>NC_088400.1:11630068-12002568 GCF_034236695.1 Oncorhynchus nerka | reverse complement strand
AGTTAGCTAGCCTAACTAATTCAGCTATTTCCTTACTGTAAAGCCCTTCCATAGAGGGAACGGTAAATGCACTGGGCCATGGAATTTATCAACACAATGTGGAACTTGATATTTAAAGTTCACAAACAAGCATGTTTAGGAGACAAAAGCATGCGTAAGGTGCTTAGTGCTTATGGTGGGGCAATAAGGAGTTGTGGTAATGATGGTATTGAGGTCCTACTCCCCATCACAGGTTTAGCCAATTATCCTTCTAGTACAGAAACACCTCCATTAGTATTATAATCTAATGACTTGTTGTTGGGATTAAAACATGATAACCACAGAATGGACATCACATTATGACCTATAGCATTAGCTCCAGTAGCACTAGCTAGATATTAGCGTGTTTTAAAATGGCCTCCTGGTCTAGGTAGCACTAGCTATTAGCGTGTTTTAAAATGGCCTCCTGGTCTAGGTAGCACTAGCTATTAGCGTGTTTTAAAATGGCCTCCTGGTCTAGGTAGCACTAGCTATTAGCGTGTTTTAAAATGGCCTCCTGGTCTAGGTAGCACTAGATATTAGCGTGTTTGAAAATGGCCTCTGGGTAGACCAAACAACCTGCCTGGCACTAGAACAACATGGTTGGAGCTGAGAGACGAGGAGGGCAGGATCCGCTAATGTCAATGTCTGTCATTAAAACACTTACCAGGGATAATTACATGGTGTGGTGTCATTAGCCAACTCAAAGCACTATTTTCAGTCATGTGTGAGGGAGGAGAAGGCAAGCGAGAGCCACCATCACTGTATCTGTGATAGGATTCTTTAATAGATATTTGATTGGATCAAAGTTTTTTATGTCATATGGTAATCTGAGGCACTAATCTCTCGTGGACAGATTCATGTGTTAAACAGGAAGTGACAACTTTCGCTATAATTTGACTTCTGGGTAACCAAGATTACTGAGGCCCTGATGTTTTTTGACACGTTGGACATTATTATTGAGCCAACTGCAACCCATCCGATAGTATTATAAACTGTCTGCACCAACAACAACCATTATTTATTTGTAGAGAACATTGCCACAGAATTCAAGAAAACCCACAGAACCCTCAGATATAAAGAAAAGGACATATTTTTCATTACGAGCCGTTTTGCAGCGGAAGCATTCTGGGTGCTGGTGGTTCATCCCATAACGTTCGCATCACTACAACGACCTGTGGGATTCAAAATAACATAAACAAATCCGACAGTGCTCCTATTGGCTGATTTGAAAGGTCTCTCCAGTCAAATGCCGCTCCACGGCTAAACAGGGGGAAATGAAAAAGGAAATTAGGACAAAGTTATCATGGAGCAACAACAACATTTCATTACTAAAAATGTGCTTTCAGAAGGCAGGATGTACTGCATTCACACTCTACGTTATAGGTTTTGTTATCAGTAACTTGCAGCTTGGCTCTCTCCTCTTCTCTAGAGCTCTGGCTTAGTTCAGCGGGGAACAATGACCTAATGTAGAACTGGAACACATGCAGCCTCATAGTGGGCTCTGTTCAACACAATGTTATGATGAGGACCACGCAACACAATGATCTGATGAGGACGACACAACACAATGTTCTGATGAGGACCACACAACACAATGTTCTGATGAGGACCACACAACACTATGTCCTGATGAGGACCAAACAACACAATGTTCTGATGAGGACCACACAACACAATGTTCTGATGAGGACCACACAACACAATGTTCTGATGAGGACCACACAACACAATGAGATGATGAGGACCACACAACACAATGTCCTGATGATGAGGACCACACAACACAATGTCCTGATAAGGACCACACAACACAATGATCTGATGAGGACGACACAACACAATGTTCTGATGAGGACCACACAACACAATGATCTGATAAGGACCACACAACACAATGATCTGATGAGGACGACACAACACAATGTTCTGATAAGGACCACACAACACAATGATCTGATGAGGACCACACAACACAATGTTCTGATAAGGATTACACAACACAATGTTATGATGAGGATTACACAACACAAGGTTCCGATGAGGACGACACAACACTCTTCTTATGAGTCCCTAGGGGCCCGTAGGGTATGAGGACACTGCTTTACTGACTTTCTTTGATACTAAGCAGACATACATAGTTGTTGCAATAAATTATTAAGTTAATTTGTTCCACAGCCTTTTTTTGTTCATCAACTTTTCGGACAAAGTGTTACCCGAACGGAACATTTTAGTTGGCCGAATCTTAACTTGAGAAAACGTAGTCAACTTCAAATGCTATGTTTTCTCAAATTGTTCAACTAGAACTTCTTATTTGGGTATCTTATCTAAAAGAGGCTGTGGAACTGGTTTAACATATAAGCTTTTCAACAAATGCAGACACAGGAGGCGGATAGTTTGGTTATCAGACTATTTATTATAACCAAGGGGTAGTCAAAGTGCAGGTCAAGGGCAGGCAGAGGTTCGTAGTCCAAGGCAGAGTCAATCAGGGACAGAACGGCAGGCAGGCTCAAGGTCAGGACAGGCAGAAAGGTCGGAACCGGGAAGACCTGAAAACAAGAACCAGAGAAACACACTGGCAGGACCTGACAAAACAAGATGAACTGGCAACAAGGCAGACAGGAAACGCAGGTATAAACACACAGGATATAATGGAAAATAGGAGACACCTGGTGGGGGTGGAGACAAGCACTATACAAGTGAAACAGATCAGGGTGTGACAACAAGTTGAGTAAACACATCATTTAAGTTGCCTTGCTTTTTTGCCTAAGGTTTCTCAAGTTTGAGCTAAGTTTGGGCCAACTAAAAATGTTAAGTTGGTGAAATAATTGGGTCCGCATGAAAAGTTGTGCACTTTAAAAGGAATAGAGTGCCATTGGGGACACAAGCTATCTAATGCTACAGTCTTTTACTGGAGCTCCTGATAGGCTGATCAGAATTGACAACCAAAGAGCATGTGTTTAAGGTCAGAACGCGC
Source organism: Oncorhynchus nerka (assembly GCF_034236695.1). NCBI lineage: Eukaryota > Metazoa > Chordata > Actinopteri > Salmoniformes > Salmonidae > Oncorhynchus > Oncorhynchus nerka. Next base: position 11,999,573 of record NC_088400.1, on the reverse strand, counting down.
TTCTAATGAAAGGTTCACAGTCGTTGATGGCCCTGACCTAGGTGTTAGAGCCGATTTGGACATATTTGTATAAAAGACCGAACATTTGGAGCTCCATGTATATTTGTGTAAATATATTAAATATGAATGTAAATGATGAAATATTAGGTACGTACCTTTATGATTTATATTTACCTGATTGAGATATATTCATTTGTTGTTAGTGTAACTTAGTTTTTGGCCCCCCCTCTTGCCTATTCATTGTATTGTGGTAAGTGTGTTAGGATAAAGGCAGGAAGTTGGGCCTTCGGGAGGGAGAGTCCTTGCTAGATGCGGGAGCGGTATAGTTTTTTGACCACACAGACAGACATACAGACAGGTCATAATACTAGGAACTGATTAAGTGTGCTGGTTTCCTTATTAACCCCATGGTGGAACTACAGTATCCTCTGAGTGGTCAGTTTCCTGTGAGCCGAAATGGGGAATCACAATCCTTCATTCATTTTTATAGATCGAAATAAAGGAAAGTTATGTTTCCACGCTTAGTCCTCTCTGTAATACCTAACAGTGTATTGATGTACCCCTCCCTACCTTTTAAGGGACTAATCAATACAACTGAATAAGAAGTGAAGCGTCGACACGACTGTGTTATAAATATAGATGTGGTCGGTGTCGATCCAAGCCATAGAGGAAAGGGAAGAGGGTTTCTTCAGTGTGACAATGCAGAACGTGATCAAGTGCAACCAGCGAAGAATTAAATGATTGTTAATTCATTTCCCCCCCCATCGGGGGGCGCCCGCTTTCAGAACAAGGAAAAGAAAGACAAAACTTTTGCAAATTATAAGATTTGTCAACAGCGCTAATTCCGTGTGGATATTCTGTGTGGACATTCCGTGTGGACATTCTGTGTGGACATTCCGTGTGAACATTCTGTGTGGACATTCCGTGTGGACATTCCGTGTGGACATTCTGTGTGGACATTCCGTGTGAACATTCTGTGTGGACATTCCGTGTGGACATTCTGTGTGGACATTCCGTGTGGACATTCTGTGTGGACATTCCGTGTGGACATTCTGTGTGGACATCAACATTTCATTTTGAGGTGAAGTCTGTTGAATGGCACACGTTTGAGTACATAGAACTGTACTGCATCTGCTTCAGCTGTTATTTCTGATTATTAAAACATATCCCCCTCACCAAATGGCACCTTTTCCACACACAGGAACATAACATTTATCATCTCATTCAGCGAACTAGGTTACAGCCTGGACTCTATCACGAGGCCTAATGATGTCATAAACGTATAGCGCACAAGTGTCTTCTCCCATTATCATCCATTAACAGTTTACACCAGTCACCATGCCTGACACGGCCCAGAACAGTATGACTACTAGATGATGCCAATACAACTAAAGTAGTCCTCTCTGTAATAACTAACAGTGTATTGATGTACCCCTCCCTGCCTTGTAACTGACTAATCAATACAACTAAAGTAGTCCTCTCTGTAATAACTAACAGTGTATTGATGTACCCCTCCCTGCCTTGTAATTGACTAATCAATACAACTGAATAAGAAGTGAAGCGTCGACACGACTATCCAGTTATGAAGGAATGTCTCCTCATTAATTGCGAGGAGACTGCATTATGTTATACTGCTGGTAGTCTCTTGTTTTGGACGTTTCATTTGATGCGTTATGAACAGCTCTCAGTATATCATCCTTTATCCTCGTCAGTATTTATTGGCTCTGTGGTGGCCTTGTAAACACTGAGCTCTGATCCTGATCTCTGACCATCAGGCCTGTGTGTCTGGCCCTTAGTCGAAGAGACATGGGGACATGGACAGACAGACAGACAGACAGACAGACAGACAGACAGAGAGAGAGAGAGAGAGAGAGAGAGAGAGAGAGAGAGAGAGATGCTTATGCTTATTTATTTTATCTTGTGTCCTTTAACTATTTGTACATTGTATATATATATATATATAATATGACATTTGTAATGTCTTTACTGTTTTGAAACTTCTGTATGTGTAATGTTTACTGTTCATTTTTGTTGTTTTTCACCTTATATATTCACTTTGTATGTTGTCTACCTCACTTGCTTTGGCAATGTTAACACATGTTTCCCATGCCAATAAAGCCCTTGAATTGAATTGAAATTGAATTGAGAGAGAGAGAGAGAGAGAGAGAGAGAGAGAGAGAGAGAGAGATAAATTAGAGGACACTTGACCATCTGGCCTGTGTGTCTGGCCCTTAGAGACATGGGGGACACAAACACATGGAGAGAGAGAGAGAGAGAGAGAGAGAGAGAGAGAGAGCAATCAGAGGACACTAAGCTAAGGGGACCGTGCCACTGTGATTCTGCTCCATGTCTTTAACTGGAGCAGGTGTAGACCCTAACACAGCAGATGGTATGGATGCTAACAGGCCACAGTGAGACATGGTCTCTGTCTATCTACACAATGTTAATAACTCCTCTCCAATAAAAAACATGAGCTGGCGCACACCCAGAGGAAATTATTGGTGCTGACTAACGGAGAATAAACTATAAGCTATAAAAATAAAGAGAGTTACACAGTCCCAGTAATTGATTGGGTAAATCACCAACGTTTCGGCATCACTGTGGTAGTGTATAACTCCTCTCCAACCCACCAATCGTGAACTGTCACCGTACATGACGTCTTACGCTTTGAGCAGCTTTCTCTTCTTGGCCATGTTCTGTTATAATCTCCACCCGGCACAGCCAGAAGACGACTGGCCACCCCACATAGCCTGGTTCCTCTCTAGGTTTATAATCTCCACCCGGCACAGCCAGAAGAGGACTGGCCACCCCACATAGCCTGGTTCCTCTCTAGGTTTATAATCTCCACCCGGCACAGCCAGAAGAGGACTGGCCACCCCACATAGCCTGGTTCCTCTCTAGGTTTATAATCTCCACCCGGCACAGCCAGAAGAGGACTGGCCACCCCACATAGCCTGGTTCCTCTCTAGGTTTCTAATCACCACCCGGCACAGCCAGAAGAGGACTGGCCACCCCACATAGCCTGGTTCCTCTCTAGGTTTCTTCCTAGGTTTTGGTCTTTCTAGGGAGTTTTTCCTAGCCACCGTGCTTCTACACCTGCATTGCTTGCTGTTTGGGGTTTTAGGCTGTGTGTGAAAATGCAGAACGTGAACAAGTGCAACCAGCACTTGGGGGGGGGGCGCTTTCAGAACAAGGAAAAGAAAGACAAAACTTTTGAAAATTAAAATATTTGTCAACAGCGCTAATTCTGTGTGGACCAATTACAGTGTAACCAATTACAGTGTAACCAATTACAGTGTAACCAATTACAGTGAACAACAATTGGAATGCAACATGTGAAGTGTTGGTCCCATGTTTCATGAGCTGAAATTAAATATCCCAGAAATGTTCCATACACAGAAAAAGCGTATTTCTCTCACTTTTTAGGCATTTTTGATTACATCCCTTTTAGGGAGCATTACTCCTTTGCCAAGATAATCCATCCACCTAACAGTTGTGGCATATCAAGAAGTTGATTAAACAGCATGATCATTACACAGGTGCACCTTGTGCTGAGGACAATAGAAGGTCACTCTAAAATGTGCAGTTGTCACACAACACAACAGATGTCTCAAGTTTTGAGGGAGCATGCAGTTGGCATGCTGACTGCAGGAATGTCCACCAGAGCTGTTGCCAGAGAATGTAATGTTCATTTCTCTACCATAAACCACCTCTAAAATGATTTTTTTTATTTATTTGGCAGTACATCCAACCGGTCTCACAAACGGACAGACGGACAGCTGATGAAACTGAGAGAGAGACGGAGAGAGACGGAGAGAGAGAGAGAGAGAGAGACGGAGGGAGAGAGAGAGAGAGAGAGAGAGACGGAGAGAGAGAGAGAGAGAGACAGAGAGAGAGAGACTGAGAGAGACGGAGAGAGAGAGAGACGAGAGAGAGAGAGAGAGAGAGAGAGAGAGAGAGAGAGAGAGAGAGAGAGAGAGAGAGAGAGAGAGAGAGAGAGAGAGATATTATGTATGTATGTATGTTTATGTTTCATATTATGTTATGTATGTTGTCTACCTCACTTGCTTTGGCAATGTTAACACATGTTTCCCATGCCAATAAAGCCCTTGAATTGAATTGAATTGAATTGAGAGAGAGAGAGAGAGAGACGGAGAGAGATGGAGAGAGAGAGACGAGAGAGAGAGAGAGAGAGAGAGAGAGAGAGAGAGAGAGAGAGACAGAGAGAGAGAGAGAGAGACGGGATGTGTTTTTAATTTACAGGAGAATGAGGTAGCAGGAAGAACCACATTACAGAGCAGGAACTCTGTTTACTGATGCTGCCTGATATGCTGTGCTGTGCAATAATATTAAAGATAAAAGTATACTGCATTGTTGCGGAGGGGGAAGTAAGTATTGGGGACTGAGAGAAATTCATATGCCGCAATCTCTGCGCTACTGTCAGAAGAATGACCAGAGCACTACTGTCAGAAGAATGATCAGAGCACTACTGTCAGAAGAATGATCAGAGCACTACTGTCAGAAGAATGATCAGAGCACTACTGTCAGAAGAATGATCAGAGCACTACTGTCAGAAGAATGATCAGAGCACTACTGTCAGAAGAATGATCAGAGCACTACTGTCAGAAGAATGATCAGAGCACTACTGTCGGAAGAATGATCAGAGCACTACTGTCAGAAGAATGATCAGAGCACTACTGTCAGAAGAATGATCAGAGCACTACTGTCAGAAGAATGATCAGAGCACTACTGTCGGAAGAATGATCAGAGCACAACTGTCAGAAGAATGATCAGAGCACTACTGTCAGAAGAATGATCAGAGCACTACTGTCAGAAGAAGGATCAGAGCACGACTGTCGGAAGAATGATCAGAGAACTACTGTCAGAAGAATGATCAGAGCACTACTGTCAGAAGAAGGATCAGTGCAATACTGTCAGAAGAAGGATCAGAGCACTACTGTCAGAAGAATGATCAGAGCACTACTGTCAGAAGAATGATCAGAGCACTACTGTCAGAAGAATGATCAGAGCACTACTGTCAGAAGAATGATCAGAGCACTACTGTCAGAAGAATGATCAGAGCACTACTGTCGGAAGAATGATCAGAGCACTACTGTCAGAAGAATGATCAGAGCACTACTGTCAGAAGAATGATCAGAGCACTACTGTCAGAAGAATGATCAGAGCACTACTGTCAGAAGAATGATCAGAGCACTACTGTCAGAAGAATGATCAGAGCACTACTGTCAGAAGAATGATCAGAGCACTACTGTCGGAAGAATGATCAGAGCACTACTGTCAGAAGAATGATCAGAGCACTACTGTCAGAAGAATGATCAGAGCACTACTGTCAGAAGAATGATCAGAGCACTACTGTCGGAAGAATGATCAGAGCACAACTGTCAGAAGAATGATCAGAGCACTACTGTCAGAAGAATGATCAGAGCACTACTGTCAGAAGAAGGATCAGAGCACGACTGTCGGAAGAATGATCAGAGAACTACTGTCAGAAGAATGATCAGAGCACTACTGTCAGAAGAAGGATCAGTGCAATACTGTCAGAAGAAGGATCAGAGCACTACTGTCAGAAGAATGATCAGAGCACTACTGTCAGAAGAATGATCAGAGCACTACTGTCAGAAGAATGATCAGAGCACTACTGTCAGAAGAATGATCAGAGCACTACTGTCAGAAGAATGATCAGAGCACTACTGTCGGAAGAATGATCAGAGCACTACTGTCAGAAGAATGATCAGAGCACTACTGTCAGAAGAATAATCAGAGCACTACTGTCAGAAGAATGATCAGAGCACTTCTCTTTCCAAACACGAACAAATATCAACTAATCATTATGATGATACCAAAACAAACTACACTACAGGACTGCAGCTTGTTATTCTATAGCTGGAGGGCATTCATGTGCCACTGAATGTTTGTCAACCAACACACAAACATAAGCAGTGTAAACTAGGTCTCTGCACCCTATTCCCTATATAGAAGCACCCTATTCCCTATGTAGAAGAACCCTATTCCCTATATAGAAACACCCTATTCCCTATATAGAATCACCTTATTCCCTATATAGAAGAACCCTATTCCTATATAGAAGAACCCTATTCCCTATATAGAATCACCCTATTCCCTATATAGAATCACCCTATTCCCTATATAGAAACACCCTATTCCCTATATAGAATCACCTTATTCCCTATATAGAAGAACCCTATTCCTATATAGAAGCACCCTATTCCCTATATAGAAGCACCCTATTCCTATATAGAAGAACCCTATTCCTATATAGAAGCACCCTATTCCTATATAGAAGAACCCTATTCCTATATAGAAGCACCCTATTCCCTATATAGAAGCACCCTATTCCTATATAGAAGAACCCTATTCCTATATAGAAGCACCCTATTCCTATATAGAAGAACCCTATTCCTATATAGAAGCACCCTATTCCCTATGTAGAAGCACCTTATTCCCTATATAGAAGAACCCTATTCCTATATAGAAGCACCCTATTCCCTATGTAGAAGCACCTTATTCCCTATATAGAATCACCCTATTCCCTATTTAGAAGCACCCTATTCCTATATTGCGCACTAATTTTTACCAGATCCCTATCGGCATGTAGTGGACTATAGCCTTTAGCAGGGTTTCCCAAACTCGGTCCCGGGGCCCCCCTGGGTACACATTTTGTTTTTTAACTCAGCACTACACAGCTGATTCACATAACCAACTCATCATCAAGCTTTGGTTATTTGAATCATCTGTGTAATGCTAGGGCAAGAAACAAAACATGATGGGGGGTGCACGAGCGAGTTTGGGAACCCAGTCCTGAAGGGAACAAGATGCCATTTGGGATTCACCCGGTCTCAAATGAAAGGTATTGCTGACTGTTCCAGAATGCTTACTTCCATTTACAAGCCTTCTGCTTCTCCAGCTCATTGTTGTTGGCTGCTTGGATGAGGCGTCCGACGTGCTTAGGTTGAGCCCCCAGTCACCAGCTAGCCACGCTCACTTCCATTACTTTCAATAGACTTCTGACTTGTTTTGTCTCCCTTGGTTGGAACTATTTATTTTCTAACTATAGATTCTAGATTAGGCCATTTGCTAAAGAGGAAAGCAATTACTCTAACAAGTGTGTGTGTGTGTGTGTGTGTGTGTGTGTGTGTGTGTGTGTGTGTGTGTGTAAAACAAACTATATTAAATATCCAAATAGTTGGTGGATATTTAGAATACTTTGTTTTATTTGTATCACAAATAAAACTAATTATCCTAAATATGCACCAACTATTTGACAGCAAATTTGCTTAGGCAAAAGGACACTGACAGCATTCCCATTTTTTTGAGACAAGGTATTGCTGCCACCTAGTGGTGATACAGTATAGCACCTGTCCTGCAGTAGTTTCAGCAGAAGATGAAGGGTCCCAGAAACAATGTGATCATCTCATACAGTAATACTGTGAAGGTATTGGTCCAAAATAGCACCCTATTCCTTACATAGCGCACTATATACAGTGCCCTCGGAAAGTATTCAGACCCCCTGAATTTTTCCATATTTTGTTACGTTACAGCCTCATTCTAAAATGGATTCAATAAATTCCTCATCAATCTGCACATAATAACGCAAAATTACGAAGCAAAAACAGGTTTTTAGAGAATTTTGCAAATGTATAAAATGTATGAAATAAAACAATAAACAGAAATACCTTATTTACATAAGTAATCAGACCCTTTGCTATGAGACTCGAAATTGAGCTCAGGTGCATCCTGTTTCCATTGATTATGCTTGAGATGTTTCTACAACTTGATTGGAGTCCACATGTGGTAAATTCACTTGATTGGACATGATTTGGAAAGGCACACCTGTCAATACAAGGTCCCACAGTTGACATGCATTTCAGAGCAAATACCAAGCCATGAGGTTGAAGGAATTGTCCATAGAGTTCCGAGACAGGATTGTGTCGAGGCACAGATCTGTGGAAGGATACCAAGACATTTCTGCAGCATTGAAGTTCCCCAAGAACACAGTGACCTCCATCATTCTTAAATGGAAAATGTTTGGAACCACCAAGACTTTTGCAATTGGGGGAAAAGGGCCTTGGTCAGGGATGTAACCCAGAACCCGATGGTCAATCTGACAGAGCTCCTGAGCTCCTCTGTGGAGATGGGGGAACCTTCCAGAAGGACAACTATCTCTGCAGCACTCCACCAATCAGGCCTTTATGGTAGAGTGGCCAGACAGAAGCCACTCCTCAGTAAAAGACACGACAGCCCGCTTGGAGATTGCCAAAAGGCACCTAAAGGACTCAGACCACGAGAAACAAGATTCTCTGGTCTGATGAATCCAAGTTGAACTCTTTGGCCTGAATGCAAAGCGTCACGTCTGGAGGAAATATGGCACCATCACTACAGTGAAGCATGGTGGTGGCAGCATCATGCTGTGGAGATGTTTTTCAGTGGCAGGGACTGGGAGACTAGTCAGGATCGAGGCAAGGATGAACGGAGCAAATTACAGAGAAATCCTGCTCTGTACTTTACTATTTACATTTTTGACAACTTTACTTCACTACATTATACAAATATACTTTTTACTGCATACATTTTCCCTGAAACACAAAAGTGCCCGTTACATTTTGAATGCTCAGCAGGACAGGAGAACGGTCAATGTCATGGCTGTTGAAGGTGCAAGGTGAGTGTACATTTTCTTTATTAACTCAAAATGACTCCAAACAAAACAATAAACACTACAAAAACAAACCGTGGAGCTAAAGGCTATGTGCCCTAAACAAAGTCAACTTCCCACAAACACAGGTGGGAAAAAGGGCAGTCTAAGTATGGTTCTCAATCAGAAACAACGATAGACAGCTGTCCCTGATTGAGAACCCTACCCGGCCAAAACATAGAAGATCATAGAAACACAAAACATAGAATGCCCACCCCAACTCACGCCCTGACCAAACCAAAATAGAGACATAAAAAGGATCAGGGCGTGACAGTCAAATTCATGCATCAAAAGAACATCCCTGGTCATCCCTACTGCCTCTGATCTGGCAGACACACTAAACAGAGAACATCCCTGGTCATCCCTACTGCCTCTGATCTGGCAGACACAGTAAACAGAGAACATCCCTGGTCATCCCTACTGCCTCTGATCTGGCAGACACACTAAACAGAGAACATCCCTGGTCATCCCTACTGCCTCTGATCTGGCAGACACACTAAACAGAGAACATCCCTGGTCATCCCTACTGCCTCTGATCTGGCAGACACACTAAACAGAGAACATCCCTGGTCATCCCTACTGCCTCTGATCTGGCAGACACACTAAACAGAGAACATCCCTGGTCATCCCTACTGCCTCTGATCTGGCAGACACACTAAACAGAGAACATCCCTGGTCATCCCTACTGCCTCTGATCTGGCAGACACACTAAACAGAGAACATCCCTGGTCATCCCTACTGCCTCTGATCTGGCAGACACACTAAACAGAGAACATCCCTGGTCATCCTTACTGCCTCTGATCTGGCAGACTCACTAAACAGAGAACATCCCTGGTCATCCCTACTGCCTCTGATCTGGCAGACACACTAAACAGAGAACATCCCTGGTCATCCCTACTGCCTCTGATCTGGCAGACACACTAAACAGAGAACATCCCTGGTCATCTCTACTGCCTCTGATCTGGCAGACACACTAAACAGAGAACATCCCTGGTCATCCCTACTGCCTCTGATCTGGCAGACACACTAAACAGAGAACATCCCTGGTCATCCTTACTGCCTCTGATCTGGCAGACTCACTAAACAGAGAACATCCCTGGTCATCCCTACTGCCTCTGATCTGGCAGACACACTAAACAGAGAACATCCCTGGTCATCCCTACTGCCTCTGATCTGGCAGACACACTAAACAGAGAACATCCCTGGTCATCCTTACTGCCTCTGATCTGGCAGACACACTAAACAGAGAACATCCCTGGTCATCCCTACTGCCTCTGATCTGGCAGACACACTAAACAGAGAACATCCCTGGTCATCCTTACTGCCTCTGATCTGGCAGACACACTAAACAGAGAACATCCCTGGTCATCCCTACTGCCTCTGATCTGGCAGACACACTAAACAGAGAACATCCCTGGTCATCCCTACTGCCTCTGATCTGGCAGACACACTAAACAGAGAACATCCCTGGTCATCCCTACTGCCTCTGATCTGGCAGACACACTAAACAGAGAACATCCCTGGTCATCCTTACTGCCTCTGATCTGGCAGACACACTAAACAGAGAACATCCCTGGTCATCCTTACTGCCTCTGATCTGGCAGACACACTAAACAGAGAACATCCCTGGTCATCCCTACTGCCTCTGATCTGGCAGACACACTAAACAGAGAACATCCCTGGTCATCCCTACTGCCTCTGATCTGGCAGACACACTAAACAGAGAACATCCCTGGTCATCCTTACTGCCTCTGATCTGGCAGACACACTAAACAGAGAACATCCCTGGTCATCCTTACTGCCTCTGATCTGGCAGACACACTAAACAGAGAACATCCCTGGTCATCCCTACTGCCTCTGATCTGGCAGACACACTAAACACAAATGCTTTTGCTTTGTTTGTAAATGATGTCTGAGTGTTGGAATGTGCCCCTGGCTCTCCGTAAATATAAAAATAAGAATGGTGCCGTCTGGTTTGCTTAATATAAGGAATTTGAAATTACTTTTACTTTTCATACATAAGTATATTTAAAACCAAATGCTTTTAGACTTTTACTCAAGTAGTATTTTACTGGGTGACTTTCACTTTTTCTTGAGTCATTTTCTGTTAAGGTATCTTTACTTTTACTCAGGTATGACATTGGGTACTTTTTCCACCACTGTATAAATGTCATATTTCAGGTTTTTATTTGTAATAAATTAGCAAACATTTCTAAAAAGCTGTTTTTGCCTTGTTGTTATGGGTAATTGATCAGGGGGCAAAATGATTTAAACAATTTTAGAAAAAGGCTGTAAGGTAACAACATTTGGAAATCACGAGGTCTGAATATTGTCCGAAGGCGCTATATATATGGAATAGGGTGCCATTTGAGATGTATCCCAAAGACACAGAGAACAGTCTCCTAGTGTCACGCCCTGACCTTAGTTATCTTTGTTTTCTTTATTATTTTGGTTAGGTCAGGGTGTGACAAGGGGTGGTTTTTTGTGTTTTCGCCTGTTTAGGGTTTTTGTATGTTTATGGGGTTGTTTACTAGTCTAGGTGTTTTGTATGTCTATGGTTGCCTAGATTGGTTCTCAATTAGAGGCAGCTGTTTATCATTGTCTCTGATTGGGAACCATATTTAGGCAGCCATATTCCTTGGGTAATTCGTGGGTGATTGTCTATGTATTAGTTGCTTGTGTCTGCACTTATTCTATATAGCTTCACGTTCGTTTTGTTGTTTTTGTAAGTTTGTTGAAGTGTTCTTCGTTTCATTAAAATATAAGATGTATTCATGTCATCGCTATAACGAACGTGACAGAATCACCCACCAAACAAGGACCAAACAAGGACCAAACAGCGTGATAAGGTGGAACAGCGATATCTGGAGAAATGGACATGGGAGGAAATACTGGACGGAGAAGGACCCTGGGCACAGGCTGGGGAGTAGCGAAAGCTGAGCGGCGGCGATATGAGTAGGCAGCACGGCAGCGCAACAGGCACGAGAGGCAGCCCCCCAAAAAACAGCCCGGTGGGCTATAGGCCAGCCCCCCGCAAGTGCCATGCGAGAGTGGGCATCCAGCCAGGGCATGTTGTGCCAGCCCAGCGTGTTTGGTCTCCAGTACGCCGTTTCGGCCCAGGGTATCCTGCGCCGGCGCTGCGTGCTGTGTCTCCAGGGCGCTGGGAGGATGCAGTGGGTTCTATGCCTGCTCTCCGCCCGTGCCGGGCGAATGTGGTTATTGAGCCTAAGTGGTAGGCACCAGATCTCCAGTGCTCACCCACAGCCCGGTTCAACCTGTGCCTGCACTCTGGAGGGTCCGGGCTAGAGTAGTGATCCAGTCTGGAGGAGTGATGCCAAGGCTGCGCACCAGAGCTCCAGTGCTCCTCCACAGCCCGGTCTATCCGGTGCCTCCTCCAAGCACCAGGCCTCCTGTAGGTCTCCCCAGCCTGATGGGTCCTGTGGCAACCCCACGCACCAGGCTGTCTCTCTGTCTCCTCCCTCCAGGTCCGCCTCCGGCGCTGCCAGAGTCTCCCGCCTGTCCGGCGCTGCCAGAGTCTCCCGCCTGTCCGGCGCTGCCAGAGTCTCCCGCCTGTCCGGCGCTGCCAGAGTCTCCCGCCTGTCCGGCGCTGCCAGAGTCTCCCGCCTGTTCGGCGCTGCCAGAGTCTCCCGCCTGTTCGGCGCTGCCAGAGTCTCCCGCCAGTCCAGAGGCGCCACTCACTCCAGACTCGACCATCAGTCCAGTGGCGTCCTCTAGTCGCCTTTCTTAAAATCAATACTCAGAAGTATATATTTTTAAACCTGCATATTTAGCTAAAAGAAATCCAGGTTAGCAGGCAATATTAACCAGGTGAAATTGTGTCACTTCTCTTGCGTTCATTGCACGCAGAGTCAGGGTATTGGCAACAGTTTGAGCAGCCTGGCTCATTGCGAACTAATTTGCCAGAAGTGTACGTAATTATGACATAACATTGAAGGTTGTGCAATGTAACAGGAATATTTAGACTTATGGATGCCACCCGTTAGATAAAATACAGAACGGTTCCTTATTTCACTGAAAGAATAAACGTTTTGTTTTAGAAATGATAGTTTCCGGTTTCGACCATATTAATGACCAAAGGCTCGTATTTCTGTGTGTTATTATGTTATAATTAAGTCTATGATTTGATAGAGCAGTCTGAGCGATGGTAGGCACCAGCAGTCTCGTAAGCATTCATTCAAACAACACTTTCGTGCGTTTTGCCAGCGCTGTTTATGACTTCAAGCCCATCAACTCCGGAGATTAGGCTGGTGTAACCGATGTGAAATGGCTAGCTAGTTAGCTAGCTAGCCAGTTAGCTAAATAGCTGAACATGTTTCATTATTTATTTGAGGCTAAATTGATTTTATTGATGTATTATATTAAGTTAAAATAAGTGTTCATTCAGTTTTGTTGTAAATGTCATTATTACAAATAAATACATTGCTTAAAAATCGTCCGATTAATCAGTATCGGCTTTTTTTGGTCCTCCAATAATCGGTATCGGCTTTTTTAGGTCCTCCAATAATCGGTATCGGCGTTGAAAAATCATATTCGGTCGACCTCTAATCCACACCCAGACACTTGGATCTATCTATAGGAAGCTATCCACACCCAGACACTTGGATCTATCTATAGGAAGCTATCCAGACCCAGACACTGGGATCTATCTGTAGGAAGCTATCCACACCCAGACACTGGGATCTATCTGTAGGAAGCTATCCACACCCAGACACTGGGATCTATCTGTAGGAAGCTATCCACACCCAGACACTGGGATCTATCTGTAGGAAGCTATCCACACCCAGACACTTGGATCTATCTGTAGGAAGCTATCCACACCCAGACACTGGGATCTATCTGTAGGAAGCTATCCACACCCAGACACTGGGATCTATCCACAGGAAGCTATCCACAGGAAGCTATCCACAGGAAGCTATCCACACCCAGACACTTGGATCTATCTGTAGGAAGCTATCCACACCCAGACACTGGGATCTATCCACAGGAAGCTATCCAGACCCAGACACTTGGATCTATCTGTAGGAAGCTATCCACAGGAAGCTATCCACACCCAGACACTTGGATCTATCTGTAGGAAGCTATCCAGACCCAGACACTGGGATCTATCTATAGGAAGCTATCCACACCCAGACACTTGGATCTATCTATAGGAAGCTATCCACAGGAAGCTATCCACACCCAGACACTTGGATCTATCTGTAGGAAGCTATCCACAGGAAGCTATCCACACCCAGACACTGGGATCTATCTATCGGAAGCTATCCACACCCAGACACTTGGATCTATCTGTAGGAAGCTATCCAGACCCAGACACTTGGATCTATCTATAGGAAGCTATCCACAGGAAGCTATCCACACCCAGACACTTGGATCTATCTATAGGAAGCTATCCACAGGAAACTATCCACACCCAGACACTGGGATCTATCTGTAGGAAGCTATCCACACCCAGACACTTGGATCTATCTGTAGGAAGCTATCCTCACCCAGACACTGGGATCTATCCACAGGAAGCTATCCACACCCAGACACTGGGATCTATCCACAGGAAGCTATCCAGACCCAGACACTTGGATCTATCTGTAGGAAGCTATCCACAGGAAGCTATCCACACCCAGACACTTGGATCTATCTGTAGGAAGCTATCCAGACCCAGACACTGGGATCTATCTATAGGAAGCTATCCACACCCAGACACTTGGATCTATCTATAGGAAGCTATCCACAGGAAGCTATCCACACCCAGACACTTGGATCTATCTGTAGGAAGCTATCCACAGGAAGCTATCCACACCCAGACACTGGGATCTATCTATAGGAAGCTATCCACACCCAGACACTTGGATCTATCTGTAGGAAGCTATCCAGACCCAGACACCTGGATCTATCTATAGGAAGCTATCCACAGGAAGCTATCCACACCCAGACACTTGGATCTATCTATAGGAAGCTATCCACAGGAAGCTATCCACACCCAGACACTTGGATCTATCTATAGGAAGCTATCCACACCCAGACACTTGGATCTATCTATAGGAAGCTATCCACAGGAAGCTATCCACAGGAAGCTATCCACACCCATACACTTGGATATATCTATAGGAAGCTATCCACAGGAAGCTATCCACACCCAGACACTGGGATCTATCTGTAGGAAGCTATCCAGACCCAGACACTGGGATCTATCTATAGGAAGCTATCCACACCCAGACACTTGGATCTATCTATAGGAAGCTATCCACAGGAAGCTATCCACACCCAGACACTTGGATCTATCTATAGGAAGCTATCCACAGGAAGCTATCCACACCCAGACACTTGGATCTATCTATAGGAAGCTATCCACACCCAGACACTTGGATCTATCTGTAGGAAGCTATCCACACCCAGACACTTGGATCTATATATAGGAAGCTATCCACACCCAGACACTTGGATCTATCTATAGGAAGCTATCCACACCCAGACACTTGGATCTATCTGTAGGAAGCTATCCAGACCCAGACACTGGGATCTATCTATAGGAAGCTATCCACACCCAGACACTTGGATCTATCTATAGGAAGCTATCCACACCCAGACACTTGGATCTATCTACAGGAAGCTATCCACACCCAGACACTTGGATCTATCTACAGGAAGCTATCCACACCCAGACACTTGGATCTATCTACAGGAAGCTATCCACACCCAGACACTTGGATCTATCTGTAGGAAGCTATCCACACCCAGCCACTTGGATCTATCTATAGGAAGCTATCCACACCCAGCCAGGCAGCAGGTTTGGCGCCGATCAGAACAATACTCTTCTGCAGGCTGGATTCGACAGTTCTACAACAGCCTTCATTTTGCAGCGTGATCATGAAATAGCCAACTATCTCGTTAACAGTGGCTAACGATTGCTGACATAGTGACATCAGAGGATGCTGAATAGAATAGAGAAAAATATTTACAAAATGCACCTTTACAACTTTATTGGATGGAGAGCAAGTTGCCTATAGACATATCAATGTACATTTGGATCATTAGCTTCTTATTCATGTCAACAGACTTTATATTGGACTATATGTCAGCAATGTCGAGCAATAGGTAGCTGATCTGGGATCATTTTGACCTTTTGTATCATATTGACCTGTTACATCATAGTGGATATGATTACATGGACAGGGGTTAGTTGAGTCGTTTGATGTATACGACCCCTGGTCAGTTCCAAGAGTATCTGAAAGGGTATTGAAAATAAGGATGAATTCATGTAAATCTGTGACACATTGGTTACTGTTAAAGTGGCAATCAGCAGTTCAAGCGTGTGTGTGTCCTCCCCCTCCTCCCGTGTTTCAGTAAAAATCTGAGGGAAATTCATAGACAGAGCTATGGATGCAAAGAATGACCATGACATCAAAATGATAGTTTTTAACCATGTTTTTAGGCTATATAGTGGTTTTTACCATGTTCTTAGGCTATATAGTGGTTTTTACCATGTTTTTAGGCTATATAGTGGTTTTTACCATGTTTTTAGGCTATATAGTGGTTTTTACCATGTTTTTAGGCTATATAGTGGTTTTTACCATGTTCTTAGGCTATATAGTGGTTTTTACCATGTTTTTAGGCTATATAGTGGTTTTTACCATGTTCTTCGGCTATATAGTGGTTTTTACCATGTTTTTAGGCTATATAGTGGTTGTTACCATGTTCTTTGGCTATATAGTGGTTTTTACCATGTTTTTAGGCTATATAGTGGTTTTTACATGTACTTTGTTTATACATGTTGTAAAACAAGCTCATATTTTGGGTTCTGATGGGCTATGACAGTTGAACAAAGCTCATGAGGCATTTATAAGGTATAATCTTCAGTAATCAACGGGTACATATCCTTTAATTCACCAGTCCAAAACTGTATGTAGCAACTGCAAATTGGCCCTTTATAAAGCTATGGTTAGGATTAGTTCTACGTTTAATCTCTCACAGGATGCTAAAGAGATAACAATCTCATACACACTCACTCTGAAACAGCAGCATTGGCAACAGAGCAGGGATAAGAAGCAACATGTATTTAATGAGCAGTCATCCACATGGTCTAGTTGGTGCTGTTTTAAAATGACAATAACAGAACGACAATGAAGGACCAGTACAGTCTTGATAAATCCCTAAAGCGTATTGCCTGATGTTTCAGTAAAGAATGGTTGACTGAATTATCTCCTTAATTCCAATTGCAGTTCATTTTATGACATCAGCAGTTTATTTTATGACATCAGCAATTTATTTTATGACATCAGCAGTTTATTTTATGACATCAGCAGTTTATTTTATTACGTCAGCAGTTTATTTCTTCACACGTTCATCAATTCACTCTTTGATTCCGTGAGGAAATCTGTGTTCTGTTGAACTGAGCTAGTGGTATTTAGTTCTGTAAAAGAATATCCGCTTGCCTTGTCAGTATACGGAAGGAAGTTTAGACAGCAAGACGTAATCTCCACTCTTCTCTTTGAGCATCCCACCAGATTTGCGCAAGCAGGCAGGTCCACCTTAAATTTTGGACTGGTCCCAAATGGCACCTGATTGGCCAAAATTAGTATACTATATAGGGAATAGGGCACCCTATTGGTCAAAAGTAGTACACTATATACAGAATAGGGGGTCGGTTTGGTTAAATGCGGAAGACACATTTCAGTTGAATACATTCAGTTGTACAACTGACTAGGGATCCTCCCTTCTCTTTCCCATTTGGGATGCATACATTGTGTGAATTACTCAGAATGTCATGTTTGTCGAATTGAATCAAACTTTGTTTGTCACATGCTCTGAATACAACAGGTGTAGTAGACCTTACCATGAAATGCTTACTTACAAGCTCTTAGCCAACAGTGCAGTTCAGGAAGAGTTAAGAAAATATTTACCAAATGAACTAAAGTAAAAAATTATAAAAAGTAACACAATAAAATAACAATAACGAGGCTATATACAGGGTGTATAGGTACCATGTCAATGTGCAGGGGTACAGGTTAGTTGAGGTAATTTGTACATGTAGGTAGGGGTAAATAGATAATAAACAGTAGTACAGGTTAGTTGAGGTCATTTGTACATGTAGGTAGGGGTAAATAGATAATAAACAGTAGTACAGGTTAGTTGAGGTCATTTGTACATGTAGGTAGGGGTAAATAGATAATAAACAGTAGTACAGGTTAGTTGAGGTCATTTGTACATGTAGGTAGGGGTAAATAGATAATAAACAGTAGTACAGGTTAGTTGAGGTCATTTGTACATGTAGGTAGGGGTAAATAGATAATAAACAGTAGTACAGGTTAGTTGAGGTCATTTGTACATGTAGGTAGGGGTAAATAGATAATAAACAGCATGTAGCAGGGGGGGGGGTCAATCTACATAGTCCGGGTGGCCATTTCAGGTTATAGGCTTTCCTACACAACATCAAATTACATCACAGAATACAAAATCAAACCTGTACAGGCTACTGAAAATGTGGTCGTTATGACTACAATATTATGGGCTTCGATTTGTGTTTCTTTAAGGTTGGGTCATCCTGTGTCAGGCTGGTATACGTTTTTCTAGGCCTACTATCGGGGATATGTAGAATTTTAAAAATCTGTCACCAAAAAAGCTCTTGATTAATACTAACCTGACATTTAGGATTAGATATTATATCAATGACAGCGGGGAAACATGAGTTTCCTTCAGCTCAGCGGGACCAGCGTTATCTGATGCAAGACACTTAGTCATTTCCTTCCACCTTTAGGACTTTTTTCTCTGCACATGTTTTCCCCATCTAGCCTAACTGGACAGATACTGATCCCATAAAGTGCTTATTGGACGTTAGATGTGTTAACTTTCAGGTATTTCAGGTATGTCTACCACTGTCTCAATGTAAACTGTAAAGTATTTTGTTTGTAATGGTTTAGTTCTGTGCCAGACTCCAGGAGAACGACCTGTCGTCACGGCGTAAATTAATGGGGATCCTAATCAAATCTGATCCAAATCAAAATCCTAACTGCTGACAGAGACCTGCAAAACATTTTAATGTACATTTATGAAAGGGGCAATCTGGGATTCAAACAACAAAAAATGATCAGCCTGTAATTAATTTGTTGGTGTAAATAGCTCTCCAACAGCAGGACCATTCCAGTCTAGCTAATCTAGGATTTCTGTTCCAGACATTCCAGCTTTTCCTTTCTTCATCTCTGCAGATCCATTTTGATAATGACTTGAACAGAAATTGAGTAATTCATTGAACAGCTGAGTTTGAACAAGTCTCGGTGCAGATTGGCTAAACCAATGTACACTGAATGAAAATACAAACGCAACATGTGAAGTGTTGGTCCCGTGTTTCATGAGCTGAAATAAAATAACACAGAAACGTTGAACACAGAAAAAAGCTTATTTCTCTAAAATGTTGGGCATAACTTTGTTTACATCCCTGTTAGTTAGCATTTCTCCTTTGCCAAGATAATCCATCCACCTAAGAGTTGTGGCATATCAAGAGGCTGATGAAATAGCATGATCATTACACAGGTTCACCTTGTGCTGGGGACTATAAAGCCACTCTAAAATGTGTGGTTTTGTCACACAACACATGCCACAGATGTCACAAGTTTTGAGGGAGCGTGCAATTACCATATTGACTACAAAATGTAAAATGGCGGCAGAAGATGTGGCAGCAGTTTTACAGGCGTCCAACCAATTGTGTTATGTGTTTTTTTTGCATGATTTGTAACTTATTTTGTACATAATGTTTCTGCCACCGTATCTTACGGAAAAAAAGATCTTCTGGATATGAGGACAGCGATCACTCACCTCGGGTTAGACAAAGAGCTTCGGGTTATCAGGACAGCGATCACTCACCTCGGGTTAGACAAAGAGCTTCGGGTTATCAGGACAGCGATCACTCACCTCGGATTAGACAAAGAGCTTCGGGTTATCAGGACAGCGATCACTCACCTTGGATTAGACAAAGAGCTTCGGGTTATCAGGACAGCGATCCCTCACCTCGGATTAGACAAAGAGCTTCTGGATATCAGGACAGCGATCACTCACCTCGGATTAGACAAAGAGCTTCTGGATATCAGGACAGCGATCACTCACCTCGGATTAGACAAAGAGCTTCTGGATATCAGGACAGCGATCACTCACCTCGGATTAGACAAAGAGCTTCTGGATATCAGGACAGCGATCACTCACCTCGGATTAGACAAAGAGCTTCTGGATATCAGGACAGCGATCACTCACCTCGGATTAGACAAAGAGCTTCTGGATATCAGGAAGGCGATCACTCACCTCGGATCAGACAAAGAGCTTCTGGATATCAGGACAGCGATCACTCACCTCGGATTAGACAAAGAGCTTCTGGATATCAGGACAGCGATCACTCACCTCGGATTAGACAAAGAGCTTCTGGATATCAGGACAGCGATCACTCACCTCGGATTAGACAAAGAGCTTCTGGATATCAGGACAGCGATCACTCACCTCGGATTAGACAAAGAGCTTCTGGATATCAGGACAGCGATCACTCACCTCGGATCAGACAAAGAGCTTCTGGATATCAGGAAAGCGATCACTCACCTCGGATCAGACAAAGAGCTTCTGGATATCAGGACAGCGATCACTCACCTCGGATTAGACAAAGATTTGTTCTACAACAAGGAGGACACACGGGACATTCTCCAAACACCAAACAGGGCCGACATTCCTGTTATTTGCAAGAGGAAACGACGCAGGTACAGAGGACAATAAGCGGGATGCCTGGTCTGGACCCGAAAAAAGAGAGTGGGAAAGCTGCCATTACCGTCATAACTACTCGCCAACATGCAATCATTGGTCAATAAACTAGACGAGGTACGATGACGAATATCCTACCAACGGGACATCAAAAACTATAATATCCTATGTTTCACGGAATTGTGGCTGAATGACGACATGGATATTCAGCTAGCGGGATACACACTGCACCGGTAAAATAGAACAGCACACTCTGGTAAGACGGGGGGCAGTCTGTGCGTATTTGTAAACAACAGCTGGTGCACGAAATCTAAGGAAATCTCTCGATTTTGCTCACCTGAAGTATATTGTGTGTATTGTATATTGAGTATATTGTGATAAATTGCAGTACTTGCCTAGAGAGTTTTCAGCTATACTTTTTGTGGCTGTTTATTTACCACCACAGGCAGATGCCGGTGTAACAGTATAACTTTAGACCGTCCCCTCGCCCATACCCGGGCGCGAACCAGGGACCCTCTGCACACATCAACTAGTCACCCTCGAAGCATTGTTACCCATCACTCCACAAAAGCCGCGGCCCTTGCAGAGCAAAGGGGAACCACTACTTCAAGGTCTCAGAGCAAGTGACGTCACTGATTGAAATGATATTAGCGAGCACCACCGCTAACTAGCTAGCCATTTCACATCCGTTACACTGGCACTGAGACCGCACTCAGTCAGCTGTATAAGTAAATAAGCAAACAGGAAACCACACCCAGAGGAAGCACTCCTAGTGGCCAGAGACTTTAATGCAGGGAAACTTAAATCAGTTCTATCACATTTCCATCAACATGTTAAATGTGCAACCAGAGGGAAAATAATTCTAGATCACCTGTGTCATGACTGTCTTGATCAGGTCAGGTTACAGGAGACCACAACCCTACATATTATCTCTCATCCCCAACAGAGGAGAAGAGATCTAGGGGTCTGAAGATGTGGGGGGTTTTATGGCCCCTCAAGCCCCTGGTAAATCTCAGGCCACAGACAAATTCCTTTGTCCTGTTACTATGGAGAACCAGCCTCAGAACATTAAACATGAACTAAAGGGACTTTGGAACAATGGTTTTCGTCAGCCACAATGGTGGTCATGACGATAGATGGAATATGAAAATGTATGTCATTTTTGTTCTGTTATTAAAGGTTAATAGATGATGTTATTACGAAAACATTGTAATGTGAAGGGTTTTCCTAGTATATGTTTGATGTTTATACATTGTACGTTGTATGGAAAATATCCAAATCAAAGAGAATGTTTTGGGGAAGATGAAATGTTAAGTTAGTTGTCTAAAATTGGATTTGAGAAAAACTTAGACCTTGCCTCCATAACTTGGTACGCCCAGAGAATTTCCCTAAATGCGGCTACGCCCACTTCTGACCCAAGGGTATAGAACCTGTGAGTATAGAATTTACAGGAGGACTACGTGACTCCAGCTGCAGCGAGGTCTAAAAACGTCAACGAACCCAGAACGCAACGCAAATTTGAGGACAAAGAAATCCTTTTCTAACCAAGCTACTGATGAGTAGCTGTGTCTAAGTTGGTGAATTCAAGTCGAACCACCTAGCCTCCATCTCCCAGTGAATCGTGGTATCTAAAGGGTTTCATTCCTATGCTGTGAGCTCTGAGCTACAGAGCTGTCTGTCCTCAGAAGACCTCTTCCAGAGAAAGGGGTGATGGAACAGACTCCTAAGCCAAAAAGGACACTGACACCGGGAGGACGAGCAGGGAGGTGCGCAGGAGAAGTGCGTCATCGAACAGCGGAACAGTCCATGCAGAAAATCCTCAGAGATCATCCCCACGTAATTACATCATTATATTCTGACCCATAAGAGCGGCAGTTTGGGGCAATGCTAGGGTTAGAATAGCATAGCTGACAAATTCACCCAAATGTATATTTCTCGTGTACTTTTTTCTCTCTATTTTGAAATTCCGATTGTGGGTAACACGCGCCATAGTGTGTTGGCCCGTTATATTAAGTTATAATTGATAGCCTATAATGTGTTTTGTCTATGTGTATCTTTTATCATTATTTTAGCTTTCTAGTAAATAAATATTCAACTAAGATTGGTGTGGTACGAATTCATTGGTGAGACCTGGTTCCGTGCAGATTCACGGGCTATACGACGTTCAGAACGAGTTTGTTAAAGACAACTGGTTAATTAGCGGCTGTTGTAAAATCGATATTCTGATATTCTTTGAGTTCATTTGGGAAATAGAACCTCAATAAAAGGTTAATGAGTTAATAATTGCTTCATTCAGTTAATCACGTAATTAGAAACTTGTAATCATTCGATGAACAACAGTCGTCACATTAACTAATACAACGTCACGACACCTGTAATTCACACACAGAGACGAGTACAAAGCTCTCCCTCGCCCTCCATTTGGTAAATCCAAACATAACTCTATCCTCCTGATTCCTGCTTAAAAGCAAAATTTAAAGCTGGAAGCACCAGTGATTCGGTCTATAAAAAAGTGGTCAGATGAAGCAGATGCTAAACTACAGGACTGTTTTGCACAGACTGGAACATGTTCCAGGATTCTTCCGATGGCATTGAGGAGTACACCACATCAGTCACTGGCTTTATCAATAATGCTGTTGAGTCTGCCGATAAGAACACAGTGATTGACAGAGTCGAAAGCCTTGGCCAGGTTGATGAAGACGGCTGCACAGTATTGTCTTTTATCGATGGCGGTTATGATATCGTTTAAGACCTTGAGCGTGGCTGAGGTGCACCCATGACCAGCTCTGAAACCAGATTGCATAGCGGAGAAGGTACGATGGGATTCGAAATGGTC
The DNA here is from genome assembly GCF_034236695.1 of Oncorhynchus nerka. Classification (NCBI taxonomy): domain Eukaryota; kingdom Metazoa; phylum Chordata; class Actinopteri; order Salmoniformes; family Salmonidae; genus Oncorhynchus; species Oncorhynchus nerka. The sequence continues at coordinate 11,976,258 of NC_088400.1, read as the reverse complement.
GGTGATCTGTTTGTTAACTTGGCTTTCGAAGACCTTAGAAATGTAGGGTAGGATAGATATAGGTCTGTAGCAGTTTGGGTCTAGAGTGTCTCCCCCTTTGAAGAGGGGGATAACCGCGGCAGCTTTCCAATCTTTGGGGATCTCAGACTATACTAAAGAGAGGTTGAAACGGCTAGTAATAGGGGTTGTAACAATTTCGGGGGATAATTTTAGAAAGTGAGGGTCCAGATTATCTAGCCCAGCTGATTTGTAGGGATCCATATTTTACAGCTCTTTCAGAACATCAGCTGCCTGGATTTGGGTGAAGGAGAAGCGGGGGGCGTAGATGTATCAGTGGTGAGTGACAGTGTTTCCTAGCCTCAGTGCAGTGGGCAGATGGGAGGAGGTGCTCTTATTCTCCATGGACTTTACATTGTCCCAAAACCTTTTGGAATTAGTGCTACAGGATGCAAATTTCTGTTTGAAAAAGCTAGCCTTAGATTTCCTAACTGACTGAGTATATTGGTTCCTGACTTCCCTGAAAAGTTTCATACCAAGGGCTATATCTGTTCTTTGTTCTACATTTTTGGAATGGGGCATGCTTATTTAAGATGGCGAGGAAAGCACTTTTAAACAGCAACCAGGCATCCTCTACTGACAGGATGAGGTCAATATCCTTCCAGGATACCCGGGCCAGGTCGATTAGAAAGGCCTGCTATCTAAAGAGTTTTGGGGAGTGTTTGACAGTGATGAGGGTGGTCGTTTGACCGCGGACCCATTACGCATGAAGGCTTCCTGGTTGAAGGCAGCAGAGGTGTATTTAGAGGGAAAGTTGGTCAGGATGACATCTAAGAGGGTGCCCATGGTTACTGATTTAGGTTGGTAGGTTCCTTGATCATTTGTGTGAGATTGAGAGTATCTAGTTTAGATTGTAGGACGGCCGTGGTGTTATTTAGCATATCCCAGTTAAGGTCACCTAACAGTACGAACTCTGAAGATAGATGGGGAGCAATTAATTCACATATGGTGTCCAGGGCACAGCTGGGGTCTGAAGGGGTCTATAACAAGTGGCAACAGTGAGATACTTGTTTTTGGAAAGGTGAATGTTTAAAAGTAGAAGTTCTAATTGTTTGGGCAAAGACCTGGGTGGTATGACAGAACTCTACAGGGTTTCTCTATAGGAGATTGCAACTCCGCCCCCTTTGGCAGTTCTATCTTGTCGGAAGATGTTATAGTTAGGGATGGAAATTTCAGGACATCTTCCCTGTTAGTCATCAAGTTTCCGTTTGATACTATTTGATTGCTAATTGATTACATGCATTATGACTTCCCATATAAGGACATCCTGGATGTTGATTGTCATAATTTTAGCTGTGACTAAAAATAACTTTCTATGGAAATGATCTTAATCCAGTCCATTAAACAGTCTTCATCCTAGTCCAGGAAAATGACCCAATAATGCAATACTATTTGATTCATCTGCCAAAAAAATCTTGTTTCTTTACACAAGATGTATTGAGCACCATGCATGTTGTAGACAAACACCCTGAGCCTTGTTGAAGTACAGCATGTTAGGGTTCTAAGGTAGTGATCTGGGTTCATTAGGCAGTCTATGGTTCTCAGTGGAATGTTCTCTGTTCTCTCCCAAGTTTCATCCAGCCAACTGCACTGTGAAGGAGAACGGTGATGAGGAACAGCTCCACGATCTCCTGACAAACCTCTTCAACTGTGCCCAGGTCATCTACTCTCGTCCCCCTCCCTGCCGCTCATCACAAACAACCCTAGAGCTTTGCTGAGAGGACTGATGGAAACTCTGTCAACTCTGCATAGTCCAGTACCTCATATTGTTATTTATTGTATTATTTAAATGTATTATGACAGTTATTTTTGTACTATTTATGAATAAATTAACTTGTAAAAGTGGCAAAAAGTATTGTTCTAAATGTGGTTTATTAAGTGTGTTGATACTACTACACCATAGATTTTCTAGACTTGACCCATTCCTGACTCCACACTAAAGCACCAGTAAAACACAATCTTTAACATTAAACTATTTCATGTGTGTGGACAACCAGGCAAATCGTGGAACAAGGCAAATTCTTGGCAGTGACCATGTCGTTAAAGCATCAATCAATTATTCACATTTATTTTATAAAGTCCTTTTTACATCAGCAGTTCTCACAAAGTGCTTTACAGATACCTAGCCTAAATCCCCAGAGAGCAAGCAATGAAGAAGCACAGTGGCTAGAAAAAACTCCCAAGAAGGCAGGACGAAACCTAGAGAGGAAGTAAGAAGAAACCTAGCATGATTTCAATCTTTTAACATACTTGTATTTTCTATTTTCGACGTATCTATTTTTTACTTAACGTCTTTTTTAAATCGTAACTTCTTAAAGCATTGTTGGTTAAGGGCTTGTAAGTAAGCATTTCACTGTAAGGTCTACCTACACCTGTTGTATTTGGAGCATGTGACAAATAACATTTGATTTGATCATTGACTATAGCTCAGCATTCAGCACCATAGTACCCTACATGCTCATCATTAGGCTTGAGGCCCTGAGTCTGAACCCCACCCTGTGCAATTAGGTCCTGGACTTCCTGACGGGCCGCCCCAAGGTGATGAATGTAGGGAACAACACCTCCACTTCATTTATCCTCAACACTGGGGCACCACAAGGGTGCATGCTCAGCCCCCTCCTGTACTCCCTGTTCACCCATGACCGCGTGGCCACGCACGCCTCCAACTCAATCATCAAGTTTGCAGACGACGCAACAGTAGTAGGCTTGATTACCAACAATGACGAGACAGCCAAAAGGGAGGAAATGAAGGCTCTGCGAGTGTGGTGTCAGGAAATTACCTCTCACTCAAGATCAACAAAACAAAGGAGATGATCGTGGACTTCAGGAAACAGCACAGGGAGAACCCCCTTATCCACATTGACGGGACAGCAGTGGAGAAGGTATAAATTTCCTCAGTGCACATATCACTGAAAACTGAAATGGTCCACACACACAGACAGTGTTGTGAACAAGGAGCAAAAGCGCCTCTTCAACATCAGGAGGCTGAAGACATTTGGCTTGGCACCTAAAACCCTCACAAACTTTTACAGATGCACAATCGAAAGCATCCTGTCGGACTGTATCACTGCCTGGTACGGCAACTGCATCACCCACAACCGCAGAGCTCTCCAGAGGGTGGTGCGGTCTGCACAACGCATCACTGGGAGCCAACTACCTGCCCTCCAGGATACCTACAGCATCCAATGTCACAGGAAGGCCAAAAATACCATCAAGGACAACAACCACCCAAGGTCAGTACAGGTGCATCAAAGCTGGGACCTAGAGACTGAAAAACAGCTTTTATCACAAGGCCATCAGACTGTTAAAGAGCCATCACTTGCACAGAGTGGCTGCTGCCGACATATACATGTTATATGTTAGTAATTTAGCAGATAATCTTATCCAGAGCCACTTACAGTTAGTTAATCCGTCTTAATAACATAGCTAGGTGAATACAAAACCTGAGAACAGTAATATTTTACACGCACATTAAGGTACCTACAAACAATAATTTCTGATGAAATAACACAAATGTGAAAAATATATAGCGTTTTTAAATTAAACTTCATACATTTTCACTCTGTCAATCATCAAGTTTCAGTTTGATTGCTAAATGATCCTATGCAATATTACTTCCCATATAAGGACATCCTGGATGTTGATTGTCATAATTTTAGCTGTGACTTAGTGATCTCTATCTAATGTGCTCTGTGAGGAGTTTCAGTGTCAAGAGACAGTATAAGAGGCCTGTGACTGACGTTGCAAGTCAGTCACATTTGAACCTTCTTCACCCCGAGGGCTGAGACTGTATCTAGTCATAGCCTGCTGCTACTACTACCATTACTACTACTGCTGTAAAGCCATGAAGACTGTCGCTCTCCTCTTCTCCTTTGCATTTGTGCTGGTCTTCACTGCGCCCACTGATGAGACTCATCTATTGCATAGGGTCATCTACGAGGTTAACAAGATCCTCAAAGGAGGTCTGGAGGTAAGAAGATTGAAATGTTGCATATGACAAGTGTTATAACAGCATTATAATCCTTTGTCTCTACAGTGTTATCAAATGTTGCTCTGCTCTATCGGATTAGAAAGCTTCTTGTTAAAAATGAGAGCAAAGGGGTCATGAAAAATTGACACAAATAACAAACATTTTGTGACATGTTGTTTCTAGTTTCAGGCCCTTTTGGACAGTCTAGTGCCGGCGGGATTCGATCAAGATCGCTGCAGGGCAAACGGGGTAAATTGTATCCATAACCTTGATGAATAGGCCGAAAACATGGTAGACAACGTTCCATCATGGGCAGTTTTCCCCAGACACAGATTAAGCCTAGTCCCAGAGAATAAAAACCACGTTCGATGGATATTCACCATTGAAAGTGCTCTTTGGTCCCAAGACTAGCCTTCATTTGTGTCTGGATAACGGGACCCTCATGTCCATCAGTGATAACTACTGTTAACTTACCCATGTCAACACTTGTTGATGCAATCAGACACTTATTAGTGCTGACCAGAAAGGTGACAATGTATTTAATACATTTCTACAGGCTATTGTAGCCATTACAGCAGCAGATTCATCAATAATCATGACTTTCTCAAATTACAGCCTACAGATTTCTGCATAGCTGAGACTATTCTGTCTGCCATGAGCCATACGAGGCACGGGATTCCATTAAACATATCTACAATCAGTAGAGTGCTGAAGCAGTACAATAAGGTAAGGAATCATTCAGACAAATCTAAACTTGGTTGTGGGGTCTACTCTAGCCTGGGCTGCAAATTCTTGTCATGCCAAAGGAGTGGCATGATGGCACAAACAGACTGGTACCCGGGCTAGCTTAGGGGTATTCAGTGAAATATCCAAAATGAGTAGAGATTATGTCTGTTCAACACAATGTATTTATATCTTGTAATGTTGCACACACTTGAACAGAGCCCTGCTCGTGTCAATCAAACAGTAACTACTACTCTGACTATTAAGCCATAACAATTATCAGTGTAGAAAAAGTAACTCAAAACATAAGAGGACGGTGTTTCAGACATGGATGAAGTCTAGGCCTGGAATAAAAATAACTTTCATTGTAAATGATCTTAATCTGAGTCCATTAAACTGGCTTCATCCTAGTCCAGGAAAATGACCCCATAATGCAATACTATTTGGTTCATCTGCAAAAAATCTTGTTTCTTTACACAAGGTGTACTGAGCACCATGCATGTTGTAGACAAACACCCTGAGCCTTGTTGAAGTACAGCATGTTAGGGTTCTAAAGGTAGTGACCTGGGTTCCTTAAGCAGTCTATGGTTCTCAGTGGAATGTTCTCTGTTCTCTCCCAAGTTTCATCCAGCCAACTGCACTGTGGAGGAGAACGGTGATGAGGAACAGCTCCACGATCTCCTGACAAACCTCTTCAACTGTGCCCAGGTCATCTACTCTCGTCCCCCTCCCTGCCGCTCATCACAAACAACCCTAGAGCTTTGCTGAGAGGACTGATGGAAACTCTGTCAACTCTGCATAGTCCAGTACCTCATATTGTTATTTATTGTATTATTTAAATGTATTATGACAGTTATTTTTGTACTATTTATGAATAAATTAACTTGTAAAAGTGGCAAAATTGTATTGTTGTAAATGTGGTTTAAGTGTGTTGATACTACTACACCATAGATTTTCTAGACTTGACCCATTCCTGACTCTAGCCTCAAACTACATTTCATAATGTGGAATCACAATCTTTAACATTAAACTATTTCATGTGTGTGGACAACCAGGCAAATCGTGGAACAAGGAAAATTCTTGACCATGCCGTTAAAGCATCAATCAATCATTCACAATTATTTTATAAAGCCCTTTTTACTTCAGCAGTTTTCACAAAGTACTTTAGAGATACCTAGCCTAAATCCCCAGAGAGCAAGATATGCAGAAGCACAGTGGCTAGAAAAAAAAACTCCCAACAAGAAGGCAGGAAGAAACCTAGAGGAAGAAACCTAGCCTGATTCCAATCTTAAAACATGCTACATCACACGGCAACCAGACAAATCAAATCTAAAGAGACAAATAAAGAGAGTGAGATTAGACATGTGCAATAATTTAATAAATTAACAAAAAAGAGGGGGGGCTCAGTAGATGTAAACATTTGAAATACAGTAAATTCCAAAATAAAGACACTTTGCTTCCACTACAATACACCATGAACGATGAGCTGAAAAGGAAGAAATCACAAAGCGTGCCAAAAAAATGCCTTAGTTAGTGTTTAATGGACGAATGGCATTACTATATAGACGGGTTAGCTGACATCAGGAAATGATGTGCGTCTCGACAAGACAGAAGTCCGTGTGGCGTTACGATTCTGAACGTTCAGATAGCGAACAACAATGACAGAAAGCTGCAACGTGGGGAATCGTAAGTGGCTGGTTTCAGCTTGTAGTATCTCGTTATTAATATAACGTTTTATTTTGAGGTGTTTCGACTGATGTCACGTCCATGCTAATATGGTGAAAATATCCTCGCTAACCAACAACTTGTAATGATGCATTTTAGAGATAAGCGCTCATTGTGCAAATGTATTCGTTTTCACTAAACAATTGGAGAGTAAATATAGTGTAGTTTGTCCCATTGTTGCGCACTTGTCTATGGAAGCGGCATGGCATGCATGTCCTACCCTTCAGACATAAAGAAGGAAACTAAGCGTAAAGCATACTTTAGACTCCCATAAGTTTGATGCTTGAAATAAGGGCATTATGACCTGTGGTGCACATGTGAATCATTTCTGGAATCGTTTTTTTGTTAAAGGCCATCAGATGTATCCATTACATCCTGCCAGTAGGAGTGGTGACATCGTCATCTCAAAACAGTGTTTGTTGTTGTCGTCGCTTTCGTCTTTGAAGACCTGTTCAAAAACCATGGCTTGTGCTCATCATAGACTAATTTCCTAAGTCCCAAATGGGACCCTATTCCCTATTTAGTACACTACTTTTGACCAGAGCATTACAGGACACCCTGTGAGCCCTGGTTAAAAGTAGTGCACTATAATGGGAATAGGGTTTCATTTGGGGCGTAGATGGGTGTTGCCCACTGAACTGTGCTCGATGACTACATTAAGACTCAACATTAAGCTGACTATCCTCAACAAGCCTCCCCTTATTATAATACAAGGTCCCCTTGACTTGAGCAGTCTAAGGGGCAGGTCCAAATGACACCCTATTCCCTATTTAGTGCACTACTTTTGACCAGGGCTCATAGGGTATCCCATAGGGCTCTGGTCAAAAGTAGTGCACTAAATAGGGAATAGGGTGCGCCATTTGGGACGCTAGCTAAATCCTACAGTAGTTTCTGCTGCCTGCTCGCTCCCTCCCTCCCTGACCGGCCGACCAACCGTTTCCTCTCCTCCCTTCACATTTAAAACCTTACTTGGCTAAACAGTGTATTAAGAAAATCTGTTTAAATAACGACAATAAAGATCTTCATGTTCGACTATTGACTGACTGCTGTTGTTCATTCTAAGGTAAAGTAGTGTAGATTCATTGACTGACTGCTGTTGTTCATTCTAAGGTAAAGTAGTGTAGATTCATTGACTGACTGACTGTTGTTCATTCTAAGGTAAAGTAGTGTAGATTCATTGACTGACTGCTGTTGTTCATCCTAAGGTAAAGTAGTGTAGATTCATTGACTGACTGCTGTTGTTCATTTTAAAGTAAAGTAGTGTAGATTCATTGACTGACTGTTGTTCATTCTAAGGTAAAGTAGTGTAGATTCATTGCAGTACATGGGGCTCCAGCCCTGATTGGCTCTCTCACTGCAGCAGGGATTCCATCACAGCCTCGGGCTTCGCTGATCTTTTCCTGTCAGGAGATAAGAGGGTTGCATCACAAATGGCACCCTTTCCCTATATAGTGCACTACTTTTGACCTAGGCCCATAGGGAATAGGGTGCCATTTGAGATGCAAATGAGATGATTTCGTCACTTCAGTGGGTTGAGTCACTGATGTGATCTTCCTGTCTGGGTTGGCGCCCCCCCTTGGGTTGTGCCGTGGCGGAGAACTTTGTGGGCTATACTCAGCCTTGTCTCAGGATGGTAAGTTGGTGGTTGAAGATATCCCTCTAGTGGTGTGGGGGCTGTGCTTTGGCCAAGTGGGTGGGGTTATATCCTTCCTGTTTGGCCCTCTCCGGGGGTGTCCTCGGATGGAGCCACAGTGTCTCCTGACCCCTCCTGTCTCAGCCTCCAGTATTTATGCTGCAGTAGTTTATGTGTCGGGGGACTAGGGTCAGTTTGTTATATCTGGAGTACTTCTCCTGTCCTATCCGGTGTCCTGTGTGAATTTAAGTCTGCTCTCTCTAATTCTCTCTTTCTTTCTCTCTCTCTCGGAGGACCTGAGCCCTAGGACCATGCCTCAGGACTACCTGACATGATGACTCCTTGCTGTCCCCAGTCCACCTGGCCGTGCTGCTGCTCCAGTTTCAACTGTTCTGCCTTATTATTATTGCTGGCCATGCTGGTCATTTATGAACATTTGAACATCTTGGCCATGTTCTGTTATAATCTCCACCCGGCACAGCCAGAAGAGGACTGGCCACCCCACATAGGCTGGTTCCTCTCTAGGTTTCTTCCTAGGTTTTGGCCTTTCTAGGGAGTTTTATTCCCTTATTACTGTTATCCTGGTTGGTATATTAGTACTCTTATCCTGGTTGGTATATTAGTACTGTTATCCTGGTTGGTATATTAGTACTATAATTCTGGTTGGTATATTAGTACTATAATTCTGGTTGGTATATTAGTACTGTTATCCTGGTTGGTATATTAGTACTGTTATCCTGGTTGGTATATTAGTACTGTTATCCTGGTTGGTATATTAGTACTGTTATCCTGGTTGGTATATTAGTACTGTTATCCTGGTTGGTATATTAGTACTGTTATCCTGGTTGGTATATTAGTACTGTTATCCTGGTTGGTATATTATTCTGGTTGGTATATTAGTACTATAATTCTGGTTGGTATATTAGTACTATAATTCTGGTTGGTATATTAGTACTGTTATCCTGGTTGGTATATTTGTACTGTTATCCTGGTTGGTATATTAGTACTGTTATCCTGGTTGGTATATTATTCTGGTTGGTATATTTGTACTATAATTCTGGTTGGTATATTAGTACTGTTATCCTGGTTGGTATATTAGTACTGTTATCCTGGTTGGTATATTAGTACTATAATTCTGGTTGGTATATTAGTACTGTTATCCTGGTTGGTATATTAGTACTGTTATCCTGGTTGGTATATTATTCTGGTTGGTATATTAGTACTATAATTCTGGTTGGTATATTAGTACTGTTATCCTGGTTGGTATATTAGTACTGTTATCCTGGTTGGTATATTAGTACTGTTATCCTGGTTGGTATATTAGTACTGTTATCCTCGGTGGTATATTACTACTGTTATCCTGGTTGGTATATTAGTACTGTTATCCTGGTTGTTATATTAGTACTATAATTCTGGTTGGTATATTAGTACTGTTATCCTGGTTGGTATATTAGTACTGTTATCCTGGTTGGTATATTAGTACTGTTATCCTGGTTGGTACTACCACTATTGTTCATGGTGGATAACGATGTGCCGGCAGCAGCTGGGAGACAGGCGGTGGTGGTGGTTTACCTTCGTCCAGTCTTGGGCCTAATACTCTTGGAGGTCCTGGGCCTCTCCAGCTTCATCAGTGACTGTCTCATACTCTCCTCTGTGTAGGCCAAGTACACATGAGACAGGTCCACCTCAAACGGCTGGTGGGGAGAGGAAGGAGAGGGGGATAGAGAGGAACATAAAGAGAGGGTCAAATAATATTATCCAGATGCACTATGCTTGCCTGTCTTCTTATGTCGGTGTGAACGAAGAACTCACATCTTTTTCTTTCTTGTCCGGCACGGGGGTCTGTTTTCTCATGTTGTTACCAGTGTACGCTACACACTTCTGAGGACCAACAAGTAAACAATGTCATAAGCATGAGGCAATCACACCAACGTGGCTCTGTACTGTCTATGTTAATGGAGAAACTCCCTCCCCTTAGCCTGACTATTCTCAGGTTAAATATTTCACTGTGGCTGTATGCAGAACTCACCAGTTGCCATTCCCCAATGTCCTCATTCCACTGTACATAGTTCTCAATCATCTCCTGCACCAGACAGGAAGAAGCAGGAACCATATTAGCATCTGTGCTAACTAAATACGCTCTCACACAAACATAAATGGACGGACACACATATCCACAGGTCTACGACATGTCGCACACACACACCCACACAGGTCTACGACATGTCGCACACACACCCACACAGGTCTACGACATGTAGACAGACACACCCACACAGGTCTACGACATGTAGACAGACACACACACCCACACACGTCTACGACATGTCGCACACACACACCCACACACGTCTACGACATGTAGACAGACACACACACCCACACAGGTCTACGACATGTAGACAGACACACACACCCACACACGTCTACGACATGTAGACAGACACACACACCCACACAGGTCTACGACATGTAGACAGACAGGTAGTTGTCACACACCTGGTATTCCTGTGGGATGAAACTGTCTATGATGAGCATCTGCAGTCGTAGCTCTCTGCTGAGGTGGCGGATATTCTCCAGCAGGCCCTCGATCTCCCGGTGATGCTCCTGCTGCAGGTCGGCCATCTGACAACACAACAACAACCTCTCAACTACCACAAGACTACCACTGAACCAATGCCATGTGTTGACGAAGAAATTAGCCAATGCCGTGTTGACGAAGAAATTAGCCAATGCCACGTGTTGACGAAGAAATTAGCCAATGCCACGTGTTGACGAAGAAATGAGCCAATGCCATGTGTTGACGAAGAAATGAGCCAATGCCACGTGTTGACAAAGAAATGAGCCAATGCCACGTGTTGACGAAGAAATGAGCCAATGCCACGTGTTGACAAAGAAATGAGCCAATGCCACGTGTTGACGAAGAAATGAGCCAATGCCACGTGTTGACGAAGAAATGAGCCAATGCCACGTGTTGACATGACTGCTTCTGGACAATTCCATACGAAATGGCCACAAAGATATTCATGATCTTTTGGATCTTTCTGAAATTAGAGCCACAGAAAATGTCCTTTTGGTGAAGGATGTTTGGCATACCTTTGAAGTCTGTATTCTAAATAATTATTGAGAATGTATTAATTATGTGTGTTCTACACTGAGTGTACAAAACATTAGGAACACCTGCTCTTTCCATGACAGACTGCCCAGGCGAATCCAGGTGAAAGCTATGATCCCTTATTGATGTCCCCTGTTAAGTCCACTTCAATCAGTGTAGATGAAGGAGAAGAGACAGGCTAAAGAGGGATTGTTAAGCCTTGAGACAATTGAGACATGGATTGTGTCTGTGTGCCATTCAGAGGGGAACGGGCAAGACGAAAGATTGAAGTGCCTTTGAACGGGGTATGGTAGTAGGTGCCTTTGAACAGGGTATGGTAGTAGGTGCCTTTGAACGGGGTATGGTAGTAGGTGCCTTTGAACGGGGTATGGTAGTAGGTGCCTTTGAACGGGGTATGGTAGTAGGTGCCTTTGAACGGGGTATGGTAGTAGGTGCCTTTGAACGGGGTATGGTAGTAGGTGCCTTTGAACGGGGTATGGTAGTAGGTGCCTTTGAACAGGGTATGGTAGTAGGTGCCTTTGAACAGGGTATGGTAGTAGGTGCCTTTGAACAGGGTATGGTAGTAGGTGCCTTTGAACAGGGTATGGTAGTAGGTGCCTTTGAACAGGGTATGGTAGTAGGTGCCTTTGAACAGGGTCTGGTAGTAGGTGCCTTTGAACAGGGTATGGTAGTAGGTGCAAAGCGCACCGGTTTGTGTCAAGAACTGTAACGGTGCTGGGTTTGTCACGCACAACAGTTTCCCGTGTGTGTCAAGAATGGTCCACCACCCAAAAGGACATCCGGCCAACTTAACAAAAATGTGGGAAGCATTGGAGTCAATATGGGCCAACATCCCTGAGGAAAGTTTTCGACACCTTGTAGAGTCCATGCCCCGATGAATTGAGGCTGTTCAGAGGGCAAAGGGGGGTGCAACTCAATATTAAGAAGGTGTCCTTAATGTTGTGTACAGTCAGTGTGTGTGTTAATGAAGTAATGATCCAACACTGTGTGTTAATGAACCAATGCTGTGTGTTAATGAACCAATGCTGTGTGTTAATGAACCAATGATCCAATGATGTGTGTTAATGAAGTAATGAACCAATGATTTGTGTTAATGTTCTGCTCCTGCTACAGGTCATCCACAACACAACAAGGCCCCAGTCCTGTGTTTGAACCCACTTGGGATGCATCCTATTCACTATATAGTGCACTAGTTTTCACCAGAGTCCTATGGGACTTGGACATTCTTACCTCTGACTTGGCAGCCATCAGCATGGTCCAGACTTTCTTCAGCTTCTTGGTCTTCCCCTGAGCCTCCTCCTGCAGACTGGAGTACTTCTCTTCCATGTCCAGACGCTCCGCCTGCATGGACGCCACAAACAAGACATGGAGTTTTGGATTTCATTTCATTTATTTAATCATTAAAACGGGAAACCTTACCACTTTTGAACCTCATTTAATTATCTCCCATGTAGATACTAGTATGGTGCTGGAGATACTGAATCTGACGTTAAAAATGTGTAGTCTCCCTTGAACATAGGAGACAACAGAACATGCAGAAACACCTGAAGGCTTTTCCCCCTGATGGAAACAAGATGTGAGTATTTGGGTATTTTATTAGGATCCCCATTAGCTGTTGCAAAAGCAGCAGCTACTCTTCATGGGGTCCAACACAGAACATGAACCATAATACAGAATGACATGAAACAGAACATCATTAGACAAGAACAGCTCAAGGACAGAACTACGTACATTTTTAAAATATACTCTATTCCCTATGTAGTTCACTGCTTCTGACCAGAGTCAGTTTGCAGCTTTTATTATGTTCAATTCCTCTGCTCATCGACAGATGCCATTGCCATTTTCAGGGAAAGCAAAGCAGGCACCTTATCTGAACTAGCAAGGTGCTGACTGGTGTGACTTAGTAGACTTTAAAGGCAGTGGTATGCAAACTTTTTCAGCATGGACTCCATTTTTTTCACCAGAAATTCTGGCAACCCCACTCCACCCAAAATGTAATGACTACCTTAAAAAATAATAATATATACATTTTTTTTAATTAATGACATCCTTAAAAATATATTTTAAAAAAATATTTAAATGAAAAAGTTAAATTCCTGACATTTTCATCTCTCATGAAAATTACAAGAACCAATAAATACATTTACTCATCTTTCTCCACAACAACATATATATATATATTGTCCCATAAAATAATCTGTAGTCTCAATTTTTGTCCCTCCCCCGACATAGGGCTCTAATCAAAAGTAGTGCACTATGTAGGAAATAGGGTGCCAGTTGGACATGGGACAGTTGTTTATACGTTATACGTTATGACTCATTTAGTTTCCCAATATGCTGGGCATATGCCATGTCACCAAAATATCACCCCTCATCAGCGTCACTTGTCACTGAGAATCAACCCCGCTCAAACAGTCAGAGGAAGTGTAGTGGTGAGTATTTTGATGCAGAAATGAGACATGTCAGATGAGCAAGGGGAGTTAACCACTAAGCCATATATGTATTTACAACTCTTCAATTGTCTGAACAACGACCCTGGCTACCCTCTACCATGTACTGTAGATGATATCATATTCTGTGATAGAACTGCTTCTCCTCCAGGTGACTTGATGGTATGATGTACAGTTCCTTCAGGAAGTATTCACACCCCTTGTCTTTTCCCATATGTTCTTGTGTTACAGCCTGAATTAAAAAAAAAAAAACATAATTCCACTTTGACATTATGGGATATTTATTTTACCTTTATTTAACCAGGCAAGTCAGTTAAGAACAAATTCTTATTTTCAATGACGGCCTAGGAACAGTGGGTTAACTGCCTGTTCAGGGGCAGAACGACAGACCTGACCTTGTCAGCTCAGGGGCTTGAACTTGCAACCTTCCGGTTACTAGTCCAACGCTCTAACCACTAGGCTTACCCTGCCTCCCCGTATTGTGTGTAGGCCAGTGACACAACAATTTAAATTTGATCAATTTCAAATTCAGGCTGCAACAACTAAAAGGTGGAAAAAGGGTAAAAGGGTCTGAATACTTTCTGAAGGCCCTGTAATACAGTGTGTAAGATGGTATACCTCCTTCTCCTCTAGCTCTCTGCGGAGCTGCTCAGCCCTCCTGCGTCTCTCCTCTAGCTCATTGTTAGACTCCTGCAGTAGTTTCTCCTGCTCCTCAGCCTTGGCCAGGAGGTCCACTCCTCCTACGATCACCTTCTTCTCCAGGGCTGACAGCTTCTCCAGCAGCAGGTGATGCTCCTGCCTGGGGGAAGGAGGTTAGAGGTCAGGGCTCAGTAGATCTGAAAGTAGCTTTAGTTGGCTAGATGGAGTTTCTGACATATTCCTTATACCCTTCTAGTGGTCTCTGATCGACAAGAGGGCATCCAAAAGTATCTAGGGGTGGGGCTAACGTTAGATAATATTTCAAAGCAGTGGATTATTCTTCAACCGTGATTTCTGTAAAACTTGGGAACTTCGGGAATGTTTGTAACCCCAGACTCACTGCGCTTTGAGGAGATCCTTCTCTCTCTTCTCCAGTTCTGCCCTGGCCTTGTTCCTCTCCTCCTCCTCCATGTCCAGCGTGGCTTCTAGCTCCTTCCTCTCCTCCTCGATCTTCGCCTGCATCTCCACCATCTTGTCAGGAGAAACCTTCTTCTTCTTCCCTTTAATAATAATAATAATAATAATAATAATAGTGATCATCATTTATTTGACTTATAGAACCATCCCCTAAGTCCACAACCATCATCAAATCAAATCACATTGTATTAGTCACATGCGTCAAATGCAACAGGTGTAGGTAGACCTTACAGTGAAATGCTGAATACAACAGGTGTAGACCATACAGTGAAATGCTGAATACAACAGGTGTAGACCATACAGTGAAATGCTGAATACAACAGGTGTAGACCATACAGTGAAATGCTGAATACAACAGGTGTAGACCATACAGTGAAATGCTTACTTACGAGCCCCTAACCAACAGGTGTAGGTAGACCTTACAGTGAAATGCTTACTTATGAGCCCCTAACCAACAGGTGTAGGTAGACCTTACAGTGAAATGTTTACTTATGAGCCCCTAACCAACAGGTGTAGGTAGACCTTACAGTGAAATGCTTACTTATGAGCCCCTAACCAACAGGTGTAGGTAGACCTTACAGTGAAATGCTTACTTATGAGCCCCTAACCAACAGGTGTAGGTAGACCTTACAGTGAAATGCTTACTTATGAGCCCCTAACCAACAGGTGTAGGTAGACCTTACAGTGAAATGCTTACTTATAGCCCCTAACCAACAGGTGAGCCCCTTAACCAACAGGTGTAGGTAGACCTTACAGTGAAATGTTTACTTATGAGCCCCTAACCAACAGGTGTAGGTAGAAAGTGAAATGCTTACTTATGACTTATGAGCCCCTAACCAACAGGTGTAGGTAGACCTTACAGTGAAATGCTTACTTATGAGCCCCTAACCAACAGGTGTAGGTAGACCTTACAGTGAAATGCTTACTTATGAGCCCCTAACCAACAGGTGTAGGTAGACCTTACAGTGAAATGCTTATGAGCCCCTAACCAACAGGTGTAGGTAGACCTTACAGTGAAATGCTTACTTATGAGCCCCTAACCAACAGGTGTAGGTAGACCTTACAGTGAAATGCTTACTTATGAGCCCCTAACCAACAGGTGTAGGTAGACCTTACAGTGAAATGCTTTGAGCCTTAACCAACATGAGACCCCTTACTTATGAGCCCCTAACCAACAGGTGTAGGTAGACCTTACAGTGAAAACATGAGCCCCTAACCAACAGGTGTAGGTAGACCTTACAGTGAAATGCTTACTTATGAGCCCCTAACCAACAGGTGTAGGTAGACCTTACAGTGAAAACAGGTGTAGGTAGACCTTACAGTGAAATGTTTACTTATGAGCCCCTAACCAACAGGTGTAGGTAGACCTTACAGTGAAATATGAGCCCCTAACCAACAGGTGTAGGTAGACCTTACAGTGAAATGTTTACTTATGAGCCCCTAACCAACAGGTGTAGGTAGACCTTACAGTGAAATGCTTACTTATGAGCCCCTAACCAACAGGTGTAGGTAGACCTTACAGTAGACCTTACAGTGAAATGTTTACTTATGAGCCCCTAACCAACAGGTGTAGGTAGATACAGTGAAATGCTTTATGAGCCCCTAACCAACAGGTGTAGGTAGACCTTACAGTGAAATGTTTACTTATGAGCCCCTAACCAACAGGTGTAGGTAGACCTTACAGTGAAATGTTTACTTATGAGCCCTAACCAACTAACCAACAGGTGAGCCCCTAACCAACAGGTGTAGGTAGACCTTACAGTGAAATGCTTACTTATGAGCCCCTAACCAACAGGTGTAGGTAGACCTTACAGTGAAATGCTTACTTATGAGCCCCTAACCAACAGGTGTAGGTAGACCTTACAGTGAAATGTTTACTTATGAGCCCCTAACCAACAGGTGTAGGTAGACCTTACAGTGAAATGTTTAACCAACAGGTGTGTAGACCCCCTTATGAGCCCCTAACCAACAGGTGTAGGTAGACCTTACAGTGAAATGGTTACTTACAGTGAGCCCTTAACCAACAGGTGTAGGTAGACCTTACAGTGAAATGTTTACTTATGAGCCCCTAACCAACAGGTGTAGGTAGACCTTACAGTGAAATGCTTACTTATGAGCCCCTAACCAACAGGTAGGTAGACCTTACAGTGAAAGACTTATGAGCCCCTTAACCAACAGGTGATACAGTTACTTATGAGCCCCTAACCAACAGGTGTAGGTAGACCTTACAGTGAAATGTTTACTTATGAGCCCCTAACCAACAGGTGTAGGTAGACCTTACAGTGAAATGCTTACTTATTAACCAACAGGTTAGGTAGACCTTACAGTGAAATGCCCCTAACCAACAGGTGTAGGTAGACCTTACAGTGAAACCTTATGAGCCCCTAACCAACAGGTGTAGGTAGACCTTACAGTGAAATGTGAGCCCCTAACCAACAGGTGTAGGTAGACCTTACAGTGAAATGTTATGAGCCCCTAACCAACAGGTGTAGGTAGACCTTACAGTGAAATGAGCCCCTAACCCCAGTGAAATGCTTACTTATGAGCCCCTAACCAACAGGTGTAGGTAGACCTTACAGTGAAATGCTTACTTATGAGCCCCTAACCAACAGGTGTAGGTAGACCTTACAGTGAAATGCTTACTTATGAGCCCCTAACCAACAGGTGTAGGTAGACCTTACAGTGAAATGTTTACTTATGAGCCCCTAACCAACAGGTGTAGGTAGACCAACAGTGAAATGTTACTTATACAGTGAAATGCTTACTTATGACCTAACCAACAGTGAAATGCTTACTTATGAGCCCCTAACCAACAGGTGTAGGTAGACCTTACAGTGAAATGCTTACTTATGAGCCCCTAACCAACAGGTGTAGGTAGACCTTACAGTGAAATGCTTACTTATGAGCCCCTAACCAACAGGTGTAGGTAGACCTTACAGTGAAATGTGAGCCCCTAACCAACAGGTGTAGGTAGACCTTACAGTGAAATGCTTACTTATGAGCCCCTAACCAACAGGTGTAGGTAGACCTTACAGTGAAATGCCCCTAACCAACAGGTGTACAGGTAGACCTTAACCAACAGTGAAATGCTTACTTATGAGCCCTAACCAACAGGTGTAGGTAGACCTTACAGTGAAATGCTTACTTATGAGCCCCTAACCAACAGGTGTAGGTAGACCTTACAGTGAAATGCTTACTTATGAGCCCCTAACCAACAGGTGTAGGTAGACCTTACAGTGAAATGTTTACTTATGAGCCCCTAACCAACAGGTGTAGGTAGACCTTACAGTGAAATGTTTACTTATGAGCCCCTAACCAACAGGTGTAGGTAGACCTTACAGTGAAATGTTTACTTATGAGCCCCTAACCAACAGGTGTAGGTAGACCTTACAGTGAAATGTTTACTTATGAGCCCCTAACCAACAGGTGTAGGTAGACCTTACAGTGAAATGTTTACTTACAGTGAGCCCCTAACCAACAGGTGTAGGTAGACCTTACAGTGAAATGCTTACTTATGAGCCCCTAACAACAGGTGTAGGTAGACAGTGAAATGCTTATGAGCCCCTAACCAACAGGTGTAGGTAGACCTTACAGTGAAATGCTTACTTATGAGCCCCTAACCAACAGGTGTAGGTACAGTGAAACCTTACAGTGCCCCTAACCAAAGGTGTTTACAGTGAAATGCTTACTTATGAGCCCCTAACCAACAGGTGTAGGTAGACCTTACAGTGAAATGTTTACTTATGAGCCCCTAACCAACAGGTGTAGGTAGACCTTACAGTGAAATGTTTACTTATGAGCCCCTAACCAACAGGTGTAGGTAGACCTTACAGTGAAATGTTTTATGAGCCCCTAACCAACAGGTGTAGGTAGATACAGTGAAATGTTTACTTATGAGCCCTAACCAACAGGTGTAGGTAGTACAGTGAAACCTTATGAGCCCCTAACCAACAGGTGTAGGTAGACCTTACAGTGAAATGTTTACTTATGAGCCCCTAACCAACAGGTGTAGGTAGACCTTACAGTGAAATGTTTACTTATGAGCCCCTAACCAACAGGTGTAGGTAGACCTTACAGTGAAATGTGAGCCCCTAACCAACAGGTGTAGGTAGACCTTACAGTGAAATGTTTACTTATGAGCCCCTAACCAACAGGTGTAGGTAGACCTTACAGTGAAATGTTTACTTATGAGCCCCTAACCAACAGGTGTAGGTAGACCTTACAGTGAAATGCTTACTTATGAGCCCCTAACCAACAGGTGTAGGTAGACCTTACAGTGAAATGCTTACTTATGAGCCCCTAACCAACAGGTGTAGGTAGACCTTACAGTGAAATGCTTACTTATGAGCCCCTAACCAACAGGTGTAGGTAGACCTTACAGTGAAATGCTTACTTATGAGCCCCTAACCAACAGGTGTAGGTAGACCTTACAGTGAAATGCTTACTTATGAGCCCCTAACCAACAGGTGTAGGTAGACCTTACAGTGAAATGCTTACTTATGAGCCCCTAACCAACAGGTGTAGGTAGACCTTACAGTGAAATGCTTACTTATGAGCCTGTGTAATGTGCGGGGGCACCGGTACAGTGAAATGCTTACTTATGAGCCCCTCAATGTGCCTTACAGTGGGGCTAACCAACAGGTGTAGGTAGACCACAGTGAAAGTCAATGTGGGGGCACCGGTACACGAGTCAATGTGCGGGGGCACCGGTACACGAGTCAATGTGCGGGGGCACCGGTACACGAGTCAATGTGCGGGGGCACCGGTTAGTCGAGGTAATTGAGAGTACATGTAGATGATAACATCATGGATGTTTCTTAATGCTGTGTCATTGTTTAGTTCCCACCACCTCAACCCGCCCACCACCTCAACCCGCCCACCACCTCAACCCGCCCACCACCTCAACCCACCCACCACCTCAACCCACCCACCACCTCAACCCACCCACTAAGGGTGGAAGTAGGTACAGAATGCTGAAATAAGATCTGCATCTCAGAGCGAACATCACCCTACACCCAACCCAGTCTGATTCGTAGGTTTGCTTAGACAGCACTAGTCTGATTCCAGATCTGTTGGTGCTTATCTTGCCAACTCCTATGGTCGTTGTCACACTGTGCACAAACAGACCTGGGACCAGGCTAAGACAACACACCATATTACAACGGTCAATTAGTCAATTATTACATTTAATACACTCTCAACGTGTTAGATAGTAGCTGCTCTTCTACAGAGCAGTAAAAACACTATCGACATGAATTAGCTCCTTGATGAGACAGCAGTCAGTACTTTCTGGAGAAGATATTCATCAGATTAAGAGCAGGAAGTTGAAGGGTGATTTTAAAAGAACCTCTGTGTATGTCCCAACTGACACCCTGTGCCCTTTATAGTGCACTACATTTGCACAGAGCCCTATGAACCCTGGTCAAAAGTAGGGGCACTACCCTATGAACCCTGGTCAAAAGTAGTGCACCATAAAGGGAACAGTGTGCCATCTGAGAACCGGTTGCTAAACAACGTGCAGGCCTCAGGCCTTCTAACTTAAGCTCAGGGCAGTTATTTCCTCTTCAGCTATTCATACGTCAAGCACGTCTCTCTCTCAGAGACATGAAGACGTACGTGATGGGAAAGACCTTGACAGACAGAGTGGCAGTACAGTAGAGAACCTTCATTCATATTGACTGACCGACTCAACCATAGATTTCATTCCGTTGCCGATTTTCTTGTCTTTTTTTCGCTTTAAAAGCTGGTTAGTCAATTCAATTATATTAGTTGGATCATTTAAAAACATTCTATAGTTCACTGAAAGACATTGCAAATATAACCTGGTCCCAGATCTGTCTGACAACCAGAGTAAAGAAGTTGCCTGGGCACATACAGATCCAAGACCAGACCAGAGACATTGGTTGTATCCCAAACGGCTCCTTAACTATTTTGTGCACTATTTTTGACCCGGGCCAAAAATGTGGAGAATAGGGTACAGTTTGGAACACAGCCATTGATTGTGGTCAGTTGAGAGTTATTTATCTATAGAGGATGTTTTGGCACCAACCTCTGTCTTCTTGTATTAAGAGGAGAATAGCGAGTCAGAGTCAAACAGGAAGCATTTAGCACCAGCAGGAGAAAGAAGAGATTACACAGTGAGCTGGAACAGTCTTATAGATTCTACAGAGAGGAGGCACAGACACACCCAAACAGAGAGACAGAACGAGATAAAGGGAGAGATAAACCGACAGAGGGAGAGAGGCAGACAGACAGAGGGAGCGAGGCAGACAGACAGAGGGAGCGAGGCAGACAGACAGAGGGAGAGAGGCAGACAGACAGAGGGAGAGAGGCAGACAGACAGAGGGAGAGAGGCAGACAGACAGAGGGAGAGAGGCAGACAGACAGAGGGAGAGAGGCAGACAGACAGAGGGAGAGAGGCAGACAGACAGAGGGAGAGAGGCAGACAGACAGAGGGAGAGAGGCAGACAGACAGAGGGAGAGAGGCAGACAGACAGAGGGAGAGAGGCAGACAGACAGAACGAGGGAGAGACAGACAAATTGAGACACAGAAACCCAACAGTAGTGTTTATATAGTGGTTAGATAGATTGACATGTAACAGTAGTGTTTATATAGAGGTTAGATAGATTGACATGTAACAGTAGTGTTTATATAGTGGTTAGATAGATTGACATGTAGCAGTAGTGTTGATATAGAGGTTAGATAGATTGACATGTAACAGTAGTGTTTATATAGAGGTTAGATAGACATGTAACAGTAGTGTTTATATAGTGGTTAGATAGATTGACATGTAGCAGTAGTGTTGATATAGAGGTTAGATAGATTGACATGTAACAGTAGTGTTGATATAGAGGTTAGATAGATTGACATGTAGCAGTAGTGTTGATATAGAGGTTAGATAGATTGACATGTAGCAGTAGTGTTGATATAGAGGTTAGATAGATTGACATGTAACAGTAGTGTTGATATAGAGGTTAGATAGATTGACATGTAACAGTAGTGTTTATATAGTGGTTAGATAGATTGACATGTAACAGTAGTGTTTATATAGTGGTTAGATAGATTGACATGTAGCAGTAGTGTTGATATAGAGGTTAGATAGATTGACATGTAACAGTAGTGTTGATATAGTGGTTAGATAGATTGACATGTAACAGTAGTGTTTATATAGTGGTTAGATAGATTGACATGTAACAGTAGTGTTGATATAGTGGTTAGATAGATTGACATGTAACAGTAGTGTTTATATAGAGGTTAGATAGATTGACATGTAACAGTAGTGTTGATATAGTGGTTAGATAGATTGACATGTAGCAGTAGTGTCAGCTGAGACATCATCCTTCTTAGGTTCAACTCTATCCACCCCAGTCAGTCTAGCACCAACCGACTTCTGTGAAACCATCTTTCATGTACAATATGACTTACAGCCAGCAATACAATGAAGGTTGTAGAAAGCAGTTTGTATTGCTGTTTGTAGAGGCGTTTGGGCTGGGTACCTTCTACCTATAGGACTGGCAGGACAGGCTGGGTACCTTCTATCTATAGGACTGGCAGGACAGGCTGGGTACCTTCTATCTATAGGACTGGCAGGGCAGGCTGGGTACCTTCTATCTATAGGACTGGCAGGGAGACTGGGTACCTTCTATCTATAGGACTGGCTGGGTACCTTCTACCTATAGGACTGGCAGGACAGGCTGGGTACCTTCTACCTATAGGACTGGCAGGACAGGCTGGGTACCTTCTATCTATAGGACTGGCAGGACAGGCTGGGTACCTTCTATCTATAGGACTGGCAGGCTGGGTACCTTCTATCTATAGGACTGGCAGGGAGACTGGGTACCTTCTATCTATAGGACTGGCTGGGTACCTTCTATCTATAGGACTGGCTGGGTACCTTCTATCTATAGGACTGGCAGGGCAGGATGGGTACCTTCTATCTATAGGACTGGCAGGGCCGGCTGGGTACCTTCTATCTATAGGACTGGCTAGGTACCTTCTATCTATAGGACTGGCAGTGCAGGATGGGTACCTTCTATCTATAGGACTGGCAGGGCAGGCTGGGTACCTTCTATCTATAGGACTGGCAGGGCCGGCTGGATACCTTCTATCTATAGGACTGGCTGGGTACCTTCTATCTATAGGACTGGCAGGGCAGGCTGGGTACCTTCTATCTATAGGACTGGCAGGGCAGGCTGGGTACCTTCTATCTATAGGACTGGCTGGGTACCTTCTATCTATAGGACAGGCAGGGCAGGCTGGGTACCTTTTATCTATAGGACTGGAAGGGGGAGACTGGGTACCTTCTATCTATAGGACTGGCTGGGTACCTTCTATCTATAGGACAGGCTGGGTACCTTCTATCTATAGGACAGGCTGGGTACCTTCTATCTATAGGACTGGCAGGGGGAGGCATGCAGGCAGGGGAGGTTAACATTAGGACGGGCAGGCAGGGGAGTTTAACATTAAGAAGGGGTAGTTGGTTAGCCTGTTCCTGATGTATACAGGCTCCTCAGAGTAGGTGTTGATCTAGGAGCAGGTACCCTGTCCATAAAAGCATTATGATATAGGCCTAAAAGCCAAAACAGATCCTAGATCAGCACTATCAACTCAGAGATGCTTTGTGAATACAGTCCCTGGAACATATTAACTAGCAGTTGGTGGTAGGGTTGGTAGTGCAGACAGCAAGCTGCTCCCACTCACTAGTCTGAGCCTTGGGTTTCTCCTCAGTGGTATGTGCCTCTATAGAGGAGTCTGAGCTACTGATGCTGCTGCCACTGCCTGCAACACAGAGTAGAGTAGACACTCAACAGGGACACGTCAAACACAGAGAGAGATGGAGAGAGGGGGGGCGATGGAAGGATGGGGAGAGAGAGAAAGAGAGAGGAGAAAGCGAGGAAGATCAGGGGATGGGATCCTGTAAAAAGAGCAACAAACCTGTAGCCAATCAGCCTAGAGGCCAATCCTAAATGCTTTACATAACCTGGAGCCAATCAGCCGAGAGGCCAATCCTAAACGCTTTATATAACCTGTAGCCAATCAGCCTAGAGGCCAATCCTAAATGCTTTATATAACCTTTAGCCAATCAGCCTAGAGGCCAATCCTAAATGCTTTGTATAACCTGTAGCCAATGAGCCTAGAGGCCAATCCTAAATGCTTTATACAGCCAGCAACATTTAGCAAGGCATGGAGAGTGGATGCACACACACTAGGGCTGGGAGAGTGGATGCACACACACTAGGGCTGGGAGAGTGGATGCACACACACTAGGGCTGGGAGAGTGGATGCACACACACTAGGGCTGGGAGAGTGGATGCACACACACTAGGGCATGGAGAGTGGATGCACACACACTAGGGCATGGAGAGTGGATGCACACACACTAGGGCTGGGAGAGTGGATGCACACACACTAGGGCTGGGAGAGTGGATGCACACACACTAGGGCTGGGAGAGTGGATGCACAAACACTAGGGCTGGGAGAGTGGATGCACACACACTAGGGCTGGGAGAGTGGATGCACACACACTAGGGCTGGGAGAGTGGATGCACACACACTAGGGCATGGAGAGTGGATGCACACACACTAGGGCTGGGAGAGTGGATGCACACACACTAGGGCTGGGAGAGTGGATGCACACACACTAGGGCTGGGAGAGTGGATGCACACACACTAGGGCTGGGAGAGTGGATGCACACACACTAGGGCTGGGAGAGTGGATGCACACACACTAGGGCTGGGAGAGTGGATGCACACACACTAGGGCTGGGAGAGTGGATGCACACACACTAGGGCTGGGATAGTGGATGCACACACACTAGGGCTGGGAGAGTGGATGCACACACACTAGTGCTGGGAGAGTGGATGTACACACACTAGGGCTGGGAGAGTGGATGTACACACACTAGGGCTGGGATAGTGGATGCACACACACTAGTGCTGGGAGAGTGGATGTACACACACTAGGGCTGGGCGATATTACTTTAATTTGAATGTATATTTTAGTTCCATGTTCCACACGCCTGAATAACAAGAATCGATGTTAAAAAAAAAACACCAATAGGGAAGTTAACATTTCAACTCCTCAAATTGCAGGCAGATTTGTAACCAAAGGGGCATTTTCATGGACAGATCAGTGACTATTGCAAAAACGCAGATTCAACTATTTTTTATAAAATAATGAAATTATTAGTGGGTCTGATGGTTCTGGAAGGCTTATAAATTATTAGTGGGTCTGATGGTTCTGGAAGGCTTATAAATTATTAGTGGGTCCGATGGTTCTGGAAGGCTTATAAATTATTAGTGGGTCTGATGGTTCTGGAAGGCTTATAAATTATTAGTGGGTCTGATGGTTCTGGAAGGCTTATAAATTATTAGTGGGTCTGATGGTTCTGGAAGGCTTATAAATTATTAGTGGGTCTGATGGTTCTGGAAGGCTTATACATTATTAGTGGGTCTGATGGTTCTGGAAGGCTTATAAATTATTAGTGGGTCTGATGGTTCTGGAAGGCTTATAAATTATTAGTGGGTCTGATGGTTCTGGAAGGCTTATAAATTATTAGTGGGTCTGATGGTTCTGGAAGGCTTATAAATTATTAGTGGGTCCGATGGTTCTGGAAGGCTTATAAATTATTAGTGGGTCTGATGGTTCTGGAAGGCTTATACATTATTAGTGGGTCTGATGGTTCTGGAAGGCTTATACATTATTAGTGGGTCTGATGGTTCTGGAAGGCTTATAAATTATTAGTGGGTCTGATGGTTCTGGAAGGCTTATAAATTATTAGTGGGTCTGATGGTTCTGGAAGGCTTATAAATTATTAGTGGGTCTGATGGTTCTGGAAGGCTTATACATTATTAGTGGGTCTGATGGTTCTGGAAGGCTTATAAATTATTAGTGGGTCTGATGGTTCTGGAAGGCTTATAAATTATTAGTGGGTCTGATGGTTCTGGAAGGCTTTATAAATCGTGAATTCATCAGATTATTGCTGACTGTTTGAAATGCGGCCTATTTGACTTAAATTGTACAACAAAGTTCATTTTGAGAAAACATTCAAACAAATCTAGATATACAGTGTACTAAACATTAAACATTCAGAGCGTCCCCCTCAGAAGAGCCTCAATTTGTCATGGCATGGAGTCTACAAGGTGTCGAAAGCGTTACACAGAGATGCTGGCCCATGTTGACGCCAATGCTTCCCACGGTTGTATTAAGTTGGCTGGATGTCCTTTGGGTGGTGAACCATTATTGATCCACACGGGAAACTGTTGAGCGTGAAAAACCCAGCAGCGTTGCACGTCTTGACACAAACCGGTGCGCCTGGCACCTACTACCATACCTTGTTCAAAGGCACTGAAATATTTTGTCTTGTCCATTCACCCTCAATGGCTCACGTACACAATCCATGTCTCAATTGTCTCAATAATTGAAAATCTGATTGAAGTGGATTTAACAAATGGCATCAAAAAGGGACCATATCTTTCACCTGGATTCACCTGGTCAGTCTATTTCATTAAAACAGCAGGTGTCCTCTGTGTATAATGTGAATCGTCCATAAGTAAATAAATAAAATATATATTTTTAGGTCATATCACCCAGCCCTAATACACTAAATAATGTACAGTGCAGGACCATAGCATCTAATTTAAAACTAAGAGCACAAAGGCTACATCCAGACAGTTTACTGATCAGGTCACATGACCAAGAACAACTGTCAAGGCACTAGCTATACCACGATAGAAAGAGTATCAGAAGGTCCCAATAAATACCGCAATACTTTGAGAATGATGACAGCGCCTTCAGACAGTATTCACACCCCTTGACTTTTTCCACATTTTGTTGTTGTTCCAGTCTGAGTTTTTAAATGGACTAAATTGAGATTTGTTGTCACTGGCCTACACACAATACCCCATAATGTCCAAGTGGAATTATGTTTCTCAGAAAGTTTAACCATTTAATTTAAAAATGAAAATCTGAAATGTATTGAGCCAATAAGTATTCAACCCCTTTGTTAAGACAAGCCTAAATAAGTTCAGGAGTAAAAATGTGCTTAACAAGTCACATAATCAGTTGTATGGACTCACTCTGTATAATAGTGTTTAACATGATTTTTGAATGACTACCTCATCTCTGCACCCCACACATACAGATAATTGTAAGGTCCCTCAGTCAAGCAGTGAATTTCAAACACAAATTCAACCACAAAGACCAGGGAGGTTTTCCAATGACTCACAAAGAAGGGCACCTATTGGTAGATGGGTAAAAAATGTAAAAAGCAGACATTGAATATCCCTTTGAGCATGGTGATATTAATTACACTTTGCATAAAGTAACACTGCAAAAAATGTGGCAAAGCTATTCTCTTTTTGTCCTGTATATAAAGTGTTATGTTTGGGGGCAAATCCAATACAACACATTAGTGAGTACCTCTCTCCATATTTTCAAGCATAGTGGTGGCTGCATCATGTTATACTGTGGGTAATTGTTATGCTTGTAACCCTTAAGGACCGGAGACTGGAAATGGAATGGAGCTAGACACAGGCTAAATCCTAGAGGAAAACCTGGTTCAGTCTGCTTTCCACCAGACACTGGGAGCTGAAGTCACCTTTCAGAAAGACAAGAACCTGGTTCAGTCTGCTTTCCACCAGACACTGGGAGATGAAGCCACCTTTCAGCAGGACAATAACCTGGTTCAGTCTGCTTTCCACCAGACACTGGGAGATGAAGTCACCTTTCAGAAAGACAAGAACCTGGTTCAGTCTGCTTTCCACCAGACACTGGGAGATGAAGTCACCTTTCAGCAGGACAATAACCTGGTTCAGTCTGCTTTCCACCAGACACTGGGAGATGAAGTCACCTTTCAGCAGGACAATAACCTGGTTCAGTCTGCTTTCCACCAGACACTGGGAAATGAAGTCACCTTTCAGAAGGACAAGAACCTGGTTCAGTCTGCTTTCCACCAGACACTGGGAGATGAAGTCACCTTTCAGAAAGAAAATAACCTGGTTCAGTCTGCTTTCCACCAGACACTGGGAGATGAAGTCACCTTTCAGCAGGACAATAACCTGGTTCAGTCTGCTTTCCACCAGACACTGGGAGATGAAGTCACCTTTCAGAAGGACAATAACCTGCTTCAGTCTGCTTTCCACCAGACACTGGGAGATGAATTCACCTTTCAGAAGGACAAGAACCTGGTTCAGTCTGCTTTCCACCAGACACTGGGAGATGAAGTCACCTTTCAGAAGGACAAGAACCTGGTTCAGTCTGCTTTCCACCAGACACTGGGAGATGAAGTCACCTTTCAGCAGGACAATAACCTGGTTCAGTCTGCTTTCCACCAGACACTGGGAGATGAAGTCACCTTTCAGCAGGACAATAAACTGGTTCAGTCTGCTTTCCACCAGACACTGGGAGATGAAGTCACCTTTCAGAAGGACAAGAACCTGGTTCAGTCTGCTTTCCACAAGACACTGGGAAATTAAGTCACCTTTCAGAAGGACAAGAACCTGGTTCAGTCTGCTTTCCACCAGACACTGGGAGATGAAGTCACCTTTCAGCAGGACAATAACCTGGTTCAGTCTGCTTTCCACCAGACACTGGGAGATGAAGTCACCTTTCAGAAAGACAAGAACCTGGTTCAGTCTGCTTTCCACCGGACACTGGGAGCTGAAGTCACCTTTCAGAAAGACAAGAACCTGGTTCAGTCTGCTTTCCACCAGACACTGGGAGATGAAGCCACCTTTCAGCAGGACAATAACCTGGTTCAGTCTGCTTTCCACCAGACACTGGGAGATGAAGCCACCTTTCAGAAAGACAAGAACCTGGTTCAGTCTGCTTTCCACCAGACACTGGGAGATGAAGCCACCTTTCAGCAGGACAATAACCTGGTTCAGTCTGCTTTCCACCAGACACTGGGAGATGAAGCCACCTTTCAGAAAGACAAGAACCTCGTTCAGTCTGCTTTCCACCAGACACTGGGAGATGAAGTCACCTTTCAGCAGGACAATAACCTGGTTCAGTCTGCTTTCCACCAGACACTGGGAGATGAAGTCACCTTTCAGCAGGACAATAACCTGGTTCAGTCTGCTTTCCACCAGACACTGGGAAATGAAGTCACCTTTCAGAAGGACAAGAACCTGGTTCAGTCTGCTTTCCACCAGACACTGGGAGATGAAGTCACCTTTCAGAATGAAAATAACCTGGTTCAGTCTGCTTTCCACCAGACACTGGGAGATGAAGTCACCTTTCAGCAGGACAATAACCTGGTTCAGTCTGCTTTCCACCAGACACTGGGAGATGAAGTCACCTTTCAGCAGGACAATAACCTGGTTCAGTCTGCTTTCCACCAGACACTGGGAGATGAAGTCACCTTTCAGAAGGACAATAACCTGGTTCAGTCTGCTTTCCACAAGACACTGGGAAATGAAGTCACCTTTCAGAAGGACAATAACCTGCTTCAGTCTGCTTTCCACCAGACACTGGGAGATGAATTCACCTTTCAGAAGGACAAGAACCTGGTTCAGTCTGCTTTCCACCAGACACTGGGAGATGAAGTCACCTTTCAGAAGGACAAGAACCTGGTTCAGTCTGCTTTCCACCAGACACTGGGAGATGAAGTCACCTTTCAGAAGGACAAGAACCTGCTTCAGTCTGCTTTCCACCAGACACTGGGAGATGAATTCACCTTTCAGAAGGACAAGAACCTGGTTCAGTCTGCTTTCCACCAGACACTGGGAGATGAAGTCACCTTTCAGAAGGACAAGAACCTGGTTCAGTCTGCTTTCCACCAGACACTGGGAGATGAAGTCACCTTTCAGCAGGACAATAACCTGGTTCAGTCTGCTTTCCACCAGACACTGGGAGATGAAGTCACCTTTCAGAAAGACAAGAACCTGGTTCAGTCTGCTTTCCACCAGACACTGGGAGCTGAAGTCACCTTTCAGAAAGACAAGAACCTGGTTCAGTCTGCTTTCCACCAGACACTGGGAGATGAAGCCACCTTTCAGCAGGACAAGAACCTGGTTCAGTCTGCTTTCCACCAGACACTGGGAGATGAAGTCACCTTTCAGCAGGACAATAACCTGGTTCAGTCTGCTTTCCACCAGACACTGGGAGATGAAGTCACCTTTCAGAAAGACAAGAACCTGGTTCAGTCTGCTTTCCACCAGACACTGGGAGATGAAGTCACCTTTCAGAAAGACAAGAACCTGGTTCAGTCTGCTTTCCACCAGACACTGGGAGATTAAGTCACCTTTCAGCAGGACAATAACCTGGTTCAGTCTGCTTTCCACCAGACACTGGGAGATGAAGTCACCTTTCAGAAGGACAATAACCTGGTTCAGTCTGCTTTCCACCAGACATTGGGAGATGAAGTCACCTTTCAGCAGGACAATAACCTGGTTCAGTCTGCTTTCCACCAGACACTGGGAGATGAAGTCACCTTTCAGAAGGACAATAACCTGGTTCAGTCTGCTTTCCACCAGACACTGGGAGATTAAGTCACCTTTCAGCAGGACAATAACCTGGTTCAGTCTGCTTTCCACCAGACACTGGGAGATGAATTCACCTTTCAGAAGGACAAAAACCTGGTTCAGTCTGCTTTCCACCAGACACTGGGAGATGAAGTCACCTTTCAGAAAGAAAATAACCTGGTTCAGTCTGCTTTCCATCAGACACTGGGAGATGAAGTCACCTTTCAGAAGGACAAGAACCTAAAACACAAGGCCAAATCTACACTGAAGTTCTTTACCAAGAAGTCAGTGAATGTTCCTGGATGGCCAAGTTTCATTTTTGTCTTCTTAAATCAGCTTGAAAATCTATGGCAAGACTTGAAAATGGTTGTCTAGTAACGATCGACTTCATATTTGACAGAGCTTGAAGAATTTTGAAAAGAAATACGGGCAAATATTGTACAATCCAGGTGTGCAAAGCTCTTAGAGGCTTACCCAGAAAGACTCACAGCTGTAATCACTCTTAGAGACTTACCCAGAAAGACTCACAGCTGTAACCACTCTTAGAGACTCACCCAGAAAGACTCACAGCTGTAATCACTCTTAGAGACTTACCCAGAAAGACTCACAGCTGTAATCACTCTTAGAGACTTACCCAGAAAGACTCACAGCTGTAATCACGGCCAAAGGTGCATCTTCAAAATATTGACTCAGGGGTGTGAATACTTATGTAAATGAGATAGTTCTGTATTTCATTTTCAATAAATGTGCAAACATTTCAAAAGACATGTTTTCCCTGTCATTGTGGGCTATTGTGTATAGATGGGTGAGAGAAAAACATATTTAATCCATTTTGAATTCAGGCTGTAACAAAATGTGGAATAAATAAAAGGATGTAAAGACATTGAAGTAAGTGTGAACAGTTTCACAGATTCATATTTTCTACCTTTTGTCTAACATAAAGGGCAGATGCCATGGTTCACTCTCTCTCTACACGTCTTCTAGGTACTTTTAGTGCGATTAATTAGATAAGGGGACGCTGACTCATTTTAGTCATCAGGAAATAAGCCCACATTAAATAATCATGACAAACATCTCGCTGACAACTTTTAGGGCCAATATGTTTTACATGTGGGAGGGTTAACACTTTGATGATAGCATCAACCACAAATGGTTAAGATAAGCGTATGTAGAAGCATTCATGCATCAGCTTCCCCCCCCCCCCTCAGATTGCATCTTTCTGCTGTAGTGCTGGAAGCAAGTTTCCATAAACAAACCCCAACTTCTCTGAAACATATTTTATTCATATATTCCGTTTTTAAAAAGCAACATGGGGAACAGTCATCTGCCGCATCCCAAATAGCATCCTGTTCCCTATATAGTGGACTCCTTCTAACCAAAGCCCAGTACAGTTTAGAAGCCAAGGGCGCTTCACAGAGAACTAGAACTAGTACCCTTCAAAGTAGCCTAGTGAACTTCATAAGGAGCCAAAGTACTATTAGCACAGTCCTGTTGGGAGAGAGGGAGAAAGGGGCCCCTTACCTCTCCGCTTCCTTCGTCCCTCTCTTCCCTCGTCATCTCCTTCATCCATCTCTTCTGATCCACTGGCCTCCGACCCGGAGATCTCTTCCCCTGGAACAGCAGAACAGAATTCAGTTCTAAACTCTACTTAAACCCTTAGTGCAGTCTAACTCTCCTTAAACCCTTAGTGCAGGTTAAATCTCCTTAAACCCTTAGTGCAGGCTAACTCTCCTTAAACCCTTAGTGCAGGCTAACTCTCCTTAAACCCTTAGTGCAGACTAACCTGCCTTAAACCCTTAGTGCAGACTAACCTGCCTTAAACCCTTAGTGCAGACTAACCTGCCTTAAACCCTTAGTGCAGGCTAACTCTCCTTAAATCATTAGTGCAGGTTAAATCTCCTTAAACCCTTAGTGCAGTCTAACTCTCCTTAAACCCTTAGTGCAGGCTAACTCTCTTCAAACCCTTAGTGCAGGCTAACTCTCCTCAAACCCTTAGTCCAGGCTAACTCTCATCAAACCCTTAGTCCAGAAGTGTGTTTGTCATATTACAACTCCTGTCCCAAATGAAGACAGCATCAATAGAGAGGACCACTAACTGACCTTCTTGGAGTTTCTTCCTAAGCTCTTCGATCTCCTTCTGGAACTGCCGTAGCAGGGCATCCTTGGGGTCTTCATTGATCCGGGCTTTGTTCTTGATGTTCTTGGCCCGGTTGGCGTAACGCAGCGTGCTGATGGTCTCGTCGTAGTTGTAGTCCGCCGGGCCGATGTTCGCACACTGACCGTGGAGAAGGTTTATGACAATACATATGACGAGAGCAAAACCTTTCTTTGAGAGAACAGCAAGGAACGAGAGTAGACTTGATCCAAATACATGTCATATTTGTGTGTTTATTTATATGTATTTATAATAGTGTTCTAATTTGATTCCAGTTGGATGTAAGTTGCTATTTAATCTAATATATCTCCAGGCAATAAGACTGATAAATAGCTAACAACATAGATACACAGACTGAGTTAAGCTTGTATCTTTATTGACCTTTTATTACTGCCCTGTCTCTAAACACACTCACAGGGTCGTACACACACACACTCACTCACAGGGTCGTACACACACAGGGTCGTACACACACACACACACTCACAGGGCCCTACACACATACGCACACACTCACAGGGTCGTACGCACACACTCACAGGGTCGTACACGCACACTCACAGGGTCATACACACACACACACACACTCACAGGGCCCAACACACATACACACACACTCACAGGGTCGTACACGCACACTCACAGGGCCCTACACACACACACACACACACACTCACAGGGCCCTACACACACACACACACACTCACAGGGTCGTACACGCACACTCACAGGGTCGTACACGCACACTCACAGGGCCCTACACACACACACACACACACTCACAGAGCCGTACACGCACACTCACAGGGCCGTACACACACACACAGGGCCCTACACACACACACTCACAGGGCCCTACACGCACACTCACAGGGCCCTACACGCACACTCACAGGGCCCTACACGCACACTCACAGGGCCCTACACGCACACTCACAGGGCCCTACACGCACACTCACAGGGCCCTACACGAACACTCACAGGGCCCTACACGAACACTCACAGGGCCGTACACACACACACAGGGCCGGCCCTACACACACACTCACAGGGCCCTACACGCACACTCACAGGGCCCTACACGAACACACACAGGGCCGGCCCTACACACACACTCACAGGGCCCTACACGCACACTCACAGGGCCCTACACGCACACTCACAGTATCCCTGTCCCCTTACCCCTAAACATATCTACCTCACTGTCCCCTTACCCCTATACATATCTACCTCCCTGTCCCTTTACCCCTAAACATATCTACCTTCCCTGTCCCCTTACCCCTATACATATCTACCTCCCTGTCCCCTTACCCCTATACATATCTACCTCCCTGTCCCCTTACCCCTATACATATCTACCTCCGTCATTCCTGTATCCCTGTTCCCTTACCCCTATACATATCTACCTCCCTGTCCCCTTACCCCTATACATATCTACCTCCCTGTTCCCTTACCCCTATACATGTCTACCTCCCTGTCCCCTTACCCCTATACATATCTACCTCCCTGTCCCCTTACCCCTATACATATCTACCTCCATCATTCCTGTATCCCTGTTCCCTTACCCCTAAACATATCTACCTCCCTGTCCCCTTACCCCTATACATATCTACCTCCATCACTCCAGTATCCCTGTCCCCTTCCCCCTAAACATATCTACCTCCCTGTCCCCTTACCCCTATACATATCTACCTCCATCACTCCAGTATCCCTGTCCCCTTACCCCTATACATATCTAC
The DNA here is from genome assembly GCF_034236695.1 of Oncorhynchus nerka. Classification (NCBI taxonomy): domain Eukaryota; kingdom Metazoa; phylum Chordata; class Actinopteri; order Salmoniformes; family Salmonidae; genus Oncorhynchus; species Oncorhynchus nerka. The sequence goes on along the minus strand of NC_088400.1, from coordinate 11,942,109 downwards.
CTCCCTGTCCCCTTACCCCTATACATATCTACCTCCCTGTTCCCTTACCCCTATACATATCTACCTCCCTGTTCCCTTACCCCTATACATATCTACCTCCATCACTCCAGTATCTCTGTCCCCTTCCCCCTATACATATCTACCTCCCTGTTCCCTTACCCCTATACACATCTACCTCCATCACTCCAGTATCCCTGTCCCCTTACCCCTATACATATCTACCTCCCTGTCCCTTTACCCCTATACATATCTACCTCCCTGTCCCCTTACCCCTATACATATCTACCTCCCTGTTCCCTTACCCCTATACATATCTACCTCCATCATTCCTGTATCCCTGTCCCCTTCCCCCTAAACATATCTACCTCCCTGTCCCCTTACCCCTATACATATCTACCTCCATCACTCCAGTATCCCTGTCCCCTTCCCCCTAAACATATCTACCTCCCTGTCCCCTTACCCCTATACATATCTACCTCCATCACTCCAGTATCCCTGTCCCCTTACCCCTATACATATCTACCTCCCTGTCCCCTTACCCCTATACACATCTACCTCCATCACTCCAGTATCCCTGTCCCCTTACCCCTATACATATCTACCTCCCTGTCCCTTTACCCCTATACATATCTTCCTCCCTGTCCCCTTACCCCTATACATATCTACCTCCCTGTTCCCTTACCCCTATACATATCTACCTCCATCACTCCAGTATCCCTGTCCCCTTACCCCTATACATATCTACCTCCCTGTCCCCTTACCCCTATACATATCTACCTCCCTGTTCCCTTACCCCTATACATATCTACCTCCATCATTCCTGTATCCCTGTTCCCTTACCCCTAAACATATCTACCTCCCTGTCCCCTTCCCCCTATACATATCTACCTCCATCACTCCAGTATCCCTGTCCCCTTACCCCTATACATATCTACCTCCCTGTCCCCTTACCCCTATACATATATACCTCCATCACTCCAGTATCCCTGTCCCCTTCCCCCTATACATATCTACCTCCCTGTCCCCTTACCCCTATACATATCTACCTCCATCATTCCTGTATCCCTGTTCCCTTACCCCTAAACATATCTACCTCCCTGTCCCCTTCCCCCTATACATATCTACCTCCATCACTCCAGTATCCCTGTCCCCTTACCCCTATACATATCTACCTCCCTGTCCCCTTACCCCTATACATATATACCTCCATCACTCCAGTATCCCTGTCCCCTTCCCCCTATACATATCTACCTCCCTGTCCCCTTACCCCTATACATATCTACCTCCATCACTCCAGTATCCCTGTTCCCTAACCCCTAAACATATCTACCTCCCTGTCCCCTTCCCCCTATACATATCTACCTCCCTGTCCCCTTACCCCTATAAATATCTACCTCCATCACTCCAGTATCCCTGTTCCCTAACCCCTATACATATCTACCTCCCTGTCCCCTAACCCCTATACATATCTACCTCCCTGTCCCCTTCCCCCTATACATATCTACCTCCCTGTCCCCTTGCCCCTAAACATATCTACCTCCATCACTCCAATATCCCTGTTCCCTAACCCCTAAACATATCTACCTCCCTGTCTCCTTCCCCCTATACATATCTACATCCCTGTCCCCTTACCCCTATAAATATCTACCTCCATCACTCCAGTATCCCTGTTCCCTTACCCCTAAACATATCTACCTCCCTGTCCCCTTCCCCCTATACATATCTACCTCCCTGTCCCCTTACCCCTATACATATCTACCTCCCTGTCCCCTTGCCCCTAAACATATCTACCTCCATCACTCCAATATCCCTGTTCCCTAACCCCTAAACATATCTACCTCCCTGTCCCCTTCCCCCTATACATATCTACCTCCCTGTCACCTTACCCCTATACATATCTACCTCCCTGTTCCCTTACCCCTATACATATCTACCTCCCTGTCACCTTACCCCTATAAATATCTACCTCCCTGTTCCCTAACCCCTATACATATCTACCTCCCTGTCCCCTTACCCCTATACATATCTACCTCCATCACTCCAGTATCTCTGTCCCCTTCCCCCTATACATATCTACCTCCCTGTTCCCTTACCCCTATACACATCTACCTCCATCACTCCAGTATCCCTGTCCCCTTACCCCTAAACATATCTACCTCCCTGTCCCCTTACCCCTATACATATCTACCTCCATCACTCCAGTATCCCTGTCCCCTTATCCCTATACATATCTACCTCCCTGTCCCCTTACCCCTATACACATCTACCTCCATCACTCCAGTATCCCTGTCCCCTTACCCCTAAACATATCTACCTCCCTGTCCCCTTACCCCTATACATATCTACCTCCCTGTCCCCTTACCCCTATACATATCTACCTCCCTGTTCCCTTACCCCTATACATATCTACCTCCCTGTTCCCTTACCCCTATACATATCTACCTCCATCACTCCAGTATCTCTGTCCCCTTCCCCCTATACATATCTACCTCCCTGTTCCCTTACCCCTATACACATCTACCTCCATCACTCCAGTATCCCTGTCCCCTTACCCCTATACATATCTACCTCCCTGTCCCTTTACCCCTATACATATCTACCTCCCTGTCCCCTTACCCCTATACATATCTACCTCCCTGTACCCTTACCCCTATACATATCTACCTCCATCACTCCAGTAGCTCTGTCCCCTTCCCCCTATACACATCTACCTCCATCACTCCAGTATCCCTGCACATTGTAAATATGGTATGGAACTGACTCTGTACATCGTATGGTATTAACTGACCCTGTATATAGTATGGTATATAGTATGGTATTGAACTGACCCTGAATATAGGATGGTATTGAACTGACCCTGTATATAGTATGGTATTGAACTGACCCTGTATATAGTATGGTATTGAACAGACCCTGTATATAGTATGGTATTGAACTGACCCTGTATATAGTATGGTATTGAACTGACCCTGTTTAAAGTATGGTATTGAACTGACCCTGTTTAAAGTATGGTATTGAACTGACCCTGTATATAGTATGGTATTGACCTGAGCCTGTATATAGTATGGTATTGACCTGAGCCTGTATATAGTATGGTATTGACCTGAGCCTGTATATAGTATGGTATTGAACTGACCCTGTATATAGTATGGTATTGACCTGAGCCTGTATATAGTATGGTATTGACCTGAGCCTGTATATAGTATGGTATTGACCTGAGCCTGTATATAGTATGGTATTGACCTGAGCCTGTATATACAGTGCCTTGCGAAAGTATTCGCCCCCTTGAACTTTGCGACCTTTTGCCACATTTCAGGCTTCAAACATAAAGATATAAAACTGTATTTTTTTGTGAAGAATCAACAACAAGTGGGACACAATCATGAACTGGAACGACATTTATTGGATATTTCAAACTTTTTTAACAAATCAAAAACTGAACAATTGGGCGTGCAAAATTATTCAGTGCCTTTACTTTCAGTGCAGCAAACTCTCTCCAGAAGTTCAGTGAGGATCTCTGAATGATCCAATGTCGACCTAAATGACTAATGATGATACATACAATCCACCTGTGTGTAATCAAGTCTCCGTATAAATGCACCTGCACTGTGATAGTCTCAGAGGTCTGTTAAAAGCGCAGAGAGCATCATGAAGAACAAGGAACACACCAGGCAGGTCCGAGATACTGTTGTGAAGAAGTTTAACGCCGGATTTGGATACAAAAACATTTCCCAAGCTTTAAACATCCCAAGGAGCACTGTGCAAGCGATAATATTGAAATGGAAGGAGTATCAGACCACTGCAAATCTACCAAGACCTGGCCGTCCCTCTAAACTTTCAGCTCATACAAGGAGAAGACTGATCAGAGATGCAGCCAAGAGGCCCATGATCACTCTGGATGAACTGCAGAGATCTACAGCTGAGGTGGGAGACTCTGTCCATAGGACAACAATCAGTCGTATATTGCACAATTCTGGCCTTTATGGAAGAGTGGCAAGAAGAAAGCCATTTCTTAAAGATATCCATAAAAAGTGTCATTTAAAGTTTGCCACAAGCCACCTGGGAGACACACCAAACATGTGGAGGAAGGTGCTCTGGTCAGATGAAACCAAAATTGAACTTTTTGGCAACAATGCAAAAACGTTATGTTTGGCGTAAAAGCAACACAGCTCATCACCCTGAACACATCATCCCCACTGTCAAACATGGTGGTGGCAGCATCATGGTTTGGGCCTGCTTTTCTTCAGCAGGGACAGGGAAGATGGTTAAAATTGATGGGAAGATGGATGGAGCCAAATACAGGACCATTCTGGAAGAAAACCTGATGGAGTCTGCAAAAGACCTGAGACTGGGACGGAGATTTGTCTTCCAACAAGACAATGATCCAAAACATAAAGCAAAATCTACAATGGAATGGTTCAAAAATAAACATATCCAGGTGTTAGAATGGCCAAGTCAAAGTCCAGACCTGAATCCAATCTGTGGAAAGAACTGAAAACTGCTGTTCACAAATGCTCTCCATCCAACCTCACTGAGCTCGAGCTGTTTTGCAAGGAGGAATGGGGAAAAATTTCAGTCTCTCGATGTGCAAAACTGATAGAGACATACCCCAAGCGACTTACAGCTGTAATCGCAGCAAAAGGTGGCGCTACAAAGTATTAACTTAAGGGGGCTGAATAATTTTGCACACCCAATTTTTCAGTTTTTGATTTGTTAAAAAAGTTTGAAATATCCAATAAATGTCGTTCCACTTCATGATTGTGTCCCACTTGTTGTTGATTCTTCACAAAAAAATACAGTTTTATATCTTTATGTTTGAAACCTGAAATGTGGCAGAAGGTCGCAAAGTTCAAGGGGGCCGAATACTTTCGCAAGGCACTGTAGTATGGTATTGAACTGAGCCTGTATATAGTATGGTATTGAACTGACCCTGTATATAGTATACTTACTTACTTATTGTGTTCTTCATATTTCTCTGATGTGTTTTTTCTAGATTTACATTGTTGGGTTCTGAGTTGACAAGAAAGGCATTTCACTGTACTTGTGCATGTGACATTAACTTGAATCATTAACTTGAGTCATTGCTACCATTGACACTAATGGGGTGTACCCATAGCATTAAAGCAGACGGAAGTAAAAGCAGGAAGTGTTGTTAGTTACCATCATGGTCTTGGAGTTTCCCCCCAGTGAGTCCTGCAGCAGGCGGGTGAGTTTGGAGTTCCTGTAGGGGACGTGGGTGCTCTTCCCGTCCACCAGAGCGGAGATGACGTTACCCAGCGTGGACAGAGACAGGTTGATCTTAGTGGCCTCTTTCAGCCGCTGGCCCGTCGCTCCTGTCTTCCCCTGACGCTCAGAACCCTGGGAGGGGACAGGGTACAGTGTGGTGGGTTAACTGGTGTTTTTATGTTTTCTTCCGTTTGCTATGTGGGGGGGGGGGTGAGACAGAAAGACAGACAGAGATAGAGAGACAGCAGAGAGACAGAAAGACAGAGACAGACAGAGACAGACAGACAGACAGAGAGACAGACAGAGAGACCGAGAGAGAGACAGAGAGAGAGACAGAGAGACAGACAGAGAGACAGACAGAGAGACAGAGACAGACAGAGGGGCCACACCTTATAAAGCCACAGATGCATTTCTATTCCACAATAAATGTTGAATGTGATAAGAACACGCTCAACATGCCTTACTGACTTCCCCTAGCGGCCTTTAAAAACTCATCATTGGAGTCAAAATGTTCATAAAAGTCCTGTATTGAAATTATAATTATAATTCCCATTGCAGAGACTAAGAAGACCCAAGGCAGAGTAATGTATGAAAGTAATCTATACAGATGATGTTCTTATATCTCAAAAAACAGTTACCAATCCTCTATGGGAGATTCCATCTGTTGAGAAAAAAATGATATTTTTAATTCTTCATGCGACTTCCTTACCGCCAGATCCACTAAGTGGAGTTTTCCCATGCGTACATGCTGGTCCCCATCCACACCCTTCTCGCTGCACTCGATGGTGATGGTGAAGATGGCATGAGAGCGAGAGCTGTGTTCATTCATGTTGGTGGAGCCAACCGAGCCTGGGTGGGATAAAGAACACTTTCAGAAACCTAAATTCATCAGATTGCATTTTCTTGGTTACACTTCCATGAGTGTTGGTGTAACCTTTATTCAAGCAGGAAAAGACCCTTGAGGTTATTTTTATTATTTTACCTTTATTTAACTAGGCAAGTCAGTTAAGAACAAATTCTTATTTTCAATGACGGGCTAGGAACAGTGGGTTAACTGCCTGTTCAGGGGCAGAACGACAGATTTGTACCTTGTCAGCTCAGGGGTTTGAACTTGCAACCTTCCGGTTACTAGTCCAACGCTCTAACCACTAGGCCACCCTGCCGCCCCATAAACCTCTTTTGTGAGGGGGGGCCTTGAAAATGGTATAAATGCTCATGAATTTGAATACTTAGAACACTTATAAAATGTTTAATGTGAAACTTTACGGTTCTTGTGCCCCATTGTCATAATCCGGTCCATGTCATCAGCGTTGTTCACCACATAACCAGACAGGTCCTTGATGTAAACACCCACATCTGGCCTCTCCTTCACCTGGCGGTCACACCAACACAAAGCAATGACATGAGTTAGGAGCCGGCAATACTCTCTAATTCCTATTTTACATTCATATCTTAAATTCCCTCCTGGGAACCAACAACGTTATCATGCTCATCTGTATTAGAAACTAAGAAGTGAATTATGAGAGGTTTAATCGTCTATAGTTCCCTTAACAGAGAACATCCCACAGTCATGTGCTATGTCCTGTTGTCTCCTTTCAGGAACCAACAACATTGCTGTATTATTGACAAACCAATGGAGATTAGTTATGATAAGGAAATCATCTTTAGTTCCCTTTCTGGGCCCCTTAGTATGATGTAATGTCCTGTTCTGTCCTTCACGGAACCAACAACGTTATCATACTCCACTTTATCATTTGATCACTGTGGTCTTCAAATCCAACCAATAAACTACTACCTAGCGCCATGGTTTAGTGCCTTATATTCTTGTATGGTTAATCTAATGAACGATCATAATTATGGGTCATGTTCTTCATTTCTACAGCATTGGCATACGGCTACTTCTTGCTAAATGAATGGGATGTTTATTCTGAGAAGCATGTAATGTCATATCCTCTTACCTCTAGCCTCTGCATCTGGTCCTTCCCCAGCAGGTCCCTCACTTCTTCATTGTAAATCTCCAGATAAGAGACGCGAACTAAGAACCTGCGGTTGACAGGAAAGCTACTTATTTCAGATCAACCTTCAACTGAGAGACAGTGAGCAACAAGCATGTCAAAAACAGTGCCTGTCTTTTTTTTCTTATATGCCTAAGAATGTTCCGTTTACATTGACTCCAACCAGTGTCTTAACCAGAGTGATTGAGGCATTTTGCTCTCCTATGGGCTGAAAGGAATAAGTCAAGTCAGTCTTATCATGGTGCATCAAACAATTGCCAATAAACTAGTATTGTTTCATTGTTTTTGCCTGTTTGTGTTAAATGTCCTTACCGGGTGTCGCCCTCTGCTTTGGCGATGTGGCCGAACACATGAGCGAAGGAGTTGGGGATTATTCCTCGGAGCTCTGGCACTGCCCTCACGCCCTCCATGGTGAATGTCTTTCCTGTCCCTGTCTGTCCGTACGCGAAGATGGTACCTGGAGAAAACACAGGGTCAGTATTAAAACACTGAGGAGGCGGTTCCCCAGCCAGATTGAGCCTAGCCCTGGACTAAAACGCATCCATGGAGAATATCTACTAGGCTTAATCTGTGTCTGGGAAACCACCTCCTCGTGGTGGATGAAACAGAAACCCTCCTAATCTGAATACACACTGACAGCACACATCACTACAACTGAATGGAGGCTATCACTTATAAACAATGGGGAAGGGGGGGGGCTATGCTGACAAGGTATTCACAAAAGCCATCTGATAATAGGCCTGTCATTTTCAGTCAGTCAACACATGCAGTTGTGTCGTTTGACATGGCGCGTCAGCAACAGCAAATAGGAAAAAGCGTTTCCATCATTCAGATCATTTCAAATCCTCTCTGCATTTACCATTGTAACCCTCTAATACTGAGTCTATGATGGGGCGGGCTGTCAGATTGTAAACGTCCAGCTGTTTGCTGTCTGGTCCGAACACCGTGTCAAATGTGAAGGTCTTGGGGGGTTCGTGGGTGGTCTCTAATTTGTTGACGGTTATGGTCCCTCGGTTCTCATCCACACTGACGGCCTGCTTGTGGCCCATACTCCTCTCCTTCTGGTTCAGCGGTCGACATCGCACAACCACTTTGACGTTGTCCATGACCTCCGGCTTGTCAGATTTGTCCATCTTGTTGCTCTGCAAAGGGGAATAACTATGCATGATGCCAGCCACCTAGTAGCTACGTGATGTCAGAGCCGATGGCTCAGCATGATGTCATGTAATGCAATATGAAACCACTGCTCATAGCTAACGTTATTAACCTCACCACAGCAAAGGGAGAGATCAAACTGGCTGGCTAACTTGTCTCAATGAATTCAGTTAGCAAGCTAACATTACAGTACAGCTAACGTTAGCAAAGATAGTTAGTTAGGTAGCTAATTAACTGTCAAGATAGTTGAAACATCTAGTCGCTAGTTCAATGGATGACCAATCAATACGTGCTGGCACGTAGCTAGTTAGTTAGCTGGCTCGCTATACTGCAATGTATTGCACGCAAGGAAGCTAATGTTAGCATGTTAACTAACCAGCTGCAGCATCGCTATGCACAACGAATAAAACGTAGTTAACACAACAACTTGGCTGGAAGAGCTTGTTGCATCCTAGTTTTAACGTGGCTACATCTCTATCAAATATAATGACACTGGTCTGAAAACAGATATAAAATAGCTAATGCTAACTCATCCAAAACACAAGACGAAGCTAACTATAGCAAGGTAAGGTAGTTAGCATCACATCCAAAAAAAGGGAGGACCCCTCTGAAAAACACAAATACAGACAAATACAAAAGAGCCCACTTACCGGCATTTTAAGACTTCAGTTTTGATTATTAAATCATATGAGACAAAAGCAAACGCGTTTTGATGGTTTGATGGAAGTTTTTATCTTATCAAAATGATTTAGATGCCAATGCTGTGCCCATTTTCTCCAATGCTGATAACGTTTGTTGTCACGTCTGGACACATTGAATCTGCGGCTGCGCAGTAAAATGATGGGGGGCAATAGCTTGGTGGTGTACAGTAGAGGACAGTAGAGATGGCATAGCTATAAGTGGAGGCAAAAGGCCTGGCTCACTATGTTTGTCTTAGTGAACAACGTCACCGTTTTGTATTCACCTAAAATGTGAGTAAGAAAGAGTAAGATGAAAAACAGAACAGGAGAACACGATCCCATGCAACAGCCAATAAACGAGTCTTTTTGCTATAATGTGTCATAAATGATTTATTTTCAGCACTCAAAGAGCAGAGAAGGAGAATCCCTTAGAGGACATGTGTGTCTCTTATCAGAAAAGTCTGATACATAACATGGATGTGCAGTTATTCAGCAAAATCATGTTGAGAATGTAACAAACGCATACTATAGTTGACGAAAGCATTGTTTATTACCACTATATGATATACATTTAGCCTCTGGTAAGAGCACTGTTGTTGTTTTTCAAATCTAGACTCTGTGGGCTTTGCAAAGGCACTGACCAGTGTGTCCTTTAGCTCTTGAATAAAGAAAACACTCAATCTTTGTGCAAAACATTGGTCTGAGGTGGTTTTGTGCAACGGATTGGTAAAAATAACTGTATACAGTAGATCTATGTGCAACTCATGCTTCTGCACATCAACATATACACAAATATATCTCAGAACCTTATAATTATCTGTCTACAGTTTAAAACTGGTCCAATGAATCTCAAGGGGGAAACTTGTTTCCCTTTGCATTTTGGTCACTATATGGCAGTAATATAATATATTATTTTCAACACACATAAAATACACACGCACGCTCTTCCACAGATTTGGCATCTCGTTTGGCAGTGTCAACAGGTGGAGATCCATAGAAATAGAATTTCTAGAATGGACATTCCTTTTCAAGTCAACGTCACGTGATGGGGTGGGCCGGTGGCCATATTGAGTGTACGAGTTGCATATCAAATTGTCACGTTCTAAGGAGCTTCCCCCATTCTAGTCATTCTATTTCTATGTGAAAAACACACCTATAATAACTAAACACTACAGGCCGTCAACTGAACCGGTCTAGGAACTGTAGAACACTGCTATGGAAGAGGCCCGTGTGGCCACTGCTCTCCTGGGTGAGCAGAACCCGTCCGTCAGGCCGATGTCTGTGGAGCAGGACAGGCTCACCCTGCATCAGGCTCATCTCTGACTCTGTCTGGGCCTGGTAGGACGTCGCTACTCTGTGTCTGAGGGGGGGATAGAGAAAGGGGAATGAGTGGAATAGAGAAAGAGATTGTCTATCTAACACAACATAAACTCAGCACCCTGTCTTTCAAAGATAATTCATAAAAATCTAAATAACTTCACAGATCTTCATTGTAAACGGTTTAAACACTGTTTACCATGCATGTTCAATGGACCATAAACAATTAATGAACATGCACCTGTGGAACGGTCATTAAGACACTAACAGATTACAGAAGGCAGACAATTAAGGTCACAGTTATGAAAACTTAGGACACTAAAGAGGCCTTTCTACTGACTCTTAAATACACCAAAAGAAAGATGCCCAGGTTCCCCACCCATCTGCGTGAACGTGCCTTAGGCATGCTGCAAGGAGGCATGAGGATTGCAGATGTGGCCAGCGCAATAAATTGCAATAAACTGTGAGATGCCTAAGACAGCTCTACATTGAGACAGGGTGGACAGCTGATCGTCCTCGCAGTCGCAAACCACGTGAAACAACACCTGCACAGGATCGGTACATCCGAACATCACACCTGCAGGACAAGTACAGGATGGCAACAACAACTGCCTGAGTTACACCAGGAACGCACAATCCCTCCATCAGTGCTCAGACTGTCCACAATAGGCTCACAGAGACTGGACTGAGGGCTTGTAGGCCTGTTGTAAGGCAGTTCCTCACCAGACATCACTGGCAACAACGTTGCCTATGGGCACAAACCCACCATCGCTGGACCAGACAGAACTCTTCACTGACGAGACGCGGTTTTGTCTCACCAGGGGTGATGAACGGATTCGAGTTTATTGTCGTAGGAATGAGCGTTACACCGAGGCCTGTACTCTGGAGCGGGATTGATTTGGAGGTGGAGGGTCCGTCATGGTCTGGGTCGGTGTGTCACAGCGTCATCGAACTGAGCTTGTTGTCATTGCAGGCAATCTCAACGCTGTGCGTTACAGGGAAGACATCCTCCTCCCTCATGTGGTATCCTTCCTGCAGGCTCATCTTGACACGACCCTCCAGTATGACAATGCCACCAGCCATACTACTCATTCTTTGCGTGACTTCCTGCAAGACAGGAATGTCAGTGTTCTGTCATGGCCAGCGAAGAGCCCGGATCTCAATCCCATTGAGCACATCTGGGACCTGTTGGATCGGAGGGTGAGGGCTAGGGCCATTTCCCCCAGAAATGTCCAGGAACTTGCAGGTGCCTTTGTGGAAGAGTGGGGTAACATCTCACAGCAAGAACCGGCAAATCTGGTGCAGTCCATGAAGAGATGCACTGCAGTACTTAATGCAGCTGGTGGCCACACCAGATACTGACTGTTACTTTTGATGTTGACCCCCCTTTGTTTAAGGAGACATTATTCTGTTAGTCACATGTCTGTGGAACTTGTTCAGTTTATGTATCAGTTGTTGAATCTTGTTATGTTCATACAAATATTTACACGTTTGCTGAAAATAAACAGTTTTTTTTAACCTTTATTTAACTAGGCAAGTCAGTTAATAACATATTCTTATTTACAATGACAGCCTAGGAACAGTGGGTTAACTGCCTTGTTCAGGGGCAGAACATCAGATTTAAAATTAAAATAAACATTTTTTTAACCTTGTCAGCTCAGGGATTTGATCTTGCAACCTTTCGGTTACAAAACCAACACTCTAACCACTAGGCCCACTGCAGCCCCCCCCAAAAAAGAACTGTCCTCCCACTGCAGTTGACAGTAAGAGGACGTTTGCCATTTAGTAGACGCTTTTATTCAAAAATACTTATAGTCAAGCATATATTTTACGTATGGAGGGGCCCCAGCGGGAATTGAATTCACGACCCTTGTGATGCAAGTGAGCCACAGAGGACCACCATCACATACAGAATACAGAAATCCTACTTCCTGAAGCCAGACACTAAGCATGCCAGTTTGTGAAAAAGGAGGTGCTGGTTCCTCTCCTACCTGCTAGGGCTGCTGGACTGCATTGACGCAGGTGGTGCTGATGATGATAATGAAGAGGTAGGTTTCTGATTGGAAGTCAGAACATCAGAGGGGTTTGTCTCCAGACCTTTCCTAAGAACAGGAGCCTTGCCTTCTTTCAGGATGATCCCAGGCCCATCTCGCCCCAGTGTGAGTGATGGAGCCCAGACCTCCAGGGGAGGTGGACCAGGCCGGGTACTGGCGGGGGGCTGGCTACCCGAGGGCAGGGAGGTGGTCCTGGGCCGTGGTGTAGGGGAATCAGGCTGGGTCAGGAACCGCACTGACTTGGTGGGCTGAGGGATAAAACACAATGTTGACATTCTGATACAGCAGTGGAATAGGAATACAGAAGATTGATGCTGGATATAGCAGACTGTGGTAGTCAGCTTGTGCTACGTGAATGAGATCATGGTTAGAGAGAATTTCAAAATAAATAAAAACGAAATAGAAGTCAAAGTAGACATGAAACCAGTCAACTATCCCTCTAAGCTACTTAATAAGATCTAGAAGGCAGGTGTGCGTGTTACCTTCTCTGTGTTGTTCTTGAGGGCGTCTGGTCTCACTAGGATAGAGTGTATGGGGTGCTGACCATTCGATGCTGCTTGCCTCGTCTCCAACACCTGCCTCGTCTCCAACACCTGCCTATCAAATACCTCTCTGGCAGCCGTGTCCCTGTCCTTCATAGAACTACCACTAGGGGGCGCTTGACCTTCAGACATCCAGGCCAGAGTTCTGTAGTGATTGGGCAGGATGCTCATGTGTTGTTTCTTCTTGAGCAGAGCAGGGGAGAAGCCAGGGCCCTGGATGTGACTAAAGTTCTGGCTGTGAGATTGGGACTGAGAATGGGGCTGAAGGCCCGAGGTGGCGGTGGTAGTGTGGGGGTAGTGGTTACTGCACTGGGATGAGCTCTGACTGTGGGTCTGGGATTGAAGGGCTGAGCTGGATGAGATGGTGGTGTGGGGGTAGTGTTTTCCCCGCTGAGATGAGCCTGAGAGGACATGAAACATACTTTGAAGTCACTCAAAATGGATCCCTTGTCAAATCAACGCAATGTAATTTCCACTGCACTGTTCTGGGTTCCACATTGTACGATCTGACATATCAACTAGAATAGACAGGTTTAATCTCTGACTGGTCAATACTGAATAGAGAAGCCTTCTTTCCAGGTTTACTATCTCTGACTGGTCAATACTGAATAGAGAAGCCTTCTTTCCAGGTTTACTATCTCTGACTGGTCAAAACTGAATAGGGAAGCCTTCTTTCCAGGTTTACTATCTCTGACTGGTCAATACTGAATAGAGAAGCCTTCTTTCCAGGTTTAATATCTCTGACTGGTCAATACTGAATAGAGAAGCCTTGTTTACTATCTCTGACTGGTCAATACTGAATAGAGAAGCCTTGTTTCCAGGTTTACTATCTCTGACTGGTCAATACTGAATAGAGAAGCCTTCTTTACAGGTTTACTATCTCTGACTGGTCAATACTGAATAGAGAAGCCTTCTTTACAGGTTTACTATCTCTGACTGGTCAAAACTGAATAGAGAAGCCTTCTTTACAGGTTTACTATCTCTGACTGGTCAATACTGAATAGAGAAGCCTTCTTTCCAGGTTTACTGTCTCTGACTGGTCAATACTGAATAGAGAAGCCTTCTTTACAGGTTTACTGTCTCTGACTGGTCAATACTGAATAGAGAAGCCTTCTTTACAGGTGTACTATCTCTGACTGGTCAATACTGCATAATGTTAGGATAATAACCAACCAACATGGTTGAGACTGAGAATACAGCACTATGGAACTGTGGAACCACCCAACACCTGAAAATTGAACTGTAGAGTTCCAAACTTCCTTCACTCTTACCTCTGTGTGAACGATGGAAGACCCTCCTCACTGTGTCCCATCCCTCCGAGCTCACCCCATGCAGGGATTGTCTGGTGGCGCCGCCTGATGATATCATAGGCTGCGTGGCCATGGGAACAGACTGCTGCGGTAGCCGTTGTCCAGTAGAGTAACTAGTGCCATCTGAGTTGACCCTGTCGAGAGCTAGAACCACCGCTGGCGTTTTGGAGGACGAGGAGGTTCTTCTTCCAGAGACTGTACCAGGGCCTGCTGTCACTGCCTTGGAATCCAAGAGCCTGGCAGAAGTTCTGTGTTAGACAGGGAATAAATAGATATTGGTGTCAAAATCAATTAATTAGGTGTCCATGACACAAATGAAAGTAAAAAAAAGATAGAACCACTGTAGGAAAGTAGTGTCACTGATGACCCCCACATCAGCTAACAGAAAGGCTGATCCCTCTGATAACTTTAACCACAGCATTACAATCCAAATATCAATTGCCACTCGTTTCTCATGGTCTGCGTAATGAAACCGGCAGAAATGTCTCTCCCGCTTACCTGAGGACAGGTGTGACGTAGATGCCGGGCAGAATGCCCACTTACCTGAGGACAGGTGTGACGTAGATGCCGGGCAGAATGCCCACTTACCTGAGGACAGGGGTGACGTAGTTGCCGGGCAGAATGCCCACTTACCTGAGGACAGGTGTGACGAAGTTGCTAGGCAGAATGCCCACTTACCTGAGGACAGGTGTTATGTAGTTGCTGGGCAGAATGCCCACTTACCTGAGGACAGGGGTGACGTAGTTGCCGGGCAGAATGCCCACTTACCTGAGGACAGGGGTGACGTAGTTGCCGGGCAGAATGCCCACTTACCTGAGGACAGGTGTGACGTAGTTGCCGGGCAGAATGCCCACTTACCTGAGGACAGGTGTGACGTAGTTGCCGGGCAGAATGCCCACTTACCTGAGGACAGGTGTGACGTAGTTGCCGGGCAGAATGCCCACTTACCTGAGGACAGGTGTGACGTAGTTGCCGGGCAGAATGCCCACTTACCTGAGGACAGGTGTGACGTAGTTGCTGGGCAGAATGCCCACTTACCTGAGGACAGGTGTGACGTAGTTGCTGGGCAGAATGCCCACTTACCTGAGGACAGGTGTGACGTAGTTGCCGGGGAGGATGCCCACTTTGCCCGTCCGTAGAGAGAGGCCTCGGAGCCAGCCCTCCTTAAACTTCCCATACACCCCCACCATCTCCCCCTTCCTCAGCTCCAGTTCCTCAGAACGACGGGGCTTGTAGGAGTACAGAGCAGCACACCTGAAGAACGAATTATATGTTAGGTTACAACAATCTCACATACAGTACATTCGGAAAGTATTCAGACCCCTTCACTTTTTCAAAATGTTGTTACGTTACAACCTTATTCTAAAGTGGATTCAATCATTTTCTCCCCTCACCAATCTAAACACAATACCCTATAATGACAAATTTGGTGCACATTTATTAAAAATGAAAAACAGAAATACCTTATTTACATAAGTATTCAGACCCTTTGCTATGAGACTCCAAATTGAGCTCAGGGGTATACTGTTTCCATACATCAACCTTGAGATGTTTCTACAACTTGATTGGAGTCCACCTGTGGTAAATTCAATTGATTGGACATGCTTTGGAAAGGCACACTCCTGTCTATACAATGTCCCACAGTTGACAGTGCATGTCAGAGCAAAAACCAAGCCATGAGGTGGAAGGAATTGTCCGTAGAGCTCCGAGACAGGATGTTTTTCAGCAGCAGGGACTGGGAGATTAGTCAGGATTGAGGGAAAGATGAACAGAGCAAAGTACAGAGAGTTCCTTGATGAAAACCTGCTCCAGAGCGCTCACAAAGGTTCAACTTCCAACAGGACAACAACCCTAAGCACACAGCCAAGACAATGCAGGAGTGGCTTTGGGACATGTCCTTGAGTGGCCCAGCTAGAATCTGGACTTGAACCCGATCTAACATCTCTGGAGAGACCTGCAAATAGCTGTGCAATAACGCTCCCCGTCCAAACTGACAGAGCTTGAGAGGATCTGCAGAGAAGAATGGGAGAAACTCTCCAAATACAGGTGTGCCAAGCTTGTAGCAAAAATGTATAAACAACTATTTTTGCTTTGTCATTATGGGGTATTGAGATGTCATTATGGGGTATTGAGATGTCATTATGGGGTATTGAGATGTCATTATGGGGTATTGAGATGTCATTATGTGCTATTGAGATGTCATTATGGGGTATTGTGATGTCATTATGGGGTATTGTGATGTCATTGTGGGGTATTGTGATGTCATGATGGGGTATTGTGATGTCATTATGGGGTATTGTGATGTCATTGTGGGGTATTGTGATGTCATTGTGGGGTATTGTGTGTAGATTGATAAGCAAAAAAAAAGTCATACATTTTAGAATAAGGCTGTAAAGTAACAAAATGTGGAAAAAAGTCAAGGGGTCTGAATACTTTCCGAAGTCACTGTAGATACAGAGACACTGTAATGAAGTCACTGTAGATACAGACACACTGTAAGGAAGTCACTGTAGATACAGACACACTAAGGAAGTCACTGTAGATACAGACACACTAAGGAAGTCACTGTAGATACAGACACACTAAGGAAGTCACTGTAGATACAGACACACTAAGGAAGTCACTGTAGATACAGACACACTAAGGAAGTCACTGTAGATACAGACACACTAAGGAAGTCACTGTAGATACAGACACACTAAGGAAGTCACTGTAGATACAGAGACACTGTAATGAAGTCACTGTAGATACAGAGACACTAATGAAGTCACTGTAGATACAGAGACACTGTAATGAAGTCACTGTAGATACAGACACACTAAGGAAGTCACTGTAGATACAGACACACTAAGGAAGTCACGGTAGATGCTGTAGACTGGTTATTACTACTGTGTTCCTGCAGTGTTGCTCCAACGCTACAGCTGTTACTAGTCCAGTGTTAGTCCAGTGTTTGTCCAGTGTTAGTCCAGTGTTTGTCCAGTGTTAGTCCAGTGTTAGTCCAGTGTTAGTCCAGTGTTTCTCCAGTGTTAGTCCAGTGTTAGTCCAGTGTTTCTCCAGTGTTTCTCCAGTGTTAGTCCAGTGTTAGTCCAGTGTTAGTCCAGTGTTAGTCCAGTGTTAGTCCAGTGTTTCTCCAGTGTTTCTCCAGTGTTTCTCCAGTGTTAGTCCAGTGTTTCTCCAGTGTTAGTCCAGTGTTTGTCCAGTGTTTCTCCAGTGTTTCTCCAGTGTTTCTCCAGTGCTAGTCCAGTGTTAGTCCAGTGTTAGTCCAGTGTTTGTCCAGCGTTTCTCCAGTGTTTCTCCAGTGTTAGTCCAGTGTTAGTCCAGTGTTAGTCCAGTGTTAGTCCAGTGTTTCTCCAGTGTTTCTCCAGTGCTAGTCCAGTGTTAGTCCAGTGTTTGTCCAGTGTTTCTCCAGTGTTTCTCCAGTGTTTCTCCAGTGTTAGTCCAGTGTTAGTCCAGTGTTAGTCCAGTGTTAGTCCAGTGTTTCTCCAGTGTTTCTCCAGTGTTAGTCCAGTGTTAGTCCAGTGTTAGTCCAGCGTTAGTCCAGTGTTAGTCCAGTGTTTCTCCAGTGTTAGTCCAGTGGTTGTCCAGTGTTTCTCCAGTGTTAGTCCAGCGTTTGTCCAGTGTTAGTCCAGCTTTTGTCCAGCGTTAGTCCAGTGTTAGTCCAGTGTTAGTCCAGTGTTTGTCCAGTGTTTGTCCAGTGTTAGTCCAGTGTTAGTCCAGTGTTAGTCCAGTGTTCAAAAGCTGATGGAGTTGCTAGGCGGCGAACTGCTTGGTATCAGCGGAGGTTGTTACTACCATTTTACTACTGTATTACTCCATAGTTACTACTATGTTACTACTACGTTACTCTAATGTTTCTCCAGTTTTACTCACACACTGATGGAGAGCTGCTGAGTGGAAGACTGTTTGGTGTCGGCTGAGGCGGAGGGGGTCTGGGGGTTGATCAGAGCCATGGTGATGGTGGGAGGAGCTTCACCACTACTCATCTTCCTCTCGCCCTATAGAAACAGAGGAGGAAGACCAGGATGTAAATATGTATACTGCCATAGTGTTCTTCCTCTCACTCTATATAGAAAAAAAGAGGAAGAATTCAAACAGTAAAGTCGGAGAAGATATCATGTAAACTGACAGTGGACGACTAAGATGCCCTCATATTAAATGTGGAAAAGGGCATTTATGAGGTATAAAGGAGAAATAAAGTAGACTTTAAAGCAGGACTGCTAGAAAGAGAACGTGGGAGAGACAGGAAACAGGAAACAGGAAGATAGACAGACGTAAACCTGTATGATTTAAAAATAGGATATGAATGCAAGTCATTGAATTTAGTCACTCTTTGACAGCATCCCTTTTGATTTCAACAAACAACTACATGCATGTTTGCCAATGCCAGAACATAAAGGTAAACGATACCCCACCATTAAAAAAAAAATGGTTTTACCTTTATTTAACCAGGTAGGCTAGTTGAGAACAAGTTCTCATTTACAACTGCAACCTGGCCAAGATAAAGCAAAGCAGTGCGACAAAAACAACACAGAGTTACACATAAACAAATGTATAGTCAATAACACAATAGAAACATCTGTGTACAGTGTGTGCAAATGTAGAAGAGTAGGGAGGTAAAGCAATAAATAGGACACAGAGGTGAAATAATTACAATGTTGTCACGCCTTGGTCTTAGTATTTTGTGTTTTCTTTATTTATTTGATCAGGGGCCTGTTGCACAAAAGTAGAATTAAGACATCCGGGATAAATGACTCAGCTGAGCTCAATGAAGCCAAAACATGTGCGTCCAGGCTTAATTGGTTGCACAAAGACCAAGCCAGGATGAGCAGACACGGATTCATTAAGCCAGGTGAAACCAATCCTGGATAGGTGCGCGCTCACGGCTCACTCAAATAGACCCCGCCACAGATCACAGATTAACTGATTTACCATGGCAACTAGAGCCGCGTACTTTTCCCCGTCGGAAGCACAAATCCTCATGGAGGCATACGAGGAGGTAAAATATATAATTAAGAAGAAAGGCAACACCGCCACAGTGATAAAGCAAAGAGAAAAAGCGTGGCAAAGTATTGCAGACCGCCTGAATGCGTAAGTAGTGCACAATTACACACTCACCGCTCCGCTGAAACATCACAATTACAATTCAAATATTTAATTCACATCTCCAAAAATGCAGTTGTACTGTAATTATGAAACGGTTAAATTTTTAATTGAAATGCACTGCAGATATGAGTGAAATTGTGTAAAGTATCTCCATCACACTGTATAAAGCTATGATACATTTTTTGATATTTTTACTGAAAACAAGACAAAAATACCAAGTAATTTTTTGCAGTGTGACTCCATTAAATGTGTGTGTGTGTGTGTGTGTGTGTGTGTGTGTGTGTGTGTGTGTGTGTAGATTAAACATGAACGGGCCAAAACGGACATGGCAGCAGGTCAAAATCAAATACAAGAACATTCTGCAGAATGGTATGGTCCCTGACTAATATTTAACAAAGCACAAGCATATATTGTACCCAGAAGGTGCCTGCTCACACATTGTCTGTACTGTTTTAGCAGTGAAAAAGAATACCCACAGACAAGGCACGGGTGGTGGGTCACCAAAGGCTGACCTTACCCCAGCAGAGGACATGGCCTTGGAGCTAAATAAAGGCAGGCCCGTCTTAGAGGGGATCCCTGGGGGGAAAGAGACGAGCATAGGTTCCTCCCAAGATGCCACCCGCTTCATTCAAGGTATGTCCTTCCATCTCTACATGGGATACAACCACATTCATATTGAATCAATTTGGACTGTCTGACTTTGGTTTACCTATTGCCTTGCAGTGCCTGGCAGCACTGTGTTCCTGTTAGAGCCACCAGCACAAGCACCAGACGATGCTGATCCAGTGAGTACTCCATCAAAGGCATACTGTAGGCCTGGCATGTCTTGTCTACTAGCTTCAATATGAATCCGATTAAATGTGATAGGGTGAAGGCCCCAGTGCAGCAGCAACAGCACATGATGGAGACGATGATGAGGAGGAGACCATCTCTCTGGATTCCAGAAGGCATGAGGTATCATGTTAAGACTGTGAAAGTACTATTTACTCTACAATGGTGAGGAGTCCTCATCAAAATCAAAAAATCTAATTTCTTTTACAGGACCCAGATGCTATACAGTGGGAAAACCAGCCTGGCAACATAGTGCGTATTAATAAAAGGACACCACATCCTGCCAAATTCCAGCTGCGCTAATTGTATTGTGTTCACAGAGCTCACAAGCTATCAGAAAGTTGTATGGCAACCACCTCCGGCGCCAAATAGAACTGGCAGACATAGACATTCAGTACAAGAAGAAAAAGATGGAAAATCTTGCACTGGAGTCGAAATAAAAAAGAGGACAATTAGGAAACTGGACCTTGAAATAAAAAAACTTGAGAGGGAGGTGAGATATGCCTTCAATGTACACTGTATGCTAACTGTAACACAAATGTATTAATCATTATTTTTCTTTCCTCCCCAGCTCCAAGAAGATGACACAGCTCAAAATAAAAATTAGGTATATTCTCGTAAAGTCAAGTGAGCCATGACATATGAGCTCTTATTGTGAGCACACAGGACGGTGGCATCTTTCTAAGATTTTTTATTTTCCCAGCAATCAGTACAACCAAGTCATCGTTATAAGGCATCGCCCTCTTTTGCCCACCCCCCAGCACCAGGTGTGGCCACTAGCCTATATGAAGGCCCAAAATTGTGTGTTCCTTTCTGCTCTGACAATGGCATGCCCATTCGTGCGAGATGTGGTGGATGAAGAAGCACTTGTGCTGAGGAGAGCCTTCAGGCGAGAAAGGGTCTTCAGGGACCGGTTGGACCCACTGGCCTTCCCTGATGACCATCTATATGAAAGATACAGGTTTTCTGCAGATGGCATCAGGTATCTATGCAGACTACTGGGTCCCAGGATTAAGCACCGCACTGCACGGAGCCATGCACTGAGTGTGGAGCAAATGGTTTGTGTGGCCTTGCGCTTTTTTGCTAGTGGAGCCTTCCTGTACTCAGTGGGGGATGCAGAACAGCTGAACAAGGCCACAATTTGCCGCACAATGAGGAGTGTGTGTCTGGCTATCAAAGCATTAGCAGATGTCTTCATCTCCTTCCCTGGCCACAGAAGACTCTGTGACATCAAAGAGGAGTTCTATAGGATTGCAGGTAAGAGGATCTACAAATTACAGGACAACTGTTAACACATAGTAGGATACTCATTACTTTGTGTGACAGGTTTCCCCAATGTCATTGGTGCAGTGGACTGCACACACATAAGGATAAAAGCCCCTCAGGTGCCCATGAGGCCGATTTTGTGAATAGGAAATCCTTTCACAGCATTAATGTTCAGGTGAACATAACTTTTGATATTGTCCATTGACGAACACTCTGCATTGCCAGTGATGTGCATTGATTGGTGTAATATTCCTCATCTTATGATTTCAGATGGTCTGCAATGCTGACTGTGTGATCAGCAATGTTGTGGCAAAATGGCCTGGCTCAGTCCATGACTCCAGAATCTTTCGGGCCTCTGAAATCTATCAGTGCCTATCACAAGGTAAGCCACACAACCCCTATTTATAACCATCATGGCTGTGTCAAGAATATCACTGTGTTTATGAGGTAGTAATGATGAGATTTTGTGTTGACAGGTGAATTCTCTGGTGTGTTGCTGGGAGACAGGGGGTATGGCTGCCAGCCTTTTCTCCTGACACCTTTCACAGACCCCCAGGAAGCACATCAGGCCTACAACCATGCCCATGCCAGGACCAGGGCCAGAGTTGAAATGACCTTTGGCCTCCTGAAGGCACGCTTTCACTGCCTTCACAAATTAAGGGTCAGCCCTGTTAGGGCATGTGATATTACTGTGGCTTGTGCTGTCCTCCACAATGTGGCCTGCCTGAGGAAGGAGAGGGCCCCCAGAGTGCCACCAGCCATGGACTGGGACAATCCGGCAATCTTCCCTGATGACGACAGTGGTCGGCTGCTGAGGGACCAATATGTGTTGAATTATTTTAGTTAGTATGTGTGCTTTCAATTTTGGTTAAATATGTCCTGCGGTGGCAGAGGAATTTGGGTTTTTTGGGTTCGTTTTTGTGAATTTGGCCTCTTATGATGTTTGTGCGGTATACTGTGTGTAATACAAGGCTGCAGGGAGGCTACTGCATCCATTCATTTGTCTGTTCAGTTGATGTGTATGGATTTGTCCTGCATTTATTTTAGTGTGCAGACATGCAGGGTGTGTTATATACAGACCTTTGAATGTGTATGTATCATTTTGTATAATATGCTTGGATTCTGTGCTTTCCATCTTGTAGAGTCACTGTAACTTCAGTTTCGAAAGGAGCTGATGGTTTACCTGCTTTGTTTTGTCCTTATTCAATAAAGGAACATAATGTTACACATTGTGTTTTTATATTCATATGGAATGTGTATTTGTTTATATGACAGAGTACTAGGGCCACACTGAAGAAAAAGGATAAAGTCATAAATTTATGAGGCTGGTTCTTTCTGCAGAAAAGCTACATATTGTTTTTACAGTTTTGATACTTATGACAATGTGATACTTAATATTCTGGCACATCAGCATGTCTTTGTTTATGAAACCATACTGAAGTACAATTTCACGAAATGCCCCACATCTGTCATTTTAACAACTGTCCTCCTTTAAAACAACTGGTTACAATATTATGACTTGTGTTTTTTTCCCCTCTGTGGCCCTAATATTCTATCATTTTATATATAGCCTTATAGTCTATGGGAAACTGTAAATTATCTAATGATAGCAACATCATCTAAAAATCATTTTTTATCCAAAATCATTGAAATTAATGATCACAAACGTTTAAATAATAACAGTGGGTCTAGTTATATGTGATAACAATGTATAGTGAGCAGTGAAATAACTATTGGTTTCCATTTGTGGTGACTGCTGACTGACATTAGGGATGAGATTAAATAGATCCTGGAATTTAGCCTGGTCTGGAGCAGGCTAGCTCCACAGAATAAATCTCCATGGTAATTTATACCATAACATATCCTCCTGCCCCCTATCCATCTTTAGTGCAACCGGATTACGGATCAATTGAGCCAGGATCACCAAGATATCCTGGCTTAATCCCTTATCCTAGTTTTGTGCAACAGGCCCCAGGCCAGGGTGTGACATGGTTTTATTTTGTGGTGTGTTTTTGTATTGGGGTTTTTAGTAGGTATTGGGTTTGTGGCTGAGTAGGTTTGTCTAGGAAAGTCTATGGTTGCCTGAGGCGGTTCTTAATCAGAGGCAGGTGATTATCGTTGTCTCTTATTGGGAACCATATTTAGGCAACCATATTCTTTGAGTGTTTCGTGGGTGATTGTTCCTGTCTTTGTGTTTGCACCAGATAGGGCTGTTTCGGTTTTCACATTTCATTATTTTGTAGTATCTTCATGCATAGTTTTTTCCTTCATTAAAATATCATGAATCATCATCACGCTGCATTTTGGTCCGACTCTCCTTCACCACAAGAAAGCCGTTAAAGAATCACCCACCACAACTGGACCAAGCGGCGTGTCAACAGGCAGCGACAGCAGAAGCAGCGAAAGGAGGAACGGACATGGGAGGATGAATTGTTCGGAGAAGGTCCCTGGGATCAGCCTGGAGAATATCGCCGCCCCAAAGAACTGGAGGCGGCGAGAGCTGAGAGGCGCTGATATGAGGAGAAGCAACAGCAGCAGCAGGAGCAACAATATCGGGACTACACTACTTGGGAGGAAATAGACTGGTGGGCGGTCAACCCAGAGAGAGTGCCGGAGCCCGCCTGGGATTCGCTGGAGCAGTGCGAAGCAGGTTATCGGAGAATGGAGTTGGCGAAGCAGGCATGGCGGCGCGGACGGACGGAAGACCGAGAGTCAGCCCCAAAAATGTATTGGGGGGGAGGCTCAGGGAGAGTGTGGCAGAGTCAGGAGTCAGACCTGAGCCAACTCTCCCTGTTTATCGTGAGGAGCCAAGGAGGAGACCAGAACCAGAGCCGGTGTTAGAGGTGAGTGAAGCAGAGACTGTGAAGGAGTTAATGGGGAAATTGGAGGAGAGCGTAATGAGGGAGTTGCTAGTTTGGTGCTTTAGGTACGATATTCGTCCGACGGAGCGTGTCGGGGATTTGATGGCACCTGGGTCAGCACTCCATACTCGTCATGAGGTGCGTGTTAGTCGGCTGGTGAAAATTGTGCCAGCCTCACGCACTAGGCCTCCTGTGTACCTACCTAGCCTTGCACGTCCTGTGCCAGTCCTGCTCTCAGGCTCTCCAGTATGCCTTCACGGTCCGGTCCATCCTGTGCCACCTTCACACACCAGTCCTCCGATGGCAGCACCAGGCATCCTGTGCATGTCCTCGGTCCAGTACCACCAGTACCAGCACCACGCACCAGGCCTTCAGTGCGCCTCGCCTGTCTAGCGCTATCAGAGCCTTCCTCCTCTCCAGCGCTGTCGGAGTCTCCCACCTGTTCAGCGCAGCCAGAGCCTTCCTCCTCTACAGCGCTGCCGGAGCCTCCCGCCTGTTCAGCGCAGCCAGAGCCTTCCTCCTCTACAGCGCTGCTGGAGTCTCCCGCCTGTTCAGCGCTGCCAGAGCCTTCCTCCTCTACAGCGCTGCTGTAGTCTCCTGCCTGTTCAGCGCAGCCAGAGCTGCCAGTTTGCATGGAGCAGCCAGAGCTGCCAGTCTGCATAGAGCTGCCAGTCTGCATGGAGCAGCCAGAGCGGCCAGTCTGCATGGAGCAGCCAGAGCGGCCAGTCTGCATGGAGCAGCCAGAGCGGCCAGTCTGCATGGAGCAGCCAGAGCGGCCAGTCTGCATGGAGCAGCCAGAGCTGCCAGTCTGCATGGAGCCAGCCAGAGCTGCCAGTCTGCATGGAGCCAGCCAGAGCTGCCAGTCTGCATGGAGCAGCCAGAGCTGCCAGTCTGCATGGAGCAGCCAGCATGGAGCAGCCTGAGATGTCAGTCTGCATGGAGCAGCCCAGTCTGCATGGAGCAGCCTGCGGTCAGTCTGCATGGAGCAGCCTGAGCGGTCAGTCTGCATGGAGCAGCCAGAGCTGCCAGCTGCCAGTACAAGGGCTGCCAGTCTGCAAGGAGCCGCCAGACCTGCCAGTCTGCAAGAAGCCGCCAGAGCTGTCAGTCTACATGGAGCAGCCAGAGCCGCCAGTCAGCATGGAGCAGCCAGATCCGTCAGTCTGCCAGGATCCGCCAGACTCTTCCAGATCTGCCAGTCAGCCAGACTCTTCCAGATCCGCCAGTCAGCCAGACTCTTCCAGATCCGCCAGTCAGCCAGACTCTTCCAGATCCGCCAGTCAGCCAGACTCTTCCAGATCCGCCAGTCAGCCAGGATCTTCCAGATCCGCCAGTCAGCCAGGATCTTCCAGATCCGCCAGTCAGCCAGGATCCGCCAGTCAGCCAGGATCTGCCAGAACCACCAGCTAGCCAGGATCTGCCAGAGCCTACTACCTGCCTGGGCTTCCTCTCAGTACTGGGCTTCCTCTCAGTACCGGGCTTCCTCTCAGTACCGGGCTTCCTCTCAGTACCGGGCTTCCTCTCAGTACCGGGCTACGCCTCAGTGCCGAGCTACCCCTCAGTCCCGAGCTACCCCTCAGTCCCGAGCTTCCCCGAGCTTGCCACCGTGGACAGACGCCCACCCGGACCCTCCCCTATGGGTTTAGGTGTGCGGCCGGGAGTCCACCCCTTGGGGGGGGGTTCTGTCACGCCTTGGTCTTAGTATTTTGTGTTTTCTTTATTTATTTGGTCAGGCCAGGGTGTGACATGGGTTTATTTTGTGGTGTGTTTTTGTATTGGGGTTTTTAGTAGGTATTGGGATTGTGGCTGAGTAGGTTTGTCTAGGAAAGTCTATGGTTGCCTGAGGCGGTTCTTAATCAGAGGCAGGTGATTATCGTTGTCTCTGATTGGGAACCATATTTAGGCAACCATATTCTTTGAGTGTTTCGTGGGTGATTGTTCCTGTCTTTGTGTTTGCACCAGATAGGGCTGTTTCGGTTTTCACATTTCATTATTTTGTAGTTTCTTTATGTATAGTTTTTTCCTTCATTAAAATATCATGAATCATCATCACGCTGCATTTTGGTCCGACTCTCCTTCACCACAAGAAAGCCGTTACAGAATCTGTGGCATTAACGCTGGAGTGATAGACATGCAGATGATGTGCAAGTAGAGATACTGGGGTGCAAAAGATCAAGAGGATAAATAACAATATGGGGATGAGGTAGTTGGGTGGGCGATTTACAGATTGGCTGTGTACAGGTACAGTGATCAGTAAGCTACTCTGACAGCTGATGCTTAAAGTTAGAGAGGGAGAATTAAGACTCCAGCTTCAGTGATTTTTGCAATTCGTGCCAGTTATTGGCAGCAGAGAACTGGAAGGAAAGCGGCCAAAGGAAGTGTTGGCTTTGGGGATGACCAGTGAGATATAATATGTGGACAACTACAAATACCTACGCGTAACCCTCAAGTCCACTCCTCCTTTGGCCGCCTTTCCTTCCGGTTCTTGGCTGCCAATGACTGGAACAAATTGCAAAAATCACTGAAGCTGGAGATGCATATCTCCCTCACTAACTTTAAGCATCAGCTGTCAGAGCAGTTTACCGATCATTGCCCCTGTACATTGCCCATCTGTAAATAGCCCACCCAACTACCTCATCCCCATATTTATTTATTTTTTGCTCCCCAGTATCTCTACTTGCACATTAATCTTCTGCACATCTATAATTCCAGTGTTTAATTGCTAAATTGTCATTATTTCGCCACTATGGCCTATTTATTGCCTTACCTCCCTAATCTTAAATACATTTGTACACATTGTATATAGACTTTTCTATTGTGTTATTGACTGTACATTTGTTTATCCCATGTGTAACTCTGTGTTCGTGTCGCACTGCTTTGCTTTATCTTGACCAGGTCTCAGTTGTAAATGAGAACTTGTTCTCAACTGGCCTACCTGGTTAAATAAAGGTGAAATAAATACAAATATTTAAAGAAATTCAAGAGCATGTTGTGTCTCAACAGATTGCGGGCACAACACAAAAACCTTAGATGACGTACAATAAGGTCAACAAATGTGAATATGAAAACAGAGTTTTTAAATAAAAAGGTTGAAAGGTTAAACAATAACATTGTTGTTTGTATTTTTTCCAGTGATGAAGACACGGATGTCTCATGGTATGGTGGGGTATGCAAAATGGGTCAACTTTGAACACCTTTATCTCTTCAATGTTTTGTCATTCAGGTCCAGAAAGTCACGTTCTGAGCACTTCTACAATGGGCAAATATGTATGGAAGGTTTCGTCCCTATCAAAAGGGGATTTACCCCATACTGTAGATACCAGGTGATGAAGTAGCAATCTGTATCCCGAATGGGACTCTATTCCCTATGTAGTGTACTACTGGTCAAAGGAAGTGTACTACTGGTCAAAGGAAGTGCACTACTGGTCAAAGGAAGTGCACTACTGGTCAAAGGAAGTGCACTACTGGTCAAAGGAAGTGCACTACTGGTCAAAGGAAGTGCACTACTGGTCAAAGGAAGTGCACTACTGGTCAAAGGAAGTGCACTACTGGTCAAAGGAAGTGCACTACTGGTCAAAGGAAGTGCACTACTGGTCAAAGGAAGTGCACTACTGGTCAAAGGAAGTGCACTACTGGTCAAAGGAAGTGCACTACTGGTCAAAGGAAGTGTACTTCTGGTCAAAGGAAGTGTACTTCTGGTCAAAGGAAGTGCACTACATAGGGAATAGGGTGCATTTGGGACGTACACTCACTGCTCCACCTAGTAAGCCCCTGTAATTGTTATTTGATGACGGGTAGAGAAAAAATTATAATAATCTCAGCAATGGTCTCTGCCAGCAGACTCCTTTCTAACCTCAGCATGATGTTCTCCGTCCCCCCATTAGGCAGCATTATGTTCCCCCCCCCCATTAGGCAGCATTATGTTCCCCCCCCCCCATTAGGCAGCATTATGTTCTCCCTCTCCCCCTCCCATTAGGCAGCATTATGTTTCCCCCCATTAGGCAGCATTATGTTCTCCCTCTCCCCCTCCCATTAGGCAGCATTATGTTCTCCCTCCCCTCCATTAGGCAGCATTATGTTCCCCCCCATTAGGCAGCATTATGTTCTCCCTTCTCCCCTCCCCCCTCCCATTATGGCAGCATTATGTTCTCCCCCCCCATTAGCAGCATTATGTCCCCCCCATTAGGCAGCATTATGTTCTCATTGTACCCTGAAGAGGGACAAAGGAAGTCCTGATTAAGATCCTGACAGTCTCAAATGCCACCCTATCTCCTACATCGTTCACCATGGTCCATAGGGTTCTGGTCAAAAGTAGTGCCCTATGTAAAAAAAAATAATACATGGTGGCATTTGGGATGCATGCCTGCTATACAGTAGCTATACAATCAGCCACAGTCTCCTGCATGACATGCACTTTGCAATATAAAAAGCAATGCTATGAGGCAGAAGTAACGTGACACCAGGTGAGCGTCCCATGGCATGTCCTGGAGACATGCTGCTGTTGTTTAAGAGGATTCTGGAAGGGTGAATGGTGACAGTTCATTACAGTTCCACCATCCAGGGAATAGGGTAGACAGCAGAGAGAGCCATCTATTTAGGCTCTTCTTTAGAAACACTTGAAAGGTTGACAATTAGTCAATGGATGCAAACAAATTGTACCCTATATAGTGTACTACTTTAGACCAGAGCCCCTCTACATAGTGCACTACTTTAGACCAGAACCCCCCTACATAGTGTACTACTTTAGACCAGAGCCCCTCTACATAGTGCACTACTTTAGACCAGAACCCCCCTACATAGTGTACTACTTTAGACCAGAGCCCCTCTACATAGTGCACTACGTTAGACCAGAACCCCCCTACATAGTGTACTACTTTAGACCAGAGCCCCTCTACATAGTGCACTACTTTAGACCCAATCCCCCCTACATAGTGCACTACTTTAGACCAGAGCCCCCCTACATAGTGCACTACTTTAGACCAGAACCCCCCTACATAGTGCACTACTTTAGACCAGAGCCCCTCTACATAGTGTACTACTTTAGACCAGAGCCCCTCTACATAGTGCACTACTTTAGACCAGAACCCCCTACATAGTGCACTACTTTAGACCAGAGCCCCTCTACATAGTGCACTACTTTAGACCCGAGCCCCTCTACATAGTGCACTACTTTAGACCAGAGCCCCCCTACATAGTGTACTACTTTAGACCAGAGCCCCTCTACATAGTGCACTACTTTAGACCAGAACCCCCCTACATAGAGCACTACTTTAGACCAGAGCCCCCCTACATAGTGCACTACTTTTGACCAGATCCCCCCTATGTAGTGTACTACTTTAGACCCAATCCCCCTACATAGTGGACTACTTTAGACCCAATCCCCCTACATAGTGCACTACTTTAGACCCAATCCCCCTACATAGTGCACTACTTTAGACCAGAGCCCCCTACATAGTGCACTACTTTAGACCAGAACCCCTACATAGTGCACTACTTTAGACCAGAGCCCCTCTACATAGTGCACTACTTTAGACCCAATCCCCCTACATAGTGCACTACTTTAGACCAGAGCCCCCTACATAGTGCACTACTTTTGACCCAATCCCCTACATAGTGGACTACTTTAGACCAGAGCCCCCTACATAGTGCACTACGTTAGACCCAATCCCCCTACATAGTGCACTACTTTAGACCAGAACCCCCTACATAGTGCACTACTTTAGACCAGAGCCCCTCTACATAGTGCACTACTTTAGACCCAATCCCCTACATAGTGCACTACTTTAGACCAGAGCCCCCTACATAGTGCACTACTTTAGACCAGAGCCCCTCTACATAGTGCACTATTTTAGACCCAATCCCCCTACATAGTGCACTACTTTAGACCAGAGCCCCCTACATAGTGCACTACTTTAGACCAGAGCCCCCTACATAGTGCACTACTTTAGACCAGAGCCCCCTACATAGTGCACTACTTTAGACCAGAGCCCCCTACATAGTGCACTACTTTAGACCAGAGCCCCCTACATAGTGCACTACTTTAGACCAGAACCCCCTACATAGTGCACTACTTTAGACCAGAGCCCCTCTACATAGTGCACTACTTTAGACCCAATCCCCCTACATAGTGCACTACTTTAGACCCAATCCCCCTACATAGTGCACTACTTTAGACCAGAGCCCCTCTACATAGTGCACTATTTTAGACCCAATCCCCCTACATAGTGCACTACTTTAGACCAGAGCCCCCCTACATAGTGCACTACTTTAGACCAGAGCCCCCTACATAGTGCACTACTTTAGACCAGAACCCCCTACATAGTGCACTACTTTAGACCAGAGCCCCCTACATAGTGCACTACTTTAGACCAGAGCCCCCTACATAGTGCACTACTTTAGACCAGAGCCCCCTACATAGTGCACTACTTTAGACCAGAGCCCCCTACATAGTGTACTACTTTAGACCAATCCCCCTACATAGTGCACTACTTTTGACCAGATCCCCCTACATAGTGCACTACTTTTGACCAGAGCCCCCCTACATAATGCTCTAGAAACACAGCCTGGCAGGGTGTTCCAGACCCAGAGCTATTAGCATCACACCTCTAGAAACACAGCCCCCTAGCATAGTGTTCCAGACCCAGGACCAGAGCCCCCTCCAGAAACACAGCCTGGCAGGGTGTTCCAGACCCAGCAAATTAGCATCACACCTCTAAAAACACAGCCTGGCAGAGTGTTCCAGACCCAGGCTATTAGCATCACACCTCTAGAAACACTACATAGTGGTGTTCCAGACCCAGGCTATTAGCATCACACCTCTAGAAATACAGCCTAGCAGGGTGTTCCAGACCCAGGCTATTAGCATCACACCTCTAGAAACACAGCCTAGCAGGGTGTTCCAGACCCAGGCTATTAGCATCACACCTCTAGATACACAGCCTAGCAGGGTGTTCCAGAACCAGGCTATTAGCATCACACCTCTAGAAACACAGCCTAGCAGGGTGTTCCAGAACCAGGCTATTAGCATCACACCTCTAGAAACACAGCCTAGCAGGGTGTTCCAGACCCAGGATATTAGCATCACACCTCTAGAAACACAGCCTAGCAGGGTGTTCCAGACCCAGGCTATTAGCATCACACCTCTAGAAACACAGCCTGGCAGGGTGTTCCAGACCCAGGCTATTAGCATCACACCTCTAGAAACACAGCCTGGCAGGGTGTTCCAGACCCAGGCTATTAGCATCACACCTCTAGAAACACAGCCTAGCAGGGTGTTCCAGACCCAGGCTATTAGCATCACACCTCTAGAAACACAGCCTGGCAGGGTGTTCCAGACCCAGGCTATTAGCATCACACCTCTAGAAACACAGCCTAGCAGGGTGTTCCTACTGTCTCTCCACTTGGTATAATCTCATACCATCTCCAGCAACATAACAAGTCAACTGTTTGCCGCAGGTAACTTCTGAGCAACTGTTGAACTGTTAGTGACTGTTAGCACAGATCTGTTTGTTTGTGCTTCATACGCCAACACCTCTTCCTTTGGTTGTCATCCCAAACATGACTGGCACTCACACAAATCAGATCTGGCAAAGAAACATGTCAATAAATAAACTCTTCTCCACAGACAGCCTCATAGCATTTTATAGCCGTTGTTGACATGTTGGAAATGTTGGTTCTCTGATTATGAAGCCCGTACTGTATAACATTAACGTTAAATAAACAGCCATGTTAAAGATTGTTTTACTCCCTATAATACCACCATCAACATCATGACATCACAACAATAGTGCTGAGGTGGGAAGAAAACACGTAACATCAACAACCTCCTTCTGTTTAGCTGGGTGGGAGGGAAGGAAGGAAGGGCAGGACTAGGCACAGCAATGTGAAGGAGTATTACCTGCTCAGTGAAGAGGAAGGAGCTCTCAGGCAGATCAGAGAGGGAGGGAGAGAAAGAGGGAGTGAGAGAGAGAGATGAGAGCGGGAGGGAGAGAAAGAGGGAAATGAAGAGAGAGAGGGAGATCAGGAATGAGAGAGAAAGAGAGGGAGAGAGATGAGAGGTTTTGTTATATAACTGACTACAGTGACTCACCATCGTCATCATGTGAGGGATCAACACAGAGGGGTGCTCTGGACCCTCCCCCTCCTCCTCCTCTTTCTATTCCTCCTATGAGGGATCAACAGAGAGACAGAGGGGTGCTCTGGACCCTCCCCCTCCTCCTCCTCTTTCTATTCTTCCTATGAGGGATCAACAGAGAGACAGAGGGGTGCTCTGGACCCTCCCCCTCCTCCTCCTCTTTCTATTCTTCCTATGAGGGATCAACAGAGAGACAGAGGGGTGCTCTGGACCCTCCCCCTCCTCCTCTTTCTACTCCTCCTATGAGGGATCAACAGAGACAGAGGGGTGCTCTGGACCCTCCCCCTCCTCCTCTTTCTACTCCTCCTATGAGGGATCAACAGAGAGACAGAGGGGTGCTCTGGACCCTCCCCCTCCTCCTCCTCCTCTTTCTACTCCTCCTATGAGGGATCAACAGAGACAGAGGGGTGCTCTGGACCCTCCCCCTCCTCCTCTTTCTACTCCTCCTATGAGGGATCAACAGAGAGACAGAGGGGTGCTCTGGACCCTCCCCCTCCTCCTCTTTCTACTCCTCCTATGAGGGATCAACAGAGAGACAGAGGGGTGCTCTGGACCCTCCCCCTCCTCCTCTTTCTGCTCCTCCTATGAGGGATCAACAGAGACAGAGGGGTGCTCTGGACCCTCCCCCTCCTCCTCTTTCTACTCCTCCTATGAGGGATCAACAGAGAGACAGAGGGGTGCTCTGGACCCTCCCCCTCCTCCTCTTTCAATTCCTCCTATGAGGGATCAACAGAGAGACAGAGGGGTGCTCTGGACCCTCCCCCTCCTCCTCTTTCTACTCCTCCTATGAGGGATCAACAGAGAGACAGAGGGGTACTCTGGACCCTCCCTCTCCTCCTCCTCTTTCTACTCCTCCTATGAGAGATCAACAACGAGACAGAGGGGTGCTCTGGACCCTCCCCCTCCTCCTCCTCTTTCTACTCCTCCTATGAGGGATCAACAGAGAGACAGAGGGGTGCTCTGGACCCTCCCCCTCCTCCTCCTCCTCTTTCTACTCCTCCTATGAGGGATCAACAGAGGGACAGAGGGGTGCTCTGGACCCTCCCCCTCCTCCTCCTCTTTCTACTCCTCCTATGAGGGATCAACAGAGAGACAGAGGGGTGCTCTGGACCCTCCTCCTCCTCCTCCTCTTTCTACTCCTCCTATGAAGGATCAACAGAGAGACAGAGGAGTGCTCTGGACCCTCCCCCTCCTCCTCCTCCTCCTCCTCTTTCTACTCCTCCTATGAAGGATCAACAGAGAGACAGAGGGGTACTCTGGACCCTCCCCCTCCCCTCCTCCTCTTTCTACTCCTCCTATGAGGGATCAACAGAGAGACAGAGGGGTGCTCTGGACCCTCCCCCTCCTCCTCCTCCTCCTCCTCTTTCTACTCCTCCAATGAGGGATCAACAGAGAGACAGAGGGGTGCTCTGGACCCTCCCCCTCCTCCTCCTCTTTCTACTCCTCCTATGAGGGATCAACAGAGAGACAGAGGGGTGCTCTGGACACTCCCCCTCCTCCTCCTCTTTCTACTCCTCCTATGAGGGATCAACAGAGAGACAGAGGAGTGCTCTGGACCCTCCCCCTCCTCCTCCTCTTTCTACTCCTCCTATGAGGGATCAACAGAGAGACAGAGGGGTGTGCTGGACCCTCCCCCTCCTCCTCTTTCTACTCCTCCTATGAGGGATCAACAGAGAGACAGAGGGGTACTCTGGACCCTCCCCCTCCTCCTCCTCCTCTTTCTACTCCTCCTATGAGGGATCAAAGAGAGACAGAGGGGTGCTCTGGACCCTCCCCCTCCTCCTCCTCCTCTTTCTACTCCTCCTATGAGGGATCAACAGAGGGACAGAGGGGTGCTCTGGACCCTCCCCCTCCTCCTCCTCTTTCTACTCCTCCTATGAGGGATCAACAGAGAGACAGAGGGGTGCTCTGGACCCTCCTCCTCCTCCTCCTCTTTCTACTCCTCCTATGAAGGATCAACAGAGAGACAGAGGAGTGCTCTGGACCCTCCCCCTCCTCCTCATCCTCCTCCTCTTTCTACTCCTCCTATGAAGGATCAACAGAGAGACAGAGGGGTACTCTGGACCCTCCCCTCCCCTCCTCCTCTTTCTACTCCTCCTATGAGGGATCAACAGAGAGACAGAGGGGTGCTCTGGACCCCCTCCCCTCCTCCTCCTCCTCCTCTTCTACTCCTCCAATGAGGGATCAACAGAGAGACAGAGGGGTGCTCTGGACACTCCCCTCCTCCTCCTCTTTCTACTCCTCCTATGAGGGATCAACAGAGAGACAGAGGAGTGCTCTGGACCCTCCCCCTCCTCCTCCTCTTTCTACTCCTCCTATGAGGGATCAACAGAGAGACAGAGGGTGCTCTGGACCCTCCCCTCCTCCTCCTCCTCTTTCTACTCCTCCTATGAGGGATCAACAGAGAGACAGAGGGGTACTCTGGACCCTCCCCCTCCTCCTCCTCCTCTTTCTACTCCTCCTATGAGGGATCAACAGAGAGACAGAGGGGTGCTCTGGACCCTCCCCCTCCTCCTCCTCTTTCTACTCCTCCTATGAGGGATCAACAGAGAGACAGTGGGGTGCTCTGGACCCTCCTCCTCCTTCTCTTCATCCCTGCCTGAGAGCATGAGTCTACATCTGCACATGATTCTCTCCCTCCCTGACATGTATAACTGCAGGGCAGAGCAGTGATGTTTCTATTTAATCAAAGTCATTATCTTAAAGGGTAGGTCAGCTGGCAACAGTCAATGAGAAGGAGGATGCAGGACTCTGCAGTGTGACCATTTTACTCACATATACGGCTAAATATTTTGCCGTGCGACCTGGACTATCAGTGTACCTAAAAATAAGAGTTTTTTTTAAAAGTCTCCCACCTCCAATAAAATGTGTTCCTAAATTCCTTTTAATGAGTTACAATTCATATAATGAAATCAATTGAAATAAATAAATGAGGCCCTAATCTATAGATTTCACATAACTGGGCTGGGGAGCAGCCATGTGTGGGCTTGGTAGGGCATAGGTCCACCCACTTGGGAGCCAGGTCCAGCCAATCAGAATGAGACATCTGTAGCATTATGTTGTGTGACAAAACTGCATATTTTAAAGAGACCTTTTATTGTCCCCGGCACAAGGTGCACCTGTGTAATGGTCATGCTGTTTAATCAGCTTCTTGATATGCCACATCTGTCAGGTTGTCACACCCTGGTCGAAGTATTTTGTATTTATCTTCATGTATTGGGTCAGGCCAGGGTGTGGCATGGGGTTTTTGTAATTGTGGTGTGTTTGTCTTGGGGTTTTGGTGGTGGTATTGGGATTGTAGCTTAGTGGGTTATCTAGCAAAGTCTATGGCTGTCTGGAGTGGTTCTCAATCAGAGGCATGTGCTTATCGTTGTCTCTGATTGGGAACCATATTTAGGCAGCCATATTCTTTGAGTTTGTCGTGGGTGATTGTCCTTAGTGTCTTTGTTCCTGTCGCTGTGTTAGTTGACAAGTATAGGCTGTTTCGGTTTTTCGTTACGTTTATTGTTTTTGTAGTGTTTGTATTATTTCGTGTTTACGTTTGTTTGATTTAACATGGATCGCAATCTACACGCTGCGTTTTGGTCCGACTCTCCTTCACCACACCTAGAAAACCGTTACAGAATCACCCACCACCAACGGACCAAGCAGCGTGTTAACAGGCAGGAGCCACAGCAGAGGCAGCAGCAGCAGGAGCAGCAGCAGCTGCAGTGGGAGAGGCTGCACCACCTGGAGAAATGGACATGGGAGGAAGAACTGGACGGTAAAGGACCCTGGGCTCAGCCTGGAGAATATCGCCGCCCCAAGGAAGAACTGTAGGCGAAGAAAGCGGAGAGGCGCTGGTATGAGGAGGCAGCACGGCGACGCGGATGGAAGCCTGAGAGTCAGCCCCAAAAATGTATTGGGGGGGGGAGCTCAGGGAGAGTGTGGCAGAATCAGGAGTCAGACCTGAGCCAACTCTCCCTGTTTATCGTGAGGAGCCAAGGAGGAGACCAGAACCAGAGCCGGTGTTGGAGGTGAGCGAAGCAGAGACTGTGAAGGAGTTAATGGGGAAATTGGAGGAGAGAGAAATGAGGGAGTTGCTGTGTTGGTGGTTTAAGCATGGAATTCGCCCGACGGAACGTGTCAGGGATTTGATGGCACCTGAGTTAGCGCTCCATACTCGTCCTGAGGTGCGTGTTAGTCGGCTGGTGAAGTTGGTGCCAGCCTCACGCACCAGGCCTCCTGTGCACACCCCTAGGCATGCATGTCCTGTGCCAGCACTGCTCTCAAGATCTCCAGTACGCCTTCACGGTCTAGCCCTTCCTGTGTCACCTCCACACCCCAGCCCTCCGGTAGCAGCTGCCCGCACCAGGCTTCCTGTGCGTGTCCTCGGTTCAGTTCCACCAGTGCCAGCACCACGCATCAGGCCTACAGTGCGTCTCGCCTCTCCAGCGCTGTCGGAGCCTTCTTCCTCTACAGCGCTGCTGGAGTCTCCTGTCTGTTCAGCGCAGCCAGAGCTGTCAGCCTGCATGGAGCAGTCAGAGCTGCCAGCCTTCATGGAGCAGCCAGAGCTGCCAGTCTGCATGGAGCAGCCAGAGCTGCCAGTCTGCATGGAGCAGCCAGAGCTGCCAGTCTGCATGGAGCAGCCAGAGCTGCCAGTCTGCATGGAGCAGCCAGAGCTGCCAGTCTGCATGGAGCAGCCAGAGCTGTCAGTCTGCATGGAGCAGCCAGAGCTGTCAGTCTGCATGGAGCAGCCAGATATGTCAGTCTGCATGGAGCAGACAGAGATGTCAGTCTGCAAAGAGCTGTCAGTCTGCAAGGAGCCGCCAGTCTGCCCAGCGCCGCCAGTGCCGCCAGTCTGCCCAGCGCCGCCAGTGCCGCCAGTCTGCCCAGCGCCGCCAGTGCCCCCAGTCTGCCCAGCGCCGCCAGTCTGCCCAGCGCCGCCAGTCTGCCCAGCGTCGCCAGTCTGCCCAGCGTCGCCAGTCTGCCAAGCGCTGCCAGTCTGCCAAGCGCTGCCAGTCTGCCCAGCGCTGCCAGTCTGCCCAGCGTCGCCAGTCTGTCAGGATCAGTTAGATCCACCAGTCAGCCAGGATCCACCAGTCTGCCAGGATCCGCCAGAAGTGCCAGTCAGCCAGGATCCGCCAGAAGTGCCAGTCGGCCAGGATCCGCCAGTCGGCCAGGATCCGCCAGTCGGCCAGGATCCGCCAGTCGGCCAGGATCCGCCAGAACTTCCAGTCGGCCAGGATCTGCCAGTCAGCCAGGATCCGCCAGTCAGCCAGGATCCGCCAGTCAGCCAGGATCCACCAGTCAGCCAGGATCCGCCAGATCTGCTAGTCAGCCATGATCCGCCAGTCAGCCAGGATCTGCCAGTCTGCCAGGATCTGCCGGAACCACCAGCCAGCCAGGATCTGGTAGATCCATCAACCTGCCTGAGCTTCCTCTCACTCCCGAGCTTCCTCTCACTCCCGAGCTTCCTCTCACTCCCGAGCTTCCTCTCACTCCCGAGCTTTCTCTCACTCCCGAGCTTTCTCTCACTCCCGAGCTTTCTCTCACTCCCGAGCTTTCCCTCAGTCCCGAGCTGCTCTTCAGTCCAGTGGGTTTCTGGGTGAGGACTACTAGGCCATGGTCGGCGGCGAGGGTGGACTATCCAGGGACGCGAGGAGAGGGGACTAAGACATTGACTGAGTGGGGTCCACGTCCCGCGCCGGAGCCGCCACCATGGACAGACGCCCACCCGGACCCTCCCTATTGTTTTGAGGTGCGTTCGGGAGTCCGCACCTTAGGGGGGGGGGGTTCTGTCACGCCCTGGTCGAAGTATTTTGTATTTATCTTCATGTATTGGGTCAGGCCAGGGTGTGGCATGGGGTTTTTGTAATTGTGGTGTGTTTGTCTTGGGGTTTTGGTGGTGGTATTGGGATTGTAGCTTAGTGGGTTATCTAGCAAAGTCTATGGCTGTCTGGAGTGGTTCTCAATCAGAGGCAGGTGCTTATCGTTGTCTCTGATTGGGAACCATATTTAGGCAGCCATATTCTTTGAGTTTGTCGTGGGTGATTGTCCTTAGTGTCTTTGTTCCTGTCGCTGTGTTAGTTGACAAGTATAGGCTGTTTCGGTTTTTCGTTACGTTTATTGTTTTGTAGTGTTTGTACTATTTCGTGTTTACGTTTGTTTGATTAAACATGGATCGCAATCTACACGCTGCGTTTTGGTCCGACTCTCCTTCACCACACCTAGAAAACCGTTACACAGGTGGATGGATTTTCTTGACAAAGGAGAAATGCTCACTAACACGGATGTAAACAGATTTGTTAATAACATTTGAGAGAAATAAGATTTGTGTGTGCATGGAAAAAAATATGCAATATTTTATATCAGTTCATGAAACATGGGACCAACACTTTACATGTTGCATTTATATTTTTGTTCAGTATTAAAAAAAAGTTCAGTGCAGAGCCCTGAGGTTTGAAATTAAATCTCTGCAGGTGTGTTTTTGTGTTGGTAAGGATGGCATAGCACTAGCGTCAGAATAACCTGCTTTGAAACGACTAAGGCTACACAGCATAGTACAGTTTCACTTTGGGTTAAAAGGTAGAGGATTCATTTCTTTATCTGGGACCAGGTACAACATAACACACGTTAGGTACTGCACCCGAGTTAGCGTAGCTGCGTAGCTAACTCTGCACCAGCAGTCCAGATGATGTTTATGGTACACCAAGGAAGGTCAAGGTTGTTGTGCCCTCCATCTCTTCTCAGATGCACCTCTGCTAAATGAGCACCTGGGAAGCATCGTTAAGCACCCTTCCTGTCTGTGTCTCCATACCAAATTGCACCCTACATAGTACACTACGTTTGACCAGAGCCCTGGTCTATATAGGGGTATAGGGTCCCATTTTGGACACAGGTGTATTCCATCTCCCAGGCCAGACCACAGGAGGACCATGCAATGTACTTTCAGACTGCTGCTCATCAGCTTTAGGAAAGCCTGGCCTCTTACTAAAAACTCTGATTGGAATCTGGGCTTCCCTGCTGTTTCCTATACAGCTTCCTTGCTGTTTCCTATACAGCTTCCTTGCTGTTTCCTATACACTATGCTCCATCTTCCAATACCTCCTATCTATCATTCACTCCCTCCATCTATCTATCATTCACTCCCTCCCTCTATCTATCATTCACTCCCTCCATCTATCTATCATTCACTCCCTCCCTCTATCTATCATTCACTCCCTCCATCTATCTATCATTCACTCCCTCCATCTATCTATCATTCACTCCCTCCATCTATCTATCATTCACTCCCTCCTATCTATCATTCACTCCCTCCATCCATCTATCATTCACTCCCTCCATCTATCTATCATTCACTCCCTCCCTCTATCTATCATTCACTCCCTCCATCTATCTATCATTCACTCCCTCCATCCATCTATCATTCACTCCCTCCATCTATCTATCATTCACTCCCTCCATCTATCTATCATTCACTCCCTCCATCTATCTATCATTCACTCCCTCCATCTATATATCATTCACTCCATCTATCTATCATTCACTCCCTCCATCTATCTATCATTCACTCCCTCCATCTATCTATCATTCACTCCCTCCATCTATCTATCATTCACTCCCTCCATCTATCTATCATTCACTCCCTCCATCTATCTATCATTCACTCCCTCCATCTATCTATCATTCACTCCCTCCATCCATCTATCATTCACTCCCTCCATCCATCTATCATTCACTCCCTCCATCCATCTATCATTCACTCCCTCCATCTATATATCATTCACTCCATCTATCTATCATTCACTCCCTCTATCTATCTATCATTCACTCCCTCCATCTATCTATCATTCACTCCCTCCATCCATCTATCATAGTTATCCTGTAAACAGCCTGTGTTAAAGGACTAGTTAGTCTGAAAACAGACGGTCTTAAAGGACTGGTTAGTCTGAAAACAGACGGTCTTAAAGGACTGGTTAGTCTGAAAACAGACGGTCTTAAAGGACTAGTTAGTCTGAAAACAGACGGTCTTAAAGGACTAGTTAGTCTGAAAACAGCCTGTGTTAAAGGACTAGTTAGTCTGAAAACAGACGGTCTTAAAGGACTAGTTAGTCTGAAAACAGACGGTCTTAAAGGACTAGTTAGTCTGAAAACAGTGTAGATATGGATATGAAAGGAAAACTGAGAGAAAGAAGAGGGTGGAAGACAGGAGAATAGGAGGAGATGAGGAGAGGAGGAGATAAGGCAAGGAAGGAGAGGGGTGGGGACGTGTTCTCTCTCTAGTCGATGAAAACCCTGGCATTCCACAGAGATCTTGAGACAACAGCAATAGAGAGACAGTTTATAGGGGAATTCCAAGGAGGAAGAATATAACCAACAGCAAACCAGATCGGACTATGTAAGAAGCACAAAGTCAACACCAAGACACTAAGCAACAGAGTAAATGGCTTTAAGCTTTATCCAAATCCTCTACGCTCCCCTGCACGCACGCACACGCACGCACACACGCACACACACACACACACACATCTGAGGACTCACCTTTTGTGACAGGTGTCCGCCAGTGCTTCGCTTCACGCGCTGGGAGGTCACACCTGAGCCTGAGCGGTTAGAGGAGCTGTGATTGGCAGAGGGGGGGGGCTGGTTCAGGCTGTTGAAGGCACTAACGCTGGGTGGCTGAGCCTGCCCCTGGGTCGGCTGGTACACACTGTTGATATTAGCAGCTTGTTAGGTTTTTTTCCTGGGTGGTGGTGGGGGGGGGGATTGAGAGCAGAAATATTGGGGGTCTTTGTGGGGCTCTGGGGGCAGGTTGAAGCAGGTTGTCCAGTTGGGGTTTGTTGAGTCACCGGTCCCGCTGTTGCTAAACCCACTCTCACTCCTGATCCATGGGCAAGATCCAGCCGAGATGTCACTCCCCTTCCAAGGCTTTCCCTCCAGAAGCTTGGCTGCTGCCGCTGTGATTGGCTAGGAGAGAAGAAACACATTACAGGATCCGAGAGAGAGAGAGAGAGATGGAGAGAGACTGAGAGTGACCGAGAGGACACAGAGAGAGACAGAGCCAGAGAGAGAGAGAGAGAGAGAGACAGAGAGAGACCGAGAGAGACCAAGAGGACACATAGAGAGAGACAGAGAGAAAGAGAGAGAGCGAGAGAGACACAGAGAGAGAGACAGAGAGAGAGAGAGAGAGAGAAAGGAAGAGACCGAGAGAGTGAGAGACAGAGTGACAGGGAGAGATGGAGAGACCGAGAGAGAGTGATAGAGAGACCGAGTGTGAGAGAAAGTGAGAGAACATACATAGAGAACCCACTCACTCCTATTCTCTCTGTGAAAATGAAACACATTACAGGATCTGAGAGAGAGAGACACAGAGAGAGTGAGAGACCGAGAGAGTGAGAAACCGAGAGAGTGAGAGACAGGGAGAGGCCGAGTGACAGGGAGAGACCGAGAGAGTGAGAGACC
Source organism: Oncorhynchus nerka (assembly GCF_034236695.1). Taxonomy (NCBI): domain Eukaryota; kingdom Metazoa; phylum Chordata; class Actinopteri; order Salmoniformes; family Salmonidae; genus Oncorhynchus; species Oncorhynchus nerka. Next base: position 11,900,177 of record NC_088400.1, on the reverse strand, counting down.
GAGAGACAGAGAGAGACCGAGTGACAGAGAGAGACCGAGAGAGTGAGAGACCGAGAGACAGGGAGAGACTGAGAGACCGAGTGACAGGGAGAGATGAGGGACTGAGAGACCGAGTGACAGGGAGAGACCGAGAGAGTGAGTAACCGAGTGACAGGGAGAGACTGAGAGACCGAGTGACAGGGAGAGATGAGGGACTGAGAGACTGAGTGACAGGGAGAGACCTAGTGACAGGGAGAGACCGAGAGACTGAGAGAGACCTAGTGACAGGGAGAGACTGAGAGACCGAGTGACAGGGAGAGATGAGGGACTGAGAGACTGAGTGACAGAGAGAGACCTAGTGACAGGGAGAGACCGAGAGACCGAGTGACAGGGAGAGACGAGGGACTGAGAGACCTAGTGACAGGGAGAGACCGAATGACAGGGAGAGACTGAATGACAGGGAGAGACCGAGTGACTGAGAGACCGAGTGACAATGAGAGACTGAGAAAGTGAGAGACCGAGTGACAGGGAGTGACCGAGTGACAGGGAGAGACCGAGAGACTGAGAGACCGAGTGACAATGAGAGACTGAGAGAGTGAGAGACCGAGTGACAGGAAGAGACCGAGTGACAGGAAGAGACCGAGGGACTGAGAGAGACCGAGTGACAGGGAGAGACTGAGAGACCGAGTGACAGAGAGAGACCTAGTGACAGGGAGAGACCGAGTGACAGGGAGTGACTGTGAGACCGAGTGACAAGGTGAGACCGAATGACAGGGAGAGACCGAGTGACAGGGAGAGACCGAATGACAGGGAGAGACTGAATGACAGGGAGAGACCGAGTGACAATGAGAGACTGATATGAGAGACCGAGTGACAGGGAGAGATGAGGGACTGAGAGACCGAGTGACAGGGAGAGACCGAATGACAGGGAGAGACTGAATGACAGGGACAGACCGAGTGACAATGAGAGACTGATATGAGAGACCGAGTGACAGGGAGAGACCGAGAGAATGAGAGACCGAGTGACAGGGAGAGACGGAGTGACAGGGAGAGACCGAGAGAGAGTGATAGAGAGACCGAGTGTGAGAGAAAGTGAGAGAACATACATAGAGAACCCACTCACTCCTATTCTCTCTGTGAAAATGAAACACATTACAGGATCTGAGAGAGAGAGACACAGAGAGAGAGTGAGAGACCGAGAGAGTGAGAAACCGAGAGAGTGAGAGACAGGGAGAGGCCGAGTGACAGGGAGAGACCGAAAGAGTGAGAGACCGAGAGACAGAGAGAGACCGAGTGACAGAGAGAGACCGAGAGAGTGAGAGACCGAGAGACAGGGAGAGACCGAGAGAGTGAGTGACCGAGTGACAGGGAGAGACTGAGAGACCGAGTGACAGGGAGAGATGAGGGACTGAGAGACCGAGTGACAGGGAGAGACTGAGAGAGTGAGTGACCGAGTGACAGGGAGAGACTGAGAGACCGAGTGACAGGGAGAGATGAGGGACTGAGAGACCGAGTGACAAGGAGAGACTGAGTGACAAGGAGAGACCAAATGACAGGGAGAGACTGAGAGACCGAGTGACAGGGAGAGATGAGGGAGTGAGAGACTGAGTGACAGGGAGAGACTGAGAGACCGAATGACAGAGAGAGACCTAGTGACAGGGAGAGACCGAGAGACCGAGTGACAGGGAGAGACGAGGGACTGAGAGACCGAGTGACAGGGAGAGACCGAATGACAGGGAGAGACTGAATGACAGGGAGAGACCGAGTGACAGGGAGAGACCGAATGACAATGAGAGACTGAGAGTGACAATGAGAGACTGAGAGAGTGAGAGACCGAGTGACAGGGAGTGACCGAGTGACAGGGAGAAACCGAGAGACTGAGAAACCGAGTGACAATGAGAGACTGAGAGAGTGAGAGACCGAGTGACAGGGAGAGACCTAGTGACAGGGAGAGACCGAGAGACTGAGAGAGACCGAGTGACAGGGAGAGACTGAGAGACCGAGTGACAGAGAGAGACCTAGTGACAGGGAGAGACCTAGTGACAGGGAGAGACCGAGTGACAGGGAGTGACTGTGAGACCGAGTGACAAGGAGAGACCGAATGACAGGGAGAGACTGAATGACAGGGAGAGACCGACTGACAGGGAGAGACTGAATGACAGGGAGAGACTGAATGACAGGGAGAGACTGTGAGACCGAGTGACAGGGAGAGACCGAGAGAGTGAGAGACTGAGAGACAGGGAGAGACCGAGAGAGTGAGTGACCGAGTGACAGGGAGAGACTGAGAGACCGAGTGACAGGGAGAGATGAGGGACTGAGAGACCGAGTGACAGGGAGTGACCGAGTGACAAGGAGAGACTGAGTGACAAGGAGAGACCAAATAACAGGGAGAGACTGAGAGACCGAGTGACAGGGAGAGATGAGGGACTGAGAGACCTAGTGACAGGGAGAGACCAAATGACAGGGAGAGACTGAATGACAGGGAGAGACCGAGTGACTGAGAGACCGAGTGACAATGAGAGACTGAGAGAGTGAGAGACCGAGTGACAGGGAGAGATGAGGGACTGAGAGACTGAGTGACAGGGAGAGACTGAGAGACCGAATGACAGAGAGAGACCTAGTGACAGGGAGAGACCGAGAGACCGAGTGACAGGGAGAGACGAGGGACTGAGAGACCTAGTGACAGGGAGAGACCAAATGACAGGGAGAGACTGAATGACAGGGAGAGACCGAGTGACTGAGAGACCGAGTGACAATGAGAGACTGAGAGAGTGAGAGACCGAGTGACAGGGAGAGATGAGGGACTGAGAGACCGAGTGACAGGGAGAGACCGAATGACAGGGAGAGACTGAATGACAGGGAGAGACTGAATGACAGGGAGAGACCGAGTGACAATGAGAGACTTATATGAGAGACTGAGTGACAGGGAGAGACCGAGAGAATGAGAGACCGAGTGACAAGGAGAGACCGAGAGAGTGAGAGACCGAGTGACAGGGAGAGACCGAGAGACTGAGTGACAGGGAGAGACCGAGAGACTGAGAGACCGAGTGACAAGGAGAGACCGATAGAGTGAGAGACCGAGAGAATGAGAGACTGAGTGACAGGGAGAGACTGAGAGAGTGAGAGACTGAGTGACAGGGAGAGACTGAGAGACTGAGTGACAGGGAGAGACCGAGAGACTGAGAGACCGAGTGACAAGGAGAGACCGAGAGAGTGAGAGACCGAGTGACGGGGAGAGACCGAGAGACTGAGTGACAGGAAGAGACTGAGAGACTGAGAGACCGAGTGAAAAGGAGAGACCGAGAGAGTGAGAGACTTAGTGACAGGGAGAGGCCAAGAGAGTGAGAGACCGAGAGAGTGAGAGACCGAGTGACAGGGAGAGACTGAGTGAGAGGGAAAGACTGAGAGAGTGAGAGATCGAATGACAGGGAGAGACCGAGAGACTGAGTGACAGGGAGAGACCGAGAGACTGAGAGACAGGGAGAGACTGAGAGACTGAGGGACCGAGTGACAAGGAGAGACCGAGAGAGTGAGAGACCGAGTGACGGGGAGAGACCGAGAGACTGAGTGACAGGGAGAGACCGAGAGACTGAGAGACCGAGTGACAAGGAGAGACCGATAGAGTGAGAGACCGAGAGAATGAGAGACTGAGTGACAGGGAGAGACTGAGAGAGTGAGAGACTGAGTGACAGGGAGAGACTGAGAGACTGAGTGACAGGGAGAGACCGAGACACTGAGAGACAGGGAGAGACCGAGAGACTGAGAGACTGAGAGACCGAGTGACAAGGAGAGACCGAGAGAGTGAGAGACCGAGTGACGGGGAGAGACCGAGAGACTGAGTGACAGGAAGAGACTGAGAGACTGAGAGACCGAGTGAAAAGGAGAGACCGAGAGAGTGAGAGACTTAGTGACAGGGAGAGGCCAAGAGAGTGAGAGACCGAGAGAGTGAGAGACCGAGTGACAGGGAGAGACTGAGTGAGAGGGAAAGACTGAGAGAGTGAGAGATCGAATGACAGGGAGAGACCGAGAGACTGAGTGACAGGGAGAGACCGAGAGACTGAGAGACAGGGAGAGACTGAGAGACTGAGGGACCGAGTGACAAGGAGAGACCGAGAGAGTGAGAGACCGAGTGACGGGGAGAGACCGAGAGACTGAGTGACAGGGAGAGACCGAGAGAGTGAGAGACCTAGTGACAGGGAGAGGCCAAGAGAGTGAAAGACCGAGAGAGTGAGAGACCGAGTGACAGGTAGAGACCGAGTGACAGGTAGAGACCGAGTGACAGGGAGAGACAGAGTGACAGGGAGAGACAGAGTGACAGGTAGAGACCGAGAGAGTGAGAGACCGAGTGACAGGGAGAGACCGAGAGAGTGAGAGACCGAGTGAAAGGGAGAGACCGAGAGAGTGAGAGACCGAGTGAAAGGGAGAGACCGAGTGACAGGGAGAGACCGAGTGACAGGTAGAGACCGAGTGAGTGAAAGCCCGAGTGAAAGGGATAGACCAAGAGAGTGAGAGACCGAGGGACAGTGAGAGACCGAGTGACAGGGAGAGACCAAGAGAGTGAGAGACCGAGTGACAGGGAGAGACCGAGAGAGTGAGAGACCGAGTGACAGGGAGAGACCGAGAGACAGGAAATCCTCCTTCCTTCCTCCCTCCTCCCGCTCCTTCCTCCCTCCTCCCGCTCCCGCCTCCTCTCCCTCTCCCTCCTCCTCTCCCTCTCCCTCCTCCTCTCCCTCCTCCTCTCCTCTCCCTCCTCCTCTCCTCTCCCTCCTCCCGCTCCCTCCTCCTCTCCCTCTTCCCTCTCCCTCCTCCTCTCCCTCTTCCCTCTCCCTCCTCCTACTTCTCCCTCCTCCCTCTCCCTCCTCCTACTTCTCCCTCCTCCTACTTCTCCCTCCTCCCTCTCCCTCCTCCCTCCTCCTTCTCCCTCCTCCCTCCTCCTTCTCCCTCCTCTCCCCTCCCTCCTCCTTCTCCCTCCTCCTTCTCCCTCCTCTCCCCTCCCTCCTCCTTCTCCCTCCTCCCTCCTCCTTCTCCCTCCTCCCTCCTCCTCTCCCTCCTCCCTCCTCCTTCACCCTCTCTCAGCCACTTTACCTGCCATCCCTTGGATCACCACTGTGGTCATCTCTGATCTGTGACGCAGCTGTTTTAAAGAAGCCTGTATTCTCTCACTCCTTAGCAGTCATGCTGCACTTGTTGGCTCTCTTGGCTCTCTAGGCTCTCTAGGCAGTTAGGCAGGCAGGCAGGCAGAAAAGCCCCCGTTGAGGCAGGCAGTCAGTCGTGACGGATGTTGAGACAAGCAGGAGGCAGAGTGGAGCAGAGTGATGCTGCTACACAGGCAGAGCAGGTGAGCAGGGAAGCAGAGGAGAGGAAAGAGGAGAGGAGATATGAGAGGAAACATGAGGAGAGGAAAGAGGAGAGGAGATATGACAGGAAACATGAGGAAAGAGGAGGAGAGGAAAGAGGAGAGGAGATATGAGAGGAAACATGAGGAGAGGAAAGAGGAGAGGAGATATGAGGAGAAGAAAGAGTAGAGGAAAGAGGAGAGGAAAGAGTAGAGGAAAGAGTAGAGAGAGGAAAGAGGAGAGGAAAGAGGAGAGGAGATTTGAGGAGAGGAGATGAAAGAGTAGAGGAGATATGAGGAGAGGAAAGAGTAGAGGAAAGAGGAGAGGAAAGAGGAGAGGAAAGAGTAGAGGAGATATGAGGAGAGGAAAGAGCAGAGGAAAGAGTAGAGGAAAGAGTAGAGGAAAGAATAGAGGAAAGAATAGAGGAAAGAGTAGAGGAAAGAGGAGAGGAGATATGAGGAGAGGAAAGAATAGAGGAAAGAGTAGAGGAAAGAGGAGAGGAAAGAGGAGAGGAAAGAGGAGAGGAAAGAATAGAGGAAAGAGGAGAGGAAAGAGGAGAGGAAAGGGGAGAGGAAAGAGTAGAGGAAAGAGGAGAGGAAAGAGGAGAGGAAAGAGTAGAGAGAGGAAAGAGGAGAGGAAACATGAGGAAAGAGGAGAGGAGATATGAGATGTAACATCAGGACAGAGAGGAGAGGAAAGAGGAGAGGAAAGAGGAGAGGAAAGAGAAGGAGGAGAGGAAAGAAGAGGAGGTAGGAGGAAAGAAGAGGAGGTAGGAGGAAAGAAGAGGAGAGGAAAGAGGAGGAGAGGAGGAGGAGAGGAGGAGAGGAAAGAAGAGGAGGTAGGAGGAAAGAGAGTGTTAGATAGAAGAAAGGAAGGTTAAATATAGAACAGAAGAGTGGCATATAGGAAAGGAGGAAAGAGAAGAGGGCCCTTGGTAGAAGTAGTGCTCTTTATAGGGATCAGGGAGCAATTTGAGCCAGACTCAGTAGGGAGAGCAGGATTTGCTCTATTCGCCTCACTACACTGCAGTGCAGAAGGCCTGACATTTAAGTATTAATCAAGGAGGAGAGATTTGAGAGGAATCAAAGTACTGCCCCAGCACTGAGCCAGTATTAACCACATTAAAGACTTTATTACATAATACCAATGTATAGGGTCCTGAGAGGGTAGGTATCACAACGTTGATCATATCTAACCGCACGGTACTCTCACTATACACGACATAGACAGATAGGAACAGAAAGGACTAACCTCAGTGAACTGGAAAGGGAAAATGACAACTTTGTCTCTCCAGCTTTCCTTCAATCCAGTTTTCATTCGCTCCTCTGATGACCGTGAGGACGTCTCCCTGGAATTCAGGACAAGAGTGAAGAAACAGAGAGAGCGATAGAGAGAAGGAGAGAGAGAGAGAGAGAAGCAGAGAGAGAGAGAAGGAGAGAGAGAGAAGGAGAGAGAGAGAGAGGAGAGAGAGTAAGAGTGAGTAAGAAGGAGAGAGAGTAAGAGTGAGTAAGAAGCACCACGTGTTTAGAACAGAACATAGAGAGTGCTATGCATGCAGAAGGAACCACTCAGAGGAGCTCCCCACTCCCACCCTCTTCCTCCCTCCCTTCAGCACATTCTGGCATCCACTCTGTCTGTAGGCCTCTTCTCTCTCTCTCTCTCTCTCTCTCTCTCTCTCTCTCTCTCTCTCTCTCTCTCTCCTCTACAGCCCCTCTCTCCCTCTCTTTGTACAGCCTCTCTCTCTCTCTCTCAAGGGGCTTTCTTGGCATGGGAAACATATTTTAACATTGCTAAAGCAAGTGAACTAGATAATATACAGAAGTCAAATAAACAATCAAAATGAACAGTAAACATTACACTCACAGAAGTTCCAAAAGACTAAAGACAGGTCAAATGTCATATTATGTCTATATACAGTGTTGTAACGATGTGCAAATGGTTAAAATACAAAAGAGAAAATAAATGTTTTTACAATGGTGTTTGTTCTTCACTGGTTGACCTTTTCTTCCGGCAACAGGTCCCAAATCTTGCTGCTGTGATGGCACACTGTGGTATTTCACCCAGTAGATATGGGAGTTTATCAAAATCGGGTTTGTTTATGAATTCTTAGTGGATCAGTGTAATCTGAGGGAAATATGTGTCTCTAATATGGTCATACATTGCACAGGAGGTTAGGAAGTGCAGCTCAGTTTCCACCTCATTTTGTGGGCAGTGTTCAGAGCCTGTCTTCTCTTGAGAGCCATGTCTGCCTACGGTGGCCTTTCTCAATAGCAAGGCTATGCTCACTGAGTCTGTACATAGTCAAATCTTTCCTTATGTTTGGGTCAGTCACAGTGGGCAGGTATTCTGCCACTGTGTACTCTCTGTTTAGGGTCAGTCACAGTGGTCAGGTATTCTGCCACTATGTACTCTCTGTTTAGGGTCAGTCACAGTGGTCAGGTATTCTGCCACTATGTACTCTGTTTAGGGTCAGTCACAGTGGTCAGGTATTCTGCCACTGTGTACTCTCTGTTTAGGGTCAGTCACAGTGGTCAGGTATTCTGCCACTATGTACTCTGTTTAGGGTCAGTCACAGTGGTCAGGTATTCTGCCACTGTGTACTCTCTGTTTAGGGTCAGTCACAGTGGTCAGGTATTCTGCCACTGTGTACTCTCTGTTTAGGGTCAGTCACAGTGGTCAGGTATTCTGCCACTATGTACTCTGTTTAGGGTCAGTCACAGTGGTCAGGTATTCTGCCACTATGTACTCTCTGTTTAGGGTCAGTCACAGTGGTCAGGTATTCTGCCACTATGTACTCTCTGTTTAGGGTCAGTCACAGTGGTCAGGTATTCTGCCACTATATACTCTCTGTTTAGGGTCAGTCACAGTGGTCAGGTATTCTGCCACTATGTACTCTCTGTTTAGGGCCAAGTAACATTCTTAAGTGCTTTATTTTTTTTGTTAAATCTTTCCAATGTGTCAAGGAATTCTTTTTTAGTTTTTCTCATGATTTAGTTGCGTCTAATTGTGTTGCTGTCCTGGGGCTCTGTGGGGTCTGTTTGTGAACAGAGCCCCAGGACCAGCTTGCTTAGGGGACTGTCACGTTCGTCATAACGATGAGACCAAGGCACAGCGTGACTGAAATACATTCTTCTTTTATTAAACTGTATGTTGAAGAGGGTGGGGCTTAAGCTGCATCCCTTCTCACCCCACGGCCCTGTGGGAAGAAATGTGTGTTTTTTTGCCTATTTTAACCACACACTTGTTTGTGTACATTGATTTTATAATATTGCATGTTTTTACCCCAACACCACTTTCCATCAATTTGTATAGCAGACCCTCATGCCAAAGGCGAAGGCTTTTTTGAAATCAACAAAGCATTTTGTTTTGGCTTGTTTGTTTGTGAATTAGGGTGTTCAGGGTGAATACGTGGTCTGTCGTACGATAATTTGGTAAAAAGCCAATTTGACATTTGCTCAGTACATTGTTTTCACTGAGGAAATGTACGAGTCTGCTGTTAATGATGATGCGGAGGATTTTCTCACGGTTGCTGTTGACGCATATCCCACGGTAGTTATTGGGGTCAAATTTCTCTCCACTTTTGTGGATTGGGGTGATCAGTCCTTGGTTCCAGATATTGGGGAAGATGCCAGAGCTGAGGATTATGTTAAAGAGTTTTAGTATAAGCAATTGGAATTTGTGGTCTGTATAGTTTATCATTTCATTAAGGATACCATCAACACCACAGGCCTTTTTGGGTTGGAGGGTTTACATTTTGTCCTTTAGTTCATTCAAGGAGAGAATCCAGTGGGTTCTGGTAGTCTTTAATAGTTGATTCTAGGATTTGTATTTGATCATGTATATGTTTTTGCTCTTTGTTCTTTGTTATAGAACCAAAAAGATTGGAGAAGTGGTTTACCCATACATCTCCATTTTGGATAGATAATTCTTCGTGTTGTTGTTTGTTTAGTGTTTTCCAATTTTCCCAGAAGTGGTTAGAGTCTATGGATTCTTCAATTGCATTGAGCTGATTTCTGACATGCTGTTCCTTCTTTTTCCGTAGTGTATTTCTGTATTGTTTTAGTGATTCACCATAGTGAAGGAGTAGACTCCGGTTTTCTGGGTTTCTATGTTTTTGGTTGGACAGGTTTCTCAATTTCTTTCTTATGTTTTTGCATTATCCATCAAACCATTTGTGATTGTTGTTCATTTTCTTCGGTCTTCTGTTTGAATTTTTTTGATTTGATAGGGAAGACATTTTCTACTGCCAAATGTACACCTTCACTATTACAGTGAAACGTTTTGTCCAGGAAGTTGAATTTGAATTGAATTTTTTGTTGCCTAATTGTTTTTTGGTAGATTTCCACACTACATTCCTTCCGTCTATAGCATTTCTTAATTTTACTCAGTTCCTTTGGCTTTGATGCCTCATGATTGAGCATAGCTCTGTTCAAGTAGACTGTGATTTTGCTGTGGTCTGATAGGAGTGTCAGTGGGCTGACTGTGAACGCTTTGAGAGACTCTGGGTTGAGGTCAGTAATAACATAGTCTACAGTACTAATGCCAAGAGATGAGCTATAAGGGTACCCACCATAGGAGTCCCCTCGAAACCTACCATTGTCTATGTACATACCCAGCGTGCAACAGAGCTGCACGAGTTTTAGTTGGTTATGTTGTCACAGTTGTGGCTAGGGGGACATATTGGGGAGGGAATGCTGTCACCTCCAGGCAGGTATTTTTTCCCCTGTGTGCTGAGGGTGTCAGGTTCTTGTCCGGTTCTGGCATTTGGGTCGCCACAGACTAGTACATGTCCCTGGGCCTGGAAATGACTGACTTCCATCTCCAAGATGGAGAAGCTGGTCTCATTAAGGTATGGAGATTCCAGTGGGGGGATATAGGTAGCACACAGGATGAACATTTTATTCTTCAGGCTAGGGTCTATTTTTCTCTACTTCCTGTCTGACTAACGTACCCAAAGTAAACTGCCTGTTACTCAGGCCCAGATGCCAGGATATGCATAGAATTGGTACTATTGGAGAGAAAACACTTTGAAGATTGCTGAAATGTTAAAAAGTTGTATGAGACTATAACACAATTGATAGGGTAGGAGAAAATCCAAAGAAAAACCAACCAGATTTTTTTTTTTTTGCGAGCCCATGCTCTTCCAATGGAACATAAAGGGTCACATCCAAATCCAGCTCCCAAATTGCAATTCCTGTGGCTTCCACTAGATGGCAACAGTCTGTCAACTCTCTCGTCCGTCTCTCTCTCTCTCTCGTCCCTCTCGCTTTCTCTCTCTCTCGTCTCTCTCGGTCTCTCGTCCCTCTCTCTCATCCCTCTTTCTCTCGCTTTCGTCCCTCTCTCTCGTCCCTCTTTCTCTCGCTCTCGTCCCTCTCTCTCGCTCTCTCGTCCCGCTCTCTCGTCCCTCTCTCGCTCGCTCTCTCTCGTCCCTCTCTCTCGCTCTCTCGTCCCTCTCTCTCGCGCTCTCTCGCTCGCTCTCTCTCGACCCTCTCTCGTCCCTCTCTCTCTTGTCCCTCTCGCTCTCTCGCCCTCTCTCTCTTGTCCCTCTCGCTCTCTCGCCCTCTCTCTCTTGTCCCTCTCGTTCTCTCGCCCTCTCTCTCTTGTCCCTCTCGCTCTCTCGCCCTCTCTATCTCGTCCCTCTCTTTCGTCCCTCTCTATCTCGGCCCTCTCTCTCGCGTCTCTCGTATCCCTCTCTCGTCCTTCTCTCTCTTGTCCCTCTCTCTCTTGTCCCCCTCTCTCTCTCTCATCTCTCTCTTTCGTCCCTCTCTCTCTTGTCTCTCGTCCCTCTCTCTCTCGTCCCTCTCTCTCTTATCCCTCTCTCTGTCCCTCTCTCGTCACCCTCTCTCTCTCGTCTCTCTCTCCTCCCTTTCTCTCTCTCTCTCTCTCTTCCCTCTCTCTCTCTCTCATCCCTCTCTCTCCCCCTCTCTCTAGTCCCTCTTTCTCGCGTCCCTCTCTCTCTCTCGCATCCCTCTCTACGTACAGTCTCTCTCTCGCTCTGTCTCGCCAGCCAGCCTCTCTCTCTCTCTAAGTATTACAAGAATGTGTTCCTTAATGCAGAATGTGTGGGAGAGAGTACTAAGACCCTTATATAAGTCCTGCCTCACAAATCCTCCCTCCTTCATGGTAAGAATCACTGCATCAGAGGTCTCTGTGTGCCAGAAAGAGAGAGAGGAGAGGAGAGAGAGAGGAGAGAGAGCGAGAGAGAGAGAGAGAAGAGGAGAGGAGAGAGAGAGGAGAGAGGAGAGAGAGAGAGAGAGCGAGAGCCGGCGGGTTTACAAGTTTCTGTTGTTTCTCTCAGAGCCTTTAAAAGAAGTGCATAAAGAAAATCTGAGACATGAAATAAGTCATTTGAAGAAGTTTTCATATACTGTATATTATTTAATAAATATACTAATAACAGGCTTATGATTGCTACAAAAGACCTGGGCATTTTTAAAATATTTTACCTTTAACTAGGCAAGTCAGAGCAAATTCTTATTTACAATGACGGTCTACGCCGGCCAAATCCTAATCCGGACGACGCTGGGCCAATTGTGCGCCACCCTATGGGACTCCCAATCACGGCCTGTTGTGATACAGCCTGGAACCGAACCAGGGTCTGTAGTGACGCCTCTAGCGCTGAGATCCAGTGCTGTAGACTGCTGTGCCACTAGGGAACCCAAAAGTAAGGTGGGTTTATAGACAATGATCTGTTAACTAATAGTCAATTGATCAAATCAAAGAAATCCCCCCCACCTAATTTAAATAAGAAGAACACAATCTCTGAGAAAGAAGGTCAAGTATTCACATGCTAGAGACTAATCTGTCAGGACAGGCCTCTCAATGTGGCGACCCACAGGGTGCGCAGGCTTTTCTTCTAGCCCAGTACTAAACACATCTGATTAAATGAATCAAGGGCTGGATGATTTGTTCAATTTTTTTAAATCAGGCATAGTCCTATGTATTTATTTTATTACCACCCCTTGAGACCAGGGTCTCATTTACAAGGGGGTCCTGGGAACAACATGATCAGTCTCAATACAACACTATAAATGCACAATTACCACAAATCACAGTCAAACGCGACAGACAGAATTACACATCAATCAAAACCAGTGCAGTTCTCCTTCAATACATTCCATGCGCTACGGCCACAATAACTAAAAGCAAATCTTCCCAGACTCTGTGGAGACCAGAGAAACCGGTAGACTGTGAGCTTCCAGTAGATCGCAGCCCACCTACGAGCAGCTTGCCAAGCAATTACGTTTTTTGTTTTTTTCATGTGTCCCATCTTTAATTGTCACAAACCTAAAGCTCCCAGCTACTATCCAACCAAAGCCACATTGACATCCCACCCCTGGCTCGCCGCTATTGGTTTAAAAAGCCAAAACGTAACACAATATCAGCCCATTCATTTCAATATTGCCCTTGTCTGTATTTGGTGCGCAGTCAGCGATGCTCGTAGACTAATGATAACCATCTTGTGGGTAGACATAGACGTTCCCCAAAAACCTTCTCAATGAAATGCTAATTACAAAGTAGGCTTACCTGACAGAAAAATGTGATTATTTGTATCAATTTAGGCTGCCATTGTTTCACATGTGCTGCAGCAGTAGGCCTAACATACAATAAACCTCTCTAGACTGACAAATTCCTCTCTTCCTAAATGCGCATTTAAAGAGAAATTACACAAATGATTTAATTAACCTCTTAGATGTAATGGCAACATTTTGATTTCCTCCTAAATTAACATTCCCAAAAGCAACTACTATTCATGTGTAATTACATGATTCTGACATGCAGAAACGTGGTATATTTACAAAGAAGACGTCTGGTAGATGATGAGGAAATAATCACAAGATAGATAGGAGTTACGTAGATCAAACACACACAAAACAACCGTTTTTTATTAAAAAAGAAAGGGAAAGTCATCTTTCATTGACAAGTTAAGTGAATTATTGATGCCTAGAGCTGTAAACGCATCAGATGGCATCCAACACCTGAACAATATCAGAAAAAAAGTTGAAATGTGCAGATGTTTTAGGAAGTGGTGTCAGGTGCGGTCATGGGATGTTTCCAAGTCTCCCTAAACCTCTCCAAAGTGGCATATGTCTGTAAATGAGATCATTCCAGTGCTATTACATATTTGAAATCCCTAAATGCTATTTGTTCAGTATAAAACCACAATTTATACCGTATCAACCTCACTCAAACATTATGGTGGTGTTGTGGGGTATCCAGAGTACATTCGAGTGTCCTTTCAACTTCTCCAAAGTGTCTGAATGTGGTAATTGCACTGTTTTTGAACACTGGGTGTGTCTAAAAGTTATTGTTCACTGTCAAAAACTACATTTCTACAACACCAATCTCTCTAAAACATTTCAGTGGTGTCAGGGGACATCCAGGGGACAGCCAAGAGACATCCAGGGGACAGCCAGGGGACAGCCAGGGGACATCCAGGGGACAGCCAAGAGACATCCAGGGGACAGTCAGGGGACAGCCAGGGGACAGCCAGGGGACATCCAGGGGACAGCCAAGAGACATCCAGGGGACAGTCAGGGGACAGCCAGGGGACAGCCAGGGGACATCCAGGGGACAGCCAAGAGACATCCAGGGGACAGCCAGGGGACAGCCAGGGGACATCCAGGGGACATCCAGGGGACATCCAGGGGACAGCCAGGGGACATCCAGGGGACAGCCAGGGGACAGCCAGGGGACAGCCAGGGGACTTCCAGGGGACAGCCAGGGGACATCCAGGGGACAGCCAGGGGACAGCCAAGAGACATCCAGGGGACAGCGAGGGGACAGCCAGGGGACATCCAGGGGACAGCCAGGGGACAGCCAGGGGACAGCCAGGGGACATCCAGGGGACATCCAGGGGACAGCCAAGAGACATCCAGGGGACAGTCAGGGGACAGCCAGGGGACAGCCAGGGGACAGTCAGGGGACATCCAGGGGACAGTCAGGGGACAGTCAGGGGACAGCCAGGGGACATCCAGGGCACAGCCAGGGGACATCCAGGGGACAGTCAGGGGACAGCCAGGGGACATCCAGGGCACAGCCAGGGGACAGTCACGGGACATCCAGGGCACAGGGGACATCCAGGGGACATCCAGGGCACAGCCAGGGGACATCCAGGGCACAGCCAGGGGACATCCAGGGGACAGTCAGGGGACATCCAGGGGACAGTCAGGGGACATCCAGGGGACAGCCAGGGGACAGTTTTGTAACAGAACGCTGGTTGGTGCTGTCATGCTGCACTACTCATAGAGAATGATGAGTTTCACATCATAACTTGAAAAGGAGAGGGGATCCATAATAACACCCAGCCCTATAGGCTACTTACCTCCTCCTGTCCAGGCTGCCTCTCTCTGTGCTGCTGATCAGACTGTGGGCTCTGCTGCTGTTGTCGTCGTGGTGGTTTCTGATGTTGCTGCTGGGCCTCCCTGCACCTGAGTAGACCATTCTCCCTGGCAGAGGGTACCATATATCGGGAAGACAGCCTGTCCCGTCCCACCAGGAGGTGGTTAGGGGGCAGCTCGTCCACTGACCTGGCCCAGGGTATGAAACTCTGAGCAGCAGAACTCCATCTTGGCCCCAGGCCTGAAGGTCTCCTGGTGCTGAAACCAGGGCCTCCAGAAGGTGTGTTGGCAGGGTAGGACCTTGTCTGAAACTTCCAGGTGCTCCAAACACAGCCAGCTAATCCATTTTAGAATAGGTACAGGGCTCTGCTTCCGCGTGGCTCTGTGTGTTCAGGTAACCCGGAAGTGCAATATTAAGCTACATACCTGGGCACGCAATCTAAAAACAAATCACCATACAATCGCTGTCATTAATTACTTATCTAGTTTGTTAAAATTACAAACAGGAGATGGTAGATTTTCATAAACGTCTGTAAAGAAATTGCCAAAATAGTTCACACGCTGAAACTATCTTGAGCTCTTCGGCTGACACAGTAAAAGGACACACACTTGACAAATATCCTTCTCGCTTTACAGACATGCATTTAAATGCAACGTTTTAAATTCAACCCACATATTTGTCCACAAAATCAATTCATAGCCTACATCTTCTGGCAGAAACACAAAAAGGCGAACAAACGTTCCCACGTCCAAACTGACCAAATGTTGTAACTGCACTTGCCAGTCACGCGTATCGGTTTGCACGTAGGTCCTTCCTTTAACCTTTGACCTGTAGGTGACCAACGATGTCACCACTTGAATGACATCATTATCTTCGGCGGTACACAAACAAAACTGAAAAGATACGTAGTCAGCCCATAACCAAACCATCGCCACACAGTAGGCTACATCCTCATTCTCCATACTGTAAAATACATACAGTAGGCTATATCCTCATTCTCCATACTGTAAAATACATACAGTAGGCTATATCCTTATTCTCCATACTGTAAAATACATACAGTAGGCTATATCCTCATTCTCCATACTGTAAAATACATACAGTAGGCTATATCCTCATTCTCCATACTGTAAAATACACACAGTAGGCTATATCCTTATTCTCCATACTGTAAAATACATACAGTAGGCCATATCCTTATTCTCCATACTGTAAAATACATACAGTAGCAACTCACACGCAATATCTTTCTTTAGGCTAACAAAAGGGTAATAGTTATTTATCTCATGTAATATTTTTTAATTATACCTTTCACATATAAAGGGTACTGTGTGTGACAATACGATTGGTGAGGATTTAACTGAATATAAAACGTGTACTATTGTTAAGCTATAATGTAGACTGCTATAATGTAGACTGCTATAATGTAGACTGCTATAATGTAGACCCCTATAATGTAGACCGCTATAATGTAGACAGCTATAATGTAGACTGCTATAATGTAGACTGCTATAATGTAGACAGCTATAATGTAGACAGCTATAATGTAGACAGCTATAATGTAGACTGCTATAATGTAGACTGCTATAATGTAGACCACTATAATGTAGACCGCTATAATGTAGACCGCTATAATGTAGACAGCTATAATGTAGACTGCTATAATGTAGACTGCTATAATGTAGACTGCTATAATGTAGACAGCTATAATGTAGACAGCTATAATGTAGACTGCTATAATGTAGACAGCTATAATGTAGACAGCTATAATGTAGACTGCTATAATGTAGACTGCTATAATGTAGACAGCTATAATGTAGACAGCTATAATGTAGACTGCTATAATGTAGACTGCTATAATGTAGACCGCTATAATGTAGACCGCTATAATGTAGACCGCTATAATGTAGACAGCTATAATGTAGACTGCTATAATGTAGACTGCTATAATGTAGACTGCTATAATGTAGACAGCTATAATGTAGACCTCTATAATGTAGACCGCTATAATGTAGACTGCTATAATGTAGACTGCTATAATGTAGACTGCTATTATGTAGACAGCTATAATGTAGACTGCTATAATGTAGACTGCTATAATGTAGACTGCTATAATGTAGACTGTATCTGTATAATAGATGTAGATCCTGACAGAAAGCAGTAGGCCAATCAGCAGGCTAACGGATTGAAGTATCATGATATTTCCTCAATACAGTCCGAGCCAGGGCTGTCTATCATGTATCATGTACTCCCCCTGGTGGTGACATGGACATATCACACACTCGCACTGAAGACAAAGAGGCCTGTGATATACCATATTATAACTATACGTATTATAACAGAGCATTGAGGAACTTGAAATATTACAATATTCAAGAATTATCTGGGAAACTCTTGAGAACTTATGTCCATTAAATTACAATGATGAGGGGAGAGGGGACAAGAGGATGAGGAGTATGATGATGAGGGGAGAGGGGACAAGAGGAAGAGGAGTATGATGATGAGGGGAGGGGAGAAAAGGATGAGGACTATAATGATGAGGGGACAAGAGGAAGAGGAGTATGATGATGAGGGGAGAGGGGATAAGAGGATGAGGAGTATGATGATGAGGGGAGAGGGGACAAGAGGATGAGGAGTATGATGATGAGGGGAGAGGGGACAAGAGGAAGAGGAGTATGATGATGAGGGGAGAGGGGACAAGAGGATGAGGAGTATGATGATGAGGGGAGAGGGGACAAGAGAATGTGGAGTGTGATGATGAGGGAGAGGGGACAAGAGAATGTGGAGTATGATGATGAGGGGAGAGGGGACAAGAGGATGAGGACTCTAATGATGAGGGGAGAGGGGACAAGAGGATGAGGACTCTAATGATGGGGAGAGGGGACAAGAGGATGAGGACTATAATGATGAGGGGAGAGGGGACAAGAGGATGAAGACTATAATGATGAGGGGAGAGGGGACAAGAGGATGAGAACTATAATGATGAGGGGAGAGGGGACAAGAGGATGGGGAGTATGATGATGAGGGGAGGGGACAAGAGGATGAGGACTATAATGATGAGGGGAGAGGGGACAAGAGGATGAGGACTATAATGATGAGGGGCGAGGGGACAAGAGGATGAGGACTATAATGATGAGGGAGAGGGGACAAGAGGATGAGGAGTATGATGATGAGGGGAGAGGGGACAAGAGGAAGAGGAGTATGATGATGAGGGAGAGGGGACAAGAGGATGAGGACTATAATGATGAGGGGAGAGGGGACAAGAGGATGAGGACTATAATGATGAGGGAGAGGGGACAAGAGGATGAGGACTATAATGATAAGGGGAGAGGGGACAAGAGGATGAGGACTATAATGATGAGGGGAGAGGGGACAAGAGGATGAGGAGTATGATGATGAGGGGAAAGGGGACAAGAGGATGAGGACTATAATGATGAGGGGAGAGGGGACAAGAGGATGAGGAGTATGATGATGAGGGGAGGGGACAAAAGGATGAGGACTCTAATGATGAGGGGAGAGGGGACAAGAGGATGAGGACTATAATGATGAGGGGAGAGGGGACAAGAGGATGAGGACTATAATGATGAGGGGAGAGGGGACAAGAGGATGAGGACTATAATGATGAGGGGACAAGAGGAAGAGGAGTATGATGATGAGGGGAGGGGACAAGAGGATGAGGACTATAATGATGAGGGGAGGGGACAAGAGGATGAGGAGTATGATGATGAGGGGAGAGGGGACAAGAGGATGAGGACTATAATGATGAGGGGAGGGGACAAGCGGATGAGGACTATAATGATGAGGGGAGAGGGGACAAGAGGATGAGGAGTATGATGATGAGGGGAGAGGGGACAAGAGGAAGAGGAGTATGATGATGAGGGGAGAGGGGACAAAAGGATGAAGACTCTAATGATGAGGGGAGAGGGGACAAGAGGATGAGGACTATAATGATGAGGGGAGAGGGGACAAGAGGATGAGGACTATAATGATGAGGGGAGGGGACAAAAGGATGAGGACTCTAATGATGAGGGGAGAGGGGACAAGAGGATGAAGACTATAATGATGAGGGGAGAGGGGACAAGAGGATGAGGACTATAATGATAAGGGGAGAGGGGACAAGAGGATGAGAACTATAATGATGAGGGGAGAGGGGACAAGAGGATGGGGAGTATGATGATGAGGGGAGAGGGGAGAGGGGACAAGAGGATGAGAACTATAATGATGAGGGGAGAGGGGAGAGGGGACAAGAGGATGAAGACTATAATGATGAGGGGAGAGGGGAGAGGGGACAAGAGGATGAGAACTATAATGATGAGGGGAGAGGGGACAAGAGGATGAGGACTATAATGATGAGGGGAGAGGGGACAAGAGGATGAGGACTATAATGATGAGGGGAGGGGACAAGCGGATGAGGACTATAATGATGAGGGGAGAGGGGACAAGAGGATGAGGACTATAATTATAAGGGGAGAGGGGACAAGAGGATGAGGACTATAATTATAAGGGGAGAGGGGACAAGAGGATGAGGACTATAATGATGAGGGGAGAGGGGACAAGAGGATGAGGACTATAATGATGAGGGGAGAGGGGACAAGAGGATGAGGACTATAATTATAAGGGGAGAGGGGACAAGAGGATGAGGACTATAATGATAAGGGGAGAGGGGACAAGAGGATGAGGACTATAATGATGAGGGGAGAGGAGACAAGAGGATGAGGACTATAATGATGAGGGCAGAGGGGACAAGAGGATGAGGAGTATGATGATGATGAATTCAACTGGACCTTTTATTGTCTTGAATTTCAGTCACACACTGAAGTCCAAACCGCAAACGCACTTTATTAGATCCCACTGATAAATAATTTACCCATATAAACCATGTTTCCATCCAACCTTTTCATCGAGTAAAGTACATTTTGGATTTTTTTTTTTTAAGTCACGAAAGGCCTGATGGCACAGGATGGTCTGATGGCACAGGATGACCTGATGTCACAGGATGACCTGATGGCACAGGATGACCTGATGGCACAGGATGACCTGATGGCACAGGATGGTCTGATGGCACAGGATGACCTGATGGCACAGGATGACCTGATGTCACAGGATGACCTGATGGCACAGGATGACCTGATGTCCCAGGATGACCTGATGGCACAGGATGACCTGATGTCACAGGATGACCTGATGGCACAGGATGGTCTGATGGCACAGGATGGTCTGATGGCACAGGATGACCTGATGTCACAGGATGACCTGATGTCACAGGATGACCTGATGGCACAGGATGACCTGATGGCACAGGATGACCTGATGGCACAGGATGGCCTGATGGCACAGGATGACCTGATGGCACAGGATGACCTGATGGCACAGGATGGTCTGATGGCACAGGATGACCTGATGGCACAGGATGGTCTGATGGCACAGGATGGCCTGATGGCACAGGATGACCTGATGGCATAGGATGGCCTGATGGCACAGGATGACCTGATGGCACAGGATGGCCTGATGGCACAGGATGGCCTGATGGCACAGGATGACCTGATGGCACAGGATGACCTGATGTCCCAGGATGACCTGATGGCACAGGATGGTCTGATGGCACAGGATGACCTGATGGCACAGGATGGTCTGATGGCACAGGATGGCCTGATGGCACAGGATGACCTGATGGCATAGGATGGCCTGATGGCACAGGATGACCTGATGGCACAGGATGGCCTGATGGCACAGGATGACCTGATGGCACAGGGGATGGCCTGATGGCACAGGATGGCCTGATGGCACAGGATGACCTGATGGCACAGGATGACCTGATGGCACAGGATGGCCTGATGGCACAGGATGACCTGATGTCCCAGGATGACCTGATGGCACAGGATGGTCTGATGGCACAGGATGACCTGATGGCACAGGATGGTCTGATGGCACAGGATGGCCTGATGGCACAGGATGACCTGATGGCATAGGATGGCCTGATGGCACAGGATGACCTGATGGCACAGGATGGCCTGATGGCACAGGATGGCCTGATGGCACAGGATGACCTGATGGCACAGGATGACCTGATGTCACAGGATGACCTGATGGCATAGGATGGCCTGATGGCACAGGGCACCTTTGTAGGGAAACTTCCCAAATGTCGATAAAACAAAATACAAGGCGGGATCTTTTTGTATCAATAAAATGAATTATGTCATAAATGGCAGTGGAAACACCTTTATGTCCAAATATTGATATTATAACCATTATATTGAAGTTAACTTTGAGTCACGCGATGATATGTCGTGTGGTCCTCACACTACGACTTGGGAAAGCATGCAGTTGATTACGCTATAAATGACGATGAACTTCACAGGGTGGTGAAAGTGGATGGTGATCTTGATTGTCACGCTGCTATAAAGGATTTTGGAGACAGGCGCAGGAATACACAATAGGGCTTTTCAATTTACCCAACACAAACACGTATATAAACCTCGTTGAACGCCACGGGACAATACCCGTAATACACATTATATATAGATATATAGATATAATATTACATTATGTCCGTAGCCTACCAGCACTGTATGTTGCCAGATCATGGCAGGAGAGCAGGAGTTGGCACATTGGGTACATCATGAAAAAATGTTTTCAGACAAAACCATCAGTAGAGTTTTAAATGTAATGGAAGCACATTTATCTATGTTCGGTACATGAGAAATTAATCGCAAAAGTTATTTTTATGTGCACTGCGCACACAGCCGTCTATCTGCAACAGAGTCCATTTTTTATTATTATTTTTTATTTATTTTACCTTTATTTAACTAGGCAAGTCAGTTAAGAACAAATTCTTATTTTCAATGACGGCCTAGGAACAGTGGGTTAACTGCCTGTTCAGGGGCAGAACGACAGATTGGTACCTTGTCAGCTCGGGGATTTGAACTTGCAACTTGCAATTTGATGGAAACAAATCTCTGGTGGGAAAATGTGCATATTGTTTTTATGTCGTTTTTAGAATATTCACATGAAAATCTGTCACCAATTTGATGGAAACCTTCTGTAGCTACTGGCCGTGTACTGAAGGTTCAGGATTCCATCTAAATGTTTTAAACACACATTCATATTTGATCTATTTTGCACATCAGCAGAACACCAGAACATGATGAATTCTTAAAATATAGCTTTTAAAAAGAGAAGGGTGAGGGATGGAGAGGGAGAGTGACAGAGATGGGGGGGAGAGAGAGAGTGGGGGAGAGGTGGAGAGAGAGGGAGAGAGACAGAGATGGGGGAGAGAGAGAGAGACAGAGAGAGAGAGTGGGGGAGAGGTGGAGAGAGAGGGAGAGTGACAGAGATGGGGAGAGAGAGAGAGAGAGAGAGAGAGAGAGAGAGAGAGTGGGGGAGAGGTGGAGAGAGAGGGAGAGTGACAGAGATTGGGGGAGAGAGAGAGAGAGTGGGGAGAGGTGGGGGAGAGAGAGAGAGAGGGAGAGTGACAGAGATGGGGGGGGGAGAGAGAGAGAGTGGGGGAGAGGTGGAGAGAGAGGGAGAGAGACAGAGATGGGTGGGAGAGAGAGAGAGTGGGGGAGAGGTGGAGAGAGAGGGAGAGAGACAGAGATGGGTGGGAGAGAGAGAGAGAGAGTGGGGGAGAGGTGGAGAGAGAGGGAGAGAGACAGATATGGGGGGGGGAGAGAGAGTGGGGAGAGGTGGAGAGAGAGGGAGAGAGCCAGAGATGGGGGGAGAGAGAGAGAGAGTGGGGGAGAGGTGGAGAGAGAGGGAGAGTGATAGAGATGGGGGAGAGAGAGAGAGAGAGTGGGGGAGAGGTGGAGAGAGAGGGAGAGAGCAAGAGGGGGAGATACTTGTCATTACTTATTTATATGTTGACGGAGGGCACAGGCTGCGGTCCAAACGCCTAAAAGACACACCCTCTCCCCTCAGCCCTCAAATGAAGTGGACTCTTCGGATGACGTATCATGACATCTGATGAGTATAAGGGGAGGAAGGAAGGGTTTTCAAATGGACCACCGTTGGCCGGAAATTCGTCACTCGTTCATCCAGCGATGATTGTGTTTTCAGCCACTGGTAACTTGTCTGTGCTTCATATGCGCTACAGTCTATTATGAGTGTATGTCTACTTATATTAAATATATCATTATTAATATACGCCTACAGTATGATAGCTAGCAAATGAATTAGCTATCTAACGTTAGCCTGCCTAGCTGGAACTTCTGAAGAAGGAAAACGTTTTATTTCTTCAATTTCCAAAAGATAACCAAACAAACAAATGTACTTTTTATGTAGTAGCAAAATGTCTAACTTATTTGCATTTGTATGTTGACTTCTCCATTGATGTTGTTTAAGTTTTCACAGACTTTTCTTAACAGATGTACAATCGTCGGAAATTGAATTATGGGGAGTTTCAGGCCCGGAATGAACATAATTGTACCACTCACAGAGCTGACTAAAACGAGAGCTGAGGGGATTACGTTGCAACTTCCCTTGCTTGGCTAATCATTTAGACTACCCTCCAAGATGGTGACGGGGATTCCCGCAAGGGCATAAGGCTAGGGTAAGTGGATAAGGGTGTGTCTTTTAAGTGTTTGGACCACAGCCCAAAGATTAGAGCAGCCAATGGCTGTTGAGGGGAACGGTGTAGGTATCATGATACATACATCATATTTCCTGTATACAGAGCATTTTGACTGTCCATCATTTCTTCTGGATAATAATTTCTCTACAATGACAGGACTCTGTATAACTAGGGCCCTGACTTTTTCCTGGTCATGTGATCTTACCAGGAAATACTCTAGTCCAGTGGTTCCCAAACATTTTATAGTCCGTAGCCCTTCAAACATTCAACCTCCAGCTGAGTACTCCCTCTAGCACCCGGGTCAGCTGTACCCCCTCTAGCACCAGGGTCAGCTGTACCCCCTCTAGCACCAGGGTCAGTGCACTCTCAAATGTTGTTTTTTTGACCATCATTGTAAGCCTGCCACACACACAGTACATTTATTAAACATAAGAATGAGTGTGAGTTTTTGTCACAACCCGACTCGTGGGAAGTGACAAAGAGCTCTTATAGGACCAGGGCACAAATAATCATATAATAATAATCAATCATTCTGCTCTTTATTTAACCATCTTACATATAAGCCCGTATTTGTTCATCGAAAAATTTGAATAACTCACTACAGGTTAATGAGAAGGGTGTGCTTGAAAGGATGCTCATAACTCTGCAATGTTGGGTTGTATTGGAGAGAGTCTCAGTCTTAAATCATTTTCCACACACAGTCTGTGCCTGTATTTAGTTTTCATGCTATTGAGGGCTGGGAATCCACTCTCACATAGGTGCGTGGTTGCAAAGAGCATCAGTGTCTTACCAGCGCGATTAGCCAAGGCACGATACTTTGAGCGCAGCCCAATACAGAAATCTGGCAGTGGCTTCTGATTATATTCAATTTTCACATTCGCCTAAAATGGCATAACCAAATCTAACAAATCTAAAGGATATGCATATTCTTGGAACCATTTGAAAGGAAACACTTTGAAGTTTGTGGCAATGTGAATGTAGGAGAATATAACATAATAGATCTGGTAAAAGATAATACAAACTTTTTTTGTTTAAAAAAACAAATGCAAGAGAAAGGGCACAGGTGCCTATTCCCTAGATTGCAGCAGTGTATGTGCAAAGTGCTCTGAACCATTTCTGTTCAATAGACCAGAGCACCTGGAGAGTCAGTGTTGGCCTGGCCTCCAGTGAGAAGATTTAACTGGGATGAGGTCTTAACATGTTTGATTATTCTGATGTGCATTCCAGGGTTAGACCAGAGCCCTGTGATCTGTGAGTGGTGTCTCAGGGAATATCAGGCCCTGTTACACACTGCAGCATGAGGAGAGGAGAGCCTTCCTCTTGTCTCTTTCTTTCTTTCTTTCCTCTCTCTCTTTCTTTCCCTCTTTCTCTCTCTCTCTCTCTCTCTCTCTCTCTCTCTCTCTCTCTCTCTCTCTCTCTCTCTCTCTCTCTCTCTTTCTCTCTTTCTCTCTCTCTCTCTCTCTCTCTCTCTTTTTTTAATTTCTTTCCTCTCTCTCTCTCTCTTTCCCTCTCTCTCTCTCTCTTTCTTTCCCTCTTTCTCTCTCTCTCTCTCTCTCTCTCTCTCTCTCTCTCTCTCTCTCTCTCTCTCTCTCTCTCTCTCTTTCTCTCTTTCTCTCTCTCTCTCTCTCTCTCTCTCCCTCTCTCTCTCTCTCTCTCTCTCTCTCCTCTCTCTCTCTCTCTCTCTCTCTCTCTCTCTCTCTCTCCCTCTCTCACTTTCTTTCTTTCTTTCCCTCTCTCTTTTTTTCTTTCTTTCCCCTCTGTCTCTCGCTCTCTTCCTCTCTGGCCTGCATGTTTTATTTAAAGTCTAGCTCACAGAGTGCTGCTAACTCATTGAATGTGATCTGTTTTAGCAATGCCTCTCTCTGTGTTGGTGTGTGTGTGTGTATTCCAGTTTGTTTGAGTGGGTTTGTTCCAGTGTGTGTGTGTGTGTGTGTGTGTGTGTGTGTGTGTGTGTGTGTGTGTGTGTGTGTGTGTGTGTGTGTGTGTGTGTGTGTGTGTGTGTGTGTGTGTGTGTGTGTGTGTGTGTGTGTGTGTGTGTGTAAAGGAAAATTCCACTCTTAAACCATATTTTTGTATTTGTTTCATTAGTCCAAAAAGTTTGACATTTCAGCAATCAAGTTTTCAAAATATACAGTGTCATGCATCATCCTGTAAAACACATCATACTGCAAACTCCTGTATCATACTGCATCATACTGCATCACACTGTACCATCCTGCATCCCACTGCATCCCACTGCATCAAACTGCATCATCCTGCAAAACACATCATACTGCAAACTCCTGTAAAACACATCATACTGCAAACTCCTGTATCATACTGCATCACACTGCGCCATCCTGCTAAACACATCACACTGCACCACACTGCACCATCCTGCACTATCCTGCATCACACAGCATCACACTGCACCATCCTGCTAAACACATCACACTGCACCATCCTGCATCACACTGCGCCATCCTGCTAAACACATCACACTGTATCACACTGCATCATCTTGCATCCTACTACATCATCCTGCATCATACTGCATTTTCCTGCATCATCCTGCATCACACTGCACCATACTGCATCATCCTGCATTACACTGCATTTTCCTGCATCATCCTGCACCATCCTGCATCACACTGCACCATACTGCATCATCCTGCATTACACTGCATTTTCCTGCATCATCCTGCACCATCCTGCATCACACTGCACCATACTGCATCATCCTGCATTACACTGCATCATACTGCATCATACTGCATCATACTGCATCATCCTGCTAAACACATCACACTGTATCACACTGCATCATCTTGCAGCTTACTACATCATCCTGCATCATACTGCATTTTCCTGCATCATCCTGCACCATCCTGCATCACACTGCGCCATCCTGCTAAACACATCACACTGTATCACACTGCATCATCTTGCATCCTACTACATCATCCTGCATCATACTGCATTTTCCTGCATCATCCTGCACCATCCTGCATCACACTGCACCATACTGCATCATCCTGCATTACACTGCATCATACTGCATCATACTGCATCATACTGCATTATCCTGCTAAACACATCACACGGCACCATCCTGCTAAACACATCACACTGCACCATCCTGCATCACACTGCACCATCCTGCAAAACACATCACACTGCGCCATCCTGCTAAACACATCACACTGCACCATCCTGCTAAACACATCACACTGCACCATCCTGCTAAACACATCACACTGCACCATCCTGCTAAACACATCACACTGCACCATCCTGCTAAACACATCACACTGCAACATCCTGCATCACACTGCGCCATCCTGCTAAACACATCACACTGCACCATCCTGCTAAACACATCACACTGCACCATCCTGCTAAACACATCACACTGCAACATCCTGCATCACACTGCGCCATCCTGCTAAACACATCACACTGCGCCATCCTGCTAAACACATCACACTGCAACATCCTGCATCACACTGCGCCATCCTGCTAAACACATCACACTGCGCCATCCTGCTAAACACATCACACTGCACCATCCTGCTAAACTCATCACACTGCACCATCCTGCTAAACACATCACACTGCACCATCCTGCTAAACACATCACACTGCACCATCCTGCTAAACACATCACACTGCAACATCCTGCATCACACTGCGCCATCCTGCTAAACACATCACACTGTATCACACTGCATCATCTTGCATCCTACTACATCATCCTGTATCATACTGCATTATCCTGCATCATACTGCATTATCCTGCATCGTACTCAAATCAAATCAAATTAATTTATATAGCCCTTCGTACATCAGCTGATATCTCAAAGTGCTGTACAGAAACCCAGCCTAAAACCCCAAACAGCAAGCAATGCAGGTGTAGAAGCACGGTGGCTAGGAAAAACTCCCTAGAAAGGCCAAAACCTAGGAAGAAACCTAGAGAGGAACCAGGCTATGTGGGGTGGCCAGTCCTCTTCTGGCTGTGCCGGGTGGACAGAACATGGCCAAGATGTTCAAATGTTCATAAATGACCAGCATGGTCGAATAATAGTAAGGCAGAACAGTTGAAACTGGAGCAGCAGCATTATCCTGCATCATACTGCATTATCCTGCATCATACTGCATTGTCCTGCATCATACTGCATTGTCCTGCATCATACAGCATTATCCTGCATCATACTGCATTATTCTGCATCGTACTGCATTATCCTGCATCGTACCACATTGTCCTGCACCGTACTGCATTATCCTGCATCATGCTGCATTATCCTGCATCATACGGCATTGTCCTGCATCGTACTGCATTGTCCTGCATCATACTGCATTATCCTGCATCATACTGCATTATCCTGCATCGTACCACATTGTCCTGCACCGTACTGCATTATCCTGCATCATACTGCATTATCCTGCATCATACTGTATTATCCTGCATCATACTGCATTGTCCTGCATCATACTGCATTGTCCTGCATCATACTGCATTATCCTGCATCATACTGCATTGTCCTGCATCGTACTGCATTGTCCTGCAAAACACATCACACTGTGACACTTTCTGTACTTTGAAAGTTCTATAACTTGAAAACTTGATTGACTGACATGCAAAACTATTTGGGACTGTATCAATACTGGACTAATGAAACAAATACAACTATAGTTCTTGATTTTCCTTTCAAGTATAACTCGGGTGTGTCTGTGCATCTGTGTGAGTATAACTCAGGTGTGTACGTGCATCTGTGTGAGTACAACTCAGGTGTGTCTGTGCATCTGTGTGAGTATAACTCAGGTGTGTCTGTGCATTTGTGTGAGTATAACTCAGGTGTGTCTGTGCATCTGTGTGAGTATAACTCAGGTGTGTCTGTGCATCTGTGTGAGTATAACTCAGGTGTGTCTGTGCATCTGTGTGAGTATAACTCGGGTGTGTCTGTGCATCTGTGTGAGTATAACTCAGGTGTGTCTGTGCATCTGTGTGAGTATAACTCAGGTGTGTCTGTGCATTTGTGTGAGTATAACTCAGGTGTGTCTGTGCATCTGTGTGAGTATAACTCAGGTGTGTCTGTGCATCTGTGTGAGTATAACTCAGGTGTGTCTGTGCATCTGTGTGAGTATAACTCAGGTGTGTCTGTGCATCTGTGTGAGTATAACTCAGGTGTGTCTGTGCATCTGTGTGAGTATAACTCGGGTGTGTCTGTGCATCTGTGTGAGTATAACTCAGGTGTGTCTGTGCATCTGTGTGAGTATAACTCGGGTGTGTCTGTGCATCTGTGTGAGTATAACTCAGGTGTGTCTGTGCATCTGTGTGAGTATAACTCGGGTGTGTCTGTGCATCTGTGTGAGTATAACTCAGGTGTGTCTGTGCATCTGTGTGAGTATAACTCAGGTGTGTCTGTGCATCTGTGTGAGTATAACTCGGGTGTGTCTGTGCATGTGTGTGAGTATAACTCAGGTGTGTCTGTGCATCTGTGTGAGTATAACTCGGGTGTGTCTGTGCATCTGTGTGAGTGTAACTTGGGTGTGTCTGTGCATCTGTGTGAGTATAACTCAGGTGTGTCTGTGCACACAGTCGTGCCAGTCTTGCAAGGTGTTAGTCATGCAGCATAGCTAATCCTGCAGCAGCAGTGTTTTGAGGGGGATTAACAGTAAATCAAACAGCTCTTTGGGTGATGTCAACAAGGCCGTGCAATAAACTTCTCCTGTTCTGACCAGATAGTTAGTCCCAAAGTGGCAGTCCTTCTGACAGTATAGTTCTGAGGTACTGGATTTAAAATTAATTAGGCTACTCATGTCTTTACACACCAAGACCTCGGGACATATTGTCACGCCCTGACCGTAGAGAGCTTTATATGTCTCTATTTTGGTTTGGTCAGGGTGTGATTTGGGTGGGCATTCTGTGTCCCTTTTTCTATGATTTGTATTTCTGTGTGTTTGGCCGGGTGGTGGTTCTCAAATCAGAGGCAGCTGTCTATCGTTGTCTCTGATTGAGAACCATACTTACCTTTTTCCCACCTGTATTGGTGGGTAGTTGTCCACGTATAGTTGCCTGTGAGCACTACGTTGGTGTCACGGTTTCGTTTGGATGTTTATTGTTTTGTTGGCGACATCTTATAATGAAGAAGTATGTACGCCCACCATGCTGTGCTTTGGTCCCCTGTTTCCACCTTAGACGATCATGACACATATCATCTAGATTAACCAGTTGAGCTTAGGGGGGCGCTATTTCATTTTTGGATAAAAAGACGTGCCCGTTTTAAGCGCAATATTTTGTCACAAAAAGATGCTCGACTATGCATGGAATTGATAGCTTTGGAAAGAAAACACGCTGACGTTTCCAGAACTGCAGAGATATTCCCTGTGAGTGCCCTGAAACAGAAGCTTCAGGCAAAACCAAGATGAAACTGCAATCAGGAAATGAACAGGATTTCTGAGGCTCTGTTTTTCATTATCTCCTTATATGGCTGTGAATGCGACAGGAATGAGCCTCCAACCTTTTCCCTCATGAGACCTATTTCATATTAATAACATGCTTAAAAATCTACTATTGAGATGGACGACTTCATATAATAACATGTTTTGTTCATTTTTTACCTTTATTTACAATGACGGCCTACCCCGGTCAAACCCAGACGACACTGGGCCAATTTTGCGCTGCCCTATGGGGCTCCCAATCACGGCCAGTTGTGAATCGAACCAGGGTCTGTAGTGAAGCCTCTAGCACTGAGATGCAGTGTCTAGTTTGCTCAGTTTTTTTGTTTGTTAATGCTTTCCAATGTGTCAAGTAATGATCTTTTTGTTTCTCATCACTTGGTTGGGTCTAATTGTGTTAGACAAGTAGGGAAGTCAGACACAGGAGAACAGAACTGGGTAATAACCGGTGCTGTTTAATTATCAAAACCAACAGCCTCCAGAAACACAAAATATGGGTAGAAAACCCATCGCGCACCAGTCACAATGTGCACAAGCACTTAACAACAAACAATTTCACACAGAGACATGGGGGGGGGACAGAGGGTTAAATACACAACAAGTAATGAGGGAAATGTAAACCAGGTGTGTGGGAAAACAAGACAAAACAAATGGAAAATGAAAGGTTTATCGGCGATGGCTAGAAGACGGGTGAAGTCGACCACCCAATGCCGCCAGAACAAGGAGAGGAACCGACTTCGGCGGAAGTCGTGACATGCGGACACCATTGGAAATAATTAACAAAAAAACAGAGCAAACTAGAAGATGTCCTGGGGCTCTGTTGGGTCTGTTTGTGTTTGTGAACAGAGCCCCAGGACCATCTTGCTTAGGGGACTCATCTTCAGGTTCATCTCTCTGTAGGTGATGGCTTTGTTATGGAAGGTTTGGGAATCGCTTCCTTTAAGGTGGTTGTAGAATTTAACAGCTCTTTTCTGGATTTTGATAATTAGTGGGTATCGCCCTAATTCTGCTCTGCATGCATTATCTGGTGTTTTACGTTGTACACGGAGGATATTTTTGCAGAATTCTGAATGCGGAGTCTCAATTTGGTGTTTGTCTCATTTTGTGAACTCTTGGTTGGTGAGCAGACCCCCTCTCTCTCTTTCTTTCTTTCTTTCTTTTTTTCTTTCTTTCTTTCTCTCTCTCGCATGCCAGGAATGGAGACAACAGAGCATTGTGCTTATGGTTTACAGTAAGTTGACTTTTCATTCCTGGGCCAGATAATCAGGCCTGTCTGAAAGCCTGGCTGCAATCTAATTTAGAAAGAACAGATGTGGCGGGCAGCAGTGGAAGAGTAGGTGTGTGTGTGTGTGTGTGTGTGTGTGTGTGTGTGTGTGTGTGTGTGTGTGTGTGTGTGTGTGTGTGTGTGTGTGTGTGTGTGTGTGGGTGTGTGTGTAAGGGGAGGGTGGTGTGTGTGTGTGTAAGGGGGTGGTGTGTGTGTAAGGGGAGGGGGTGTGTGTGTGTAAGGGGAGGGTGGTGTGTGTGTGTGTGTGTAAGGGGAGGGTGGTGTGTTTGTGTGTAAGGTGAGGGTGGTGTGTTTGTGTGTAAGGGGAGGGTGGTGTGTTTGTGTAAGGGGGGTGTAAGAGGGGGTGTAAGGGGAGGGTGGTGTGTTTGTGTGTAAGGGGAGGGTGGTGTGTTTGTGTGTAAGATGAGGGATGTGTGTGTATGTTTGTGTGTTTGTGTGTAAGGGGAGGGTGATGTGTTTGTGTGTAAGAGGAGGGTGGTGTGTGTGTGTGTGTTTGTGTGTTTGTGTATAAGAGGAGGGTGGTGTGTTTGTGTGTAAGGGGAGGGTGGTGTGTTTGTGTGTAAGAGGAGGGTGGTGTGTGTGTTTGTGTGTGTGTGTTTGTGTGTAAGGGGAGGGTGATGTGTTTGTGTGTAAGAGGAGAGTGGTGTGTTTGTGTGTAAGGGGAGGGTGGTGTGTGTGTAGAGATGAGGGTGTGTGTGTGTGTGTGTGTGTGTGTGTGTGTGTGTGTGTGTGTGTGTGTGTGTGTGTGTGTGTGTGTCAGGGGAGGGTGTGTGTGTGTGTTTATGTGTGTTTGTGTGTTTGTGTGTCAGGGGATGTGTGGTGTTTGTGTTTGTGTGTATGTGTGTGTGTGTGTATGTGTGTGTTTGTGCGTATGTGTGTGTGTGTGTGTGTGTGTGTGTGTGTGTGTGTGTGTGTGTGTGTGTGTGTGTGTGTGTGTGTGTGTGTGTGTGTGTGTGTGTATGTGTGTGTGTGTGTATATATGTGTGTTGTGTGTGTGTTTGTGCGCTGGTGGTCCATCTGCTTCCTAACATCCATCTACAGCAGAGAGCTACTTCACAGTGAGTTTCTCTCACCGCCCAGTTAGTTGAGGCGGACAGGCAGGCACATTGTGTGATAAATATTGATGGTGGATCTGATGAATAAATTAGATAAAACAACCCGTCTTAAGATGGAAGGAGTCAAAGCAGAGAGTTTTTATACTTCCGTCCAATGAACTAAGTGACCTATTTGGATCTGTATTGACAATGGATCTGCATCCCAAATTGCACCCTATTCCCTATGTAGTGCACAAATATCGACTGCGCCAAACAGAGCATTGGGCGGCCATTTTGGACACATCTAATGTCTTTGACGTGGTTTATATATTCTACTGCCTTCTGGTATATGACGTGTTGCATATCACCCCCTCCAGTTAACGTCAATATATTAGTTGTGTCTGAAATGGCACCCTATTCCCTATATAGTGCTTTGCAAGCTCAACCTGAGTCATTATACCTGACCTGTTATGTAACGGTGACCTCCTCCTGTGAGTGCTGTCAGCCTATTGTCTTCCTCTATACATTTACAGCTATAGGCGTTACCAGGCTGGAGGCTGTTGACATCGACACTGGAGGGTGTGGACATCGACACTAATCTGATTTAATGTGTGTGTGTGGGGGGGGGGGGGGGTGCAGTCGAGTCATCCAGACCATTGACGGCTATCAAAATTAGCCTCCCTCTCTTGCGGTTGTCACTATTTGCCACAGCCACAAAGTCTAAATGTGTAAATGATCAAACTATTCTTATTACTTCCTGAAAACATTTAAATAAATGCAATTTACTTGTGGGCCTAATGTAGGCTATCTAATGTTGGAACTCCTCAAGGGAAAATTTGCAATTTATTCAAGTCTTCTAAAGTTAATAAACATTTCCACCTCAAAATCTCTGACCTGAATCTTAGCATATTTAGCATAGTTCATTTTAAATGTATTTGTTTGTTCTCTCTTTCAATGGTGGAATCAGTTAGCATAGCATCTATTGTTCCTGTATTTATCAGTCAGCATAGCATCTATTGTTCCTTTATATATCAGTTAGCATAGCATATATTGTTCCTTCATATATTACAGGATAGCATATATTGTTCCTTCATATATCACAGCATAGCCTATATTGTTCCTTCATATATCACAGCATAGCATATATTGTTCCTTCATATATCAAAGCATAGCATTTATTGTTGCTTTACATATCACAGCATAACATCTATTGTTCCTGTATTTATCAGTCAGCATAGCATCTATTGTTCCTTTATATACCATTTAGCATAGCATCTATTGTTCCTTCATATATCACAGCATAGCATTTATTGTTGCTTTACATATCACAGCATAGCATCTATTGTTCCTTCATATATCACAGCATAGCATCTACTGTTCCTTTATATACCATTTAGCATAGCATCTATTGTTCCTTCATATATCACAGCATAGCATTTATTGTTGCTTTACATATCACAGCATAGCATCTATTGTTCCTTCATATATCACAGCATAGCATCTATTGTTCCTTTATATATCAGTTAGCATAGCATCTATTGTTGCTTTATATATCACAGCATAGACCCTATTGTTCCTTTATATACCATTTAGCATAGCCTCTATTGTTCCTTTATATACCATTTAGCATAGCATCTATTGTTCCTTTACATATCAGTTAGCATAGCATATATTGTTCCTTTATATATCAGTTAGCATAGCCTCTATTGTTCCTTTATATATCAGTTAGCATAGCATCTATTGTTCCTTTACATATCAGTTAGCATAGCATCTATTGTTCCTTTACATATCAGTCAGCATAGCATCTATTGTTCCTTTATATATCAGTTAGCATAGCATATATTGTTCCTTTATATACCATTTAGCATAGCATCTATTGTTCCTTTACATATCAGTCAGCATAGCATCTATTGTTCCTTTATATTTTAGTTAGCATAGCATCTATTGTTCCTTTATATACCATTTAGCATAGCCTCTATTGTTGCTTTACCTATCATTTAGCATAGCCTCTATTGTTGCTTTACCTATCATGTAGCATAGCATCTATTGTTCCTTTATATATCACAGCATAGCATCTATTGTTCCTTTATATATCACAGCATAGCATCTATTGTTCCTTTATATATCACAGCATAGCATCTAGTGTTGCTTTATATAACAGTTAGCATAGCATCTATTGTTGCTTTACATATCATTTAGCATAGCATCTATTGTTCCTTTACATATCACAGCATAGCATCTATTGTTCCTTTACATATCACAGCATAGCATCTATTGTTGCTTTACATATCAGTCAGCATAGCATCTATTGTTCATTTACGTATATACCATTTAGCATAGCATCTAGTGTTGCTTTATATAACAGTCAGCATGGCATCTATTGTTGCTTTATATATCAGTTAGCATAGCATCTATTGTTGCTTTATATATCACAGCATAGCATCTATTGTTCCTTTATATATCACAGCATAGCATCTATTGTTGCTTTATATATCAGTTAGCATAGCATCTATTGTTACTTTATATATCACAGCATAGCATCTATTGTTGCTTTATATATCACAGCATAGCATCTATTGTTGCTTTATATATCACAGCATAGCATCTACTGTTCCTTTATATATCACAGCATAGCATCTACTGCTTTATATATCACAGCATAGCATCTACTGCTTTATATATCACAGCATAGCATCTACTGCTTTGTCCAAGTACTTATTTGTTCTCAGAGTGTGGCAGTGCCACTCCATTCATAATTTGTTTAGCTTTTATTGAAAAGACAGTGTTGGAAAGACTGGGAAGGTGAGTGGAGTGGGCTTGACTCCAACCCATGCCGACTCCAGCGTACGTGTGTCTGGGTCAGTGGCTGTAACCACTGGATCACACAGGCACTGAGACGCCATTCATTTATTCGGACTATTGCTTGACTTGAACATATAATAAAACAATTGATTAAAAATATATACATTTGCCCTTAACGAAAAATACATCTACCCCCCCTAGTAATATGTCCATTTACTATAATCAGTCCACCGCCCCACCCTCTTTGAGCTTTACACTTGAGTACAGTACCAATCCATTTGTTTAATGATATATCGCTATGTAGTCTATACTGTTGTGTCTTACTCCTATGTGATATTTGAATTGTCAAATTTTTAAAAAACATTTTCCTACTACATATTTTATGCTAATATACCTTGATGACCACCCATTCGTTGGTATCTAGGGGCGGCAGGGTAGCCTAGTGGTTAGAGTGTTGAACTAGTAACCAAAAGGTTGCAAGTTCAAATCCCTGAGCTGACAAGGTACAAATCTGTCGTTAACCCACTGTTCCTAGGCCGTCATTGAAAATAAGAATTTGTTCTTAACTGACATGCCTAGTAAAATAAAAAAAATGTGCTTGCTACTCGCAGCAGGTGTGTCAACTTAAAGGATGTGTCTTTCTTTGTACAGCACTGATGAAGGCACGAGGTCCAAACGTATATTATTTTTTATATTCTCTCGAACATGAATTACATTTATTCTTTTATTTTAGCATTTCAGCATCTTTGGGTTTTTCCTTTTCATGGTTTGAGTGCGAGTACCTTTTGAACTCTCCAATTATTATAATCCACATAAGAATTAACACGAGATGTTGTAGCCTACATAGCCTACTTGAACTGGTGCCCAGTGGACCTGCAGTCCAAGGTACAATGTAGGTACGGTACTGCATTGTATAGAAACACTGCTTCCAGCTGCCCCCTGGAGGCAATTCTAAATATTTCTTCAGATATTCAAATCCTCCTGCTGCAGGATTATTTTCCTCCTGCGATGAAACGGGTCAAATTAAGATCCGACATCTGTAGTAACATAGTAGCCCAACCTGACCTAGCAGGTAGTTAATAAATAATTATTTTTCAAACTCATGCTGTGGTATATTTGTGGGGGTGGGGTTGTGTGTTTACATGAGTTATACCCCCCCCCACACACACTCGCTCTCTCCATCCCATCAAAATTGGAACAGTTCCTCTGCACCTAGCCATCTCTGAACTCCCTTTGAACATGAGCGATGCCTTTGCTTTATGTGGACTATGTGGCTGCCGAAGCCCTCCCGTGGCAGTCTCTTAGTGTTTTAGTGTTTGAATACTCAAACAGCTGTCTGAGTGGGACACATACACAAGGGAAAGTAAAAAATAGGCCACACACACACCTTGGAGCCAGCTGCCTGCCTCTCTCTCCCTGCCTCTGGGACGGCCTGAGCTCCTCTCCCTGCCTCTGGGCCTGCCTGAGCTCCTCTCCCCTCTCTGGGACTGCCTGAGCTCCTCTCCCCTCTCTGTGACTGCCTGAGCTCCTCTCCCCTCTCTGGGACTGCCTGAGCTCCTCTCCCTGCCTCTGGGACTGCCTGAGCTCCTCTCCCTGCCTCTGGGACTGCCTGAGCTCCTCTCCCCTCTCTGGGACTGCCTGAGCTCCCCTCGCCTCTCTGGGACTGCCTGAGCTCCTCTCCCCTCTCTGTCTCTCCAAGCCCTGGTTCTAGCAAGGCGGCATGATCATGGAACGTTGTTCGTTTGTTGTCCCTCAATCATAAATCCCTGAACCAATAAACTGATTGTCTTGTGATTGCAACATTTGCAGGTTTATTGACCCCAATTCAAAGTTGTGTTGATCCTAGAACATCATTTAGTTGTGTTGATCCTGGAACATCATTTAGTTGTGTTGATCCTAGAACATCATTTAGTTGTGTTGATCCTGGAACATCATTTAGTTGTGTTGATCCTGGAATAGTTGTGTTGATCCATCATTTAGTTGTGTTGATCCTAGAACATCATTTAGTTGTGTTGATCCTAGAACATCATTTAGTTGTGTTGATCCTGGAACATCATTTAGTTGTGTTGATCCTGGAACATCATTTAGTTGTGTTGATCCTGGAACATCATTTAGTTGTGTTGATCCTGGAACATCATTTAGTTGTGTTGATCCTGGAACATCATTTAGTTGTGTTGATCCTGGAACATCATTTAGTTGTGTTGATCCTGGAACATCATTTAGTTGTGTTGATCCTGGAACATCATTTAGTTGTGTTGATCCTGGAACATCATTTAGTTGTGTTGGTCCTGGAACATCATTGAGCTATAGTTGAAGTTGAAACTTTACATACACTTAGGTTGGAGTCATTAAAACTAGTTTTTCAACCACTCCACATCTCTTGTTAACAAGCTATACTTTTGGCAAGTCAGTTAGAACATCTACTTTGTGTATGACACAAGTCATTTGTCCAACAATTGTTTACATTATTTCACTTATAATTCACTGTATCACAATTCCAGTGGGTCAGAAGTTTACATACACTATGTTGACTGGGCCTTTTTACAGCTTGGAAAATTCCAGAAAATGATTTCATGGCTTTAGAAGCTTCTGATGAGCTAATTGACATAATTTGAGTCAATTGGAGGTGAACCTGTGGATGTATTTTAAGACCTACCTTCAAACACAGTGCCTCTTTGTTTGACATCATGGGAAAATCAAAAGAAATCAGCCAAGACCTCAGAAAAATAATTGTAGACCTGCACAAGTCTGGTTCATCCTTGGGAGCAATTTCCAAACGCCTGAAGGTACCACGTTCATCTGTACAAACAATAGTACTGTCACGGCTGTTAAAAGAAGAGGACCAAGGTGCAGTGTGGTGAGGGTACATTTTCTCTTTATTTGGGAAATGACGCTGAACAAAACAATAAACACTACAAAAACAAACCGTGAAGCTCAAAGGCTATGTGCCCTAAACAAAGTCAACTTCCCACAAACACAGGTGGGAAAAAGGGCAACCTAAGTATGGTTCTCAATCAGAAACAACGATAGACAGCTGTCCCTGATTGAGAACCCTACCCGGCAAAACATAGAAATACTCAACATAGAACATAGAATACCCACCCCAACTCACGCCCTGACCAAACCATAATAGAGACATATATCTCTAAGGTCAGGGCGTGATAAGTACACAAGTATAAACACCATGGGACCGCTCAGGAAGGAGACGCATTCTGTCTCCTAGAGATGAACGTACTTTGCTGTGAAAAGTGAAAATGAATCCCAGAAAAACAGAAAAGGACATTGTGAAGATACTGGAGGAAACAGGTACAAAAGTATCTATATCCACAGTAAAACGGGTCCTATATCAACATAATCTGAAAGGCCGCTCAGCAAGGAAGAAGCCACTGCTCCAAAACCACCATTAAAAAAACAGAATACGGTTTGCAACTGCACATGTGGACAAAGATTGTACTTTTTGGAGAAATGTCCTCTGGTCTGATGAAACAAAAATAGAACTGTTTGGCCATAATGACCATTGTTATGTTTGGAGGAAAAAGGGGGAGGCTTGCAAGCCGAAGAACACCATCCCAAAAGTGAAGCACGGGGGTGGCAGCATCATGTTGTGGGGGTGCTTTGCTGCAGGAGGGACTGGTGCACTTCACAAAATAGATGGTATCATGAGGCAGGGAAATTATGTGGATATATTGTAGCAACATCTCAAGACATCAGTCAGGAAGTTAAAGCTTGGTCGCAAATGGGTCTTCCAAATGGACAATGACCCCAATCATACTTCCAAAGTTGTGACAAAATGGCTTAAGGACAACAAAGTCAAGGTATTGGAGTGGCCATCACAAAGCCCTAACCTCAAACCTGTAGAAAATTTGTGGGCAGAACTGAAAAAGTGTGTGCGAGCAAGGAGGCCTACAAACCTGACTCAGTTACACCAGCTCTGTCAGGGGGAATGGGACAAAATTCAGAGGCAGTAGGGTCTGGGGTCTGAATTCTTCTGAATTCAACACCAAATTCTCAACCATAGCTTACAGTAAGTCTTCCATAACTTTTCCCTTCAGCCATTCCCTTTACGAGAGGCCTCTCAAAGCCATCTATGATTGCATTTCCTGGTACTGTTGCCCAGAGAGTACCACTCTAAAGTCATGGTAACATGGGGAAATCTGTTTTGCTGCAACATGAAGGTCACTAGAAACCCCAGAACAGTATGTGTACAGAGCCAATGCCGATGAATAAGAAATAAGGAGAGAAACCGTCCTATTTGTTATTCTACAAGACAGTCTACCATGAACAGTGAAGAAGTTGGAAGCGGTAACACGATTATTATGGTCAGACATATTGTTTGTGTGTTGATGAAAGTGGCTCACTGCATCCCAAAATGAAACCCTAATCCCTATATAGTGCACTACTTTTGACCAGGGCCCATATAGGGAATAGGGTGACATTTTGGGACGAAGACATTCACATCTGAAATGACTGGCAGTGTTTCTTCACTCATCTCTTCTGGAACAAACACACTCAATCACCTCCTTTGATGTGTGTTGTGTGTCTAATTCCCTTTCAACACAGATTCACGTGTTCCACTGTTTACTTCTCTTCAGTTTGGGTGACTCTGGCACAGCACTAAGCAGCACATTTACCATCATCCAGGGTCTGCACCATAGGAGATGCTTTCTCTGTTTCTTTGTCATCTCTCTCTCTGTCCCACTCTCTCTCTCTCTCTCTCTCTCTCTCTCTCTCCCTCTCTCTCTCTCTCTCTCTCTCTCTCTCTCTCTCTCTCGCTCCCTGTCCCACTCTCTCCCTCGCTCTCTTTCTCTGCCTCTCTCTCTCTCTCTCTCTCTCTCTGTCACACTCTCTCTCTCTCTCTCTCTCTGTCCCACTCTCTCCCCCTCTCTCTCTCTGCCTCTCTCTCTCTCTCTCTCTCTCTCTCTCTGTCCCACTCTCTCCCCCTCTCTCTCTCTGCCTCTCTCTCTCTCTCTCTCTCTCTCTCTCTCTCTCAGAGCCATGTACTAAGTAAAAGTGAACAGGGCACAGCAGTGTTGTATATTTTAAATCCAAACCATATTAGTCATTTTTTACGAGGTGGAGATAAAAGCTTTTTCAGAGAAAATACATCTAACATGTTAGTCTGCTGTCTGTCTGCTGTCAACCCCAACCTTAACGGGTCATTATGGCCAACCTAAACCAGTAAAACTCTTCACCAAATGCGGGCAGTGACCTCGGTGTGCTGGCTGTGGCCTCTCAGTGATGGCTGTGCTCGGTGTGCTGGCTGTGGTCTCGGTGTGCTGGCTGTGGTCTCGGTGTGCTGGCTGTGGTTTCAATGTGATGGCTGTGGTCTCAATGTGATGGCTGTGGTCTCGGTGTGATGGCTGTGGTCTCGGTGTGATGGCTGTGGTGTCGGTGTGATGGCTCTGGTCTCGGTGTGATGGCCATGGTCTCAATGTGATGGCTGTGGTCTCAATGTGATTGCTGTGGTCTCGGTGTGATGCCTGTGGTCTCAATGTGATGGCTGTGGTCTCGGTGTGATAGCTGTGGTCTCAATGTGATGGCTGTGGTCTCGGTGTGATGGCTCTGGTCTCTGTGTGATGGCCATGGTCTGGGTGTGATGGTCTTGGTCTCAATGTGATGGCTGTGGTCTCGGTGTGATGGCTGTGGTCTCAATGTGATGGCCGTGGTATCAGTGTGCTGGCTGTAGCCTTGGCGATGGTGAACAGTGTGTCACAACTGATCATGGTAATGCAGTGTCCTTCAGAGAGCATAGAGGACTTCTTGTCCTGTTGAACCATGGACATAAGGTGTTGCACACACACAGACACACACACACACACACACACACACACACACACATACACTCTCTCTTTCTCTGAACATGCTGAAATAACACTGTAATGTCACCAACGCCCCCCAGGTCTGACGAGTTCGCTCAAGGGTCACAGACTGGCCTGTGGGTTCATGACACACACAGCGAGTGACAATGTTTATCTGCAGTCATATAGATTATAAGTCAAAAGGAGTTGTATGTTTTCCATGTCATGCTGAGTTGAAAATAGAAGATTAAGCTGGCACTAAGGGAATGGAAGTACATCGTTATCTACAATAATCTGTCATCATTTATCCTGAACAGAACAGATTGAGTGGGAGACTGTGACCAGCCACTAACCCTGCTGGGGCTGCGGACAGTCAGCCAGTCTTGTTATTCTTGTTATTGCCAGAGCAAGATCACACACACACACACACACACACACACACACACACACGCTTTATAAACAAGTCTTGTCTCTGACACCCTGAGAAGTTCTGGTCTTGGTCCCGACAAACAAGCCAACTTGGTCTCAGAGCATTTTGTATTATTCTGTTTTCAAATCCATGACGCTCCGTTTAGTATGATATGTTACGTTTGGTATGGGTATGTGAGACAGATGGTTACTTAAGGCAAAAACAAAAGTAGGGTGGTTGGTCGGGTTGGATGGGTGCTAACCCTTCCCCCTGACCTTAATCCTTTTAGCTAACACCTAGACTCAACCCTAACTCTAAGCCTAGCTAGTGTTAGCCACCTAGCTAGAATTCGTAACATATTGTACATTTAGCAAATTCGTAACATATAATACGAATTGTAATTTGTAACATGTCTGTGGTCTCGGTGTGCTGGCTGTGGTGTCGGTGTGCTGGCTGTGGTGTCGGTGTGATGGCTGTGGTCTCGGTGTGATGGCTGTGGTGTCGGTGTGATGGCTGTGGTCTCGGTGTGATGGCTGTGGTCTCGGTGTGATGGTTGTGGTCTCGGTGTGATGGCTGTGGTCTCGGTGTGATGGCTGTGGTCTCGGTGTGATGGCTTTGGTCTCAGTGTGATGGCTGTGGTCTCGGTGTGATGGCTGTGGTCTCGGTGTGATGGCTGTGGTCTCGGTGTGATGGTGAACAGTGTATCATTACTGATCATGGTAATGCAGTGTCCTGGGTGATGCATATCCACAAATGAATACATACCATACATTTACGTACAGAATAATATGAAATGCTCTGAGATCAGGTTGGACAGACGAACAGGTCATCGGGACACCTGACTGACTCCGTCTGGAGTGAATCACACACTGTAGTCTATCCTCTAGACATGGCTGTAGCCCCAGTCTATGGATCTCTACCTGGCTCAGTGTCAAGACGTGCTGAGTACAACATCCCTTCTCACCACTCCGGCCCTGTTTCACCTTGAGACAGGAGGGTGTGTCTGAAATAGCGCCCTGCTATCTTAATAGTGCACTAGTGGTTAGGACTAAGGGTACTACTTAGGATGCAGTCCAGCTCTACTGTAGGGTGAGATGAAGAGGGATTACTCAGACGGTGATGTCATGGATCTTTTGTTGATTCCTTCTTCATCTGGTCCTAATGGCCCCTTGTTCTGTTCCAGAGTGAGGGATGATAGCCTCGCTTCCTGCACGCTGCTTCCAGATATTGGTCTGAAGTTACTCCAATGAGTCCCCCCCCCCCCTCCAAAGACTGCAGTCTACACACACTCGCACACACACCTCCAGCCCACCTAATATCGTCCTGTGAGGTAAATATAATTTGTTTTCTGTTTGATTTCCTCACTCTAGACAGGTGGGTAAATGAGGTTCCCTGGCTGGGATAGGAGTAATCTAGCCCTTCTCTCTTACCTGTGACATGCACCAATAGAGATTAATGAGGGGGCAGGGGTTTGCAGCTTCTCACCTCTACACTCCTAAAATGGTTCTTCGGCTGTCCACATAGGAGAACCCTTTGAAAAACCCTTTTGGTTCCAGGTAGAACCCTTTTGGGTTCTTTGTAGGACCCTTTCCATAGAGGGTTCTACATGGAACCCAGAATGGTTCTACCTGGAACCAAAAAGGGTTTTTCAAAGGGTGAACATGAATATATGTTTACTTCAATGTAAAAGATCAGCTCTTAAATTTGACTGTATACCGGTATTACAAACTGCGCTGTCTATGATATTGCAAAACTTAAATTACACATAGCCTATCTACAGTTGAAGTCGGAAGTTGACATACACCAGTCCCTCCTGCAGCAAAGCACCCCCACAACATGATGCTGCCTCCCCGTGCTTCACGGTTGGGATGGTGTTCTTCGGCCTGCAAGCCTCCCCCTTCTTCCTCCAAACATAACGATGGTCAATATGGCCAAACCCTTCTATTTTTGTTTCATCAGACAGACCAGAGGACATTTCTCCAAAAAGTACAATCTTTGTCCCCATGTGCAGTTGCAAATCGTAGTCTGGCTTTTTTATGGCAGTTTTGGAGCAGTGGCTTCTTCCTTGCTGAGCGGCCTTTCAGGTTATGTTGATATAGGACTCATTTTACTATGGATATAGCTACTTTTGTACCTGTTTCCTCCAGCATCTTCACAAGGTCCTTCGCTGTTCGATTTGCACTTTTCGCACCGAAGTACGTTCATCTCTCGTCTTCTTCCTGAGCGGTATGACGCCTGGTTACATGGTGTTTATACTTGCATACTATTGTTTGTACAGATGAACGTGGTACCTTCAGGCGTTTGGAAATTGCTCCCAAGGATGAACCAGACTTGTGGAGATCTACAATTATTTTTCTGAGGTCTTGGCTGATTTCTTTTGATTTTTCCATGATGTCATGCAAAGAGGCACTGAGTTTGAAGGTAGGCCTTGAAATACATCTACAGGTACACCTACAATTGACTCAAATCATGTCAATTAGCCTATCAGAAGCTTCTAAAGTCATGACATCATTTTCTGGAATTTTCCAAGCTGTTTAAAGGCACAGTCAACTTAGTCTATGTAAACTTCTGACCCACTGGAATTGTGATACAGTGAATTATAAGTGAAATAATCTGTCTGTAAACAATTATTGGAAAAATGACTTGTGTCATGCAAAAAGTAGATGTCCTAAGCGACTTGCCAAAAGTATAGTTTGTCAACAAGAAATTTGTGGAGAGATTGAAAAAGGAGTTTTAATGACTCCAACCTAAGTGTATGTAAACTTCTGACTTCAACTGTTCTCACTAGGTTACTAGGTCCAATTAAATGAGAGATGTGCTTGGTATTTTATTGTAGAGCTCCTTGGGAAATATGAACCCATCATGGCCAGAAAAGGTGAGGAATATACTTTGTAATGTTTATGACAATAGAACAGGGAAAATATTCCTGTCTTATTATTTTAGATGTCAAAAAATAAAACACAGATTTTCGCAATTCTCACTAATGGCAAATGGTTACATTCTTGTTAATATGTTTGACTTTTATTTAAGTTTTTTTTAATGAAAAAGCTTTTCATCATATAATTTGCACAGAATAATGACTTGCCAGCTTGCAATACCATATTTCAACCACTAGTAGATGTGTCAATGGGAAAGTGATCACGTAGTCAGATCAAGTTACATTTTTATAAATGGCAACTAATGCTTTACATTGTAGTGGCCAATGTCATATATCCTTATGTACATATTCCTTATCCCCTTACACTGTG
Organism: Oncorhynchus nerka; assembly: GCF_034236695.1. NCBI lineage: Eukaryota > Metazoa > Chordata > Actinopteri > Salmoniformes > Salmonidae > Oncorhynchus > Oncorhynchus nerka. The sequence continues at coordinate 11,855,940 of NC_088400.1, read as the reverse complement.
TATAAGACAGTAGTTTTGGAATTGTTAGTTAGATTACTTGTTGGTTATCACTGCATTGTCGGAACTAGAAGCACAAGCATTTCGCTACACTCGCATTAACATCTGCTAACCATGTGTATGTGACAAATAAAATTTGATTGATTTGATTTGATTTGATTTGTCTTTAGCTTGCTAGCCCTATGCCTGCTAAGTATTAGGCTGGATATCCTCTAACTTGTGTTGCTAGCATACAGTTGTTCACATACAGACTGTATTCTTCACAGTAGCTGCTAATGGTGCTAGCATACAGTTGTTCACATACAGACTGTATTCTTCACAGTAGCTGCTAATGGTGCTGGCATGCAGTTGTTCACATACAGACTGTTTTCTCCACAGTAGCTGCTAATGGTGCTAGCATGCAGTTGTTCATATACAGACTGTTTTCTTCACAGTAGCTGCTAATGGTGCTAGCATGCAGTTGTTCACATACATATTGTATTCTTCACAGTAGTTGCTAATGGTGCTAGCATGCAGTTGTTCACATGCAGATTGTATTCTTCACAGTAGTTGCTAATGGTGCTAGCGTGCAGTTGTTCACATGCAGATTGTATTCTTCACAGTAGTTGTTAATGGTGCTAGCGTGCAGTTGTGCACCACTCCAATATGGTTCGTTATTTGTTATTGATCCGGGGTCGTATTCTGACCATAGATATAGCAGGAGAGGAACCTGAACCCAGAAATAATTTGCCTGCATTGGAGGAAGTGGATGGAAACTATTTCAGTTTAATCCAATCCAATTAAACATGTACATACCGATACATATCAAGTTAAATTATATAAACCCCTTAGTACATGTGCAAATAATTAATGAGTGTTTACCATTATGTGAAGATATGAAATCAACACATCTCACAACATCCATTCAGTTCACAAGGGAGGTTATGTCCAATGTACAAATCGTCATGTAAAATGCTAACATGATAGTTACAACGTGAAATATAAAACGTATATTATATATATAATATCCAACGTATTTCTCTCGTTGCTTGTTACTGTCACGTCCTGACCTTAGTTCCTTTTTTATGTCTCTGTTTTAAGTTGGTCAGGGAATGAGTTGGGGTGGGCATTCTATGTGTTGTTCTATGTTTTGTATTTCTATGTGTTTGGCCTGGTATGGTTCCCAATCAGAGGCAGCTGTCAATCGTTGTCTTTGATTGAGAACCATACTTAGGTAGCCTGTTCCCACCTGGTGTTTGTGGGTAACTGTTTTCTGTCTTTGTGTATCTGCACCAGACAGAACTGTTTCGTTTGTTCCACTTTTTTGGTCTAGTGTTCTAGTGTTCTAGTGTTTCTTTATTAAATTCACCATGAACACGTACCACGCTGCACCTTGGTCCTCTTCACCTTCTTCCACCTACGACAACCGTTACAGTTACTTGCGTTATTGTTATCATCTCAGGAAAAAAAAAAGAGGTATTCGTAATGATTTCTCCTGAGAGACTGTTGGACCTGTGTGTAAGAGAGGCAACATGACTGGATAATAAGAGTATAGACAGTGTCGCTGCTGGATAGAACCTTCTACTACAGTCTACAACAGGAAGTAGGACGGAGAGACAGAAATAGGCTTCAGAAATACATATGGGCTTTTCAGTAGCATATGGAAATAATGGAAACCATAATAAGGTGACTTTCAAATCAAATCAAATAAAATCAAATGTATTTATATAGCCCTTCGTACATCAGCTGATATCTCAAAGTGCTGTACAGAAACCCAGTCTAAAACCCCAAACAGCAAGCAATGCAGGTGTAGAAGCACGGTGGCTAGGAAAAACTCCCTAGAAAGGCCAAAACCTAGGAAGAAAACTAGAGAGGAACCAGGCTATGTGGGGTGGCCAGTCCTCTTCTGGCTGTGCCGGGTGGAGATTATAACTGAACATGGCCAAGATGTTCAAACTTTCTGTTCCTGTTTCCTGTTTCCCAGCTACAGGAGCGGTTTCTCCATTCTGGGTAACAACGTCATGCAAAACCCATATCTGGTCATGTGTTTTAGACCCCAATAAACTTCAGGTTCCATGTTACATTTTACAAACTTACAAAATCTGAATGAACAACCCTCTATAATATGTTACATATGGAGTCAACATTAATGTGTTGAAAATCCCAAATTGTTTGCATAGTCAACTTACACACAGCTCTGACACACAAACTTACGCCACCAGACATTTTCACAGTCCCTAAATCCATAACAAATTCCAGAGTGTACAGTATTATATAGAGCTATTACTGCATGGAACTCTGTTCCATCTCATATTGCTCATATAAACAGCAAGCCTGGTTTCAAAAAACAGATAAAGCAACACCTCACGGCACATGCCTCTCCTCTATTGGACCCAGATCGTTTGAGTATTTATTGATATGCATTTATTGATATGTAGGCTACGTGTGCCTTTAAAAATGGTTTTATGTAGTTCTGTCCTTGAGCTCTTCTTGTCTATTAACGTTCTGTATTATGTCATGTTTGATGTGGACCCCAGAAAGAGAAGCTGCTGCTTTTGCAACAGCTAATGGAGATCCTGATAAAATGTCAAGATACCAAAATAACCCCTAAACCTAAATGATAGTTTGATATTAGGAGGCCAGCCATTGACTCATTTCAATTGGAGACCCACCCTCGTCATGTGACCAGTGTGAAGGATTGGTTTTAATTAAACCTAAGACTTTTTATTTTATTTATTTATTTATAAAATGCTCTCACGCACACACACACACACACACACACACAGATCCTTAGTGGCAGGTGCCAGTCCCGTGCTGACCTCAGCAGGTGTTAAGTACTCTGTGGTCTCCTCTCTTCCACTCTGAGGCGCCACATCTCCTCCTCTCTTTTCCTCCCCTCCTCCTCTCCCTCCCCCCTGCCTCTCCTCTTCTCCTGCCTCTCCTCCTTTCCTCCTACCCCTCACAACTCTCCTCTAGCTCTGTGTCAACATTTCTTCTCTTCTCCTCACCTCCCTCCTCTCCTCCACTCTCTCTTCACTTCCTCCCTTCCTCCTCTCCTCTTCTCCTCACCTCCCTCCTCTCCTCCTGCTCTCTCTTCACTTCCTCCCTTCCTCCTCTTCTCTTCTCCTCACCTCCCCTCCTCTCCTCCGCTCTCTCTTCACTTCCTCCCTTCCTCCTCTCCTCTTCTCCTCACCTCCCTCCTCTCCTCCGCTCTTTTTCACTTCCTCCCTTCCTCCTCTCCTCTTCTCCTCACCTCCCTCCTCTCCTCCGCTCTCTCTTCACTTCCTCCCTTCCTCCCTCTCCTCTTCTCCTCACCTCCCTCCTCTCCTCCGCTCTCTCTTCACTTCCTCCATTCCTCCTATCCTCTTCTCCTCACCTCCCTCCTCTCCTCCGCTCTCTCTTCACTTCCTCCCTTCCTCCTCTCCTCTTCTCCTCACCTCCCTCCTCTCCTCCGCTCTCTCTTCACTTCCTCCCTTCCTCCTCTCCTCTTCTCCTCACCTCCCTCCTCTCCTCTGCTCTCTATTCACTTCCTCCCTTCCTCCTCTCCTCTCCTCCGTGTCTGATGGCGGCACCAGGCAGCCAGAGCTAAATGCATGATAGATAGCAGACAGACGCTCACTATGAGGGCTTAGACAGCCAATCACTGTATTGTACTATACTGTAGTACGCAGCCAGCCATCTGCAACAGGAACAGTAGACCACTACAGTCTATAAACTGTTTATACAGACAGAACTATTGTAGACCACTACAGTCTATACACTGTTTATACAGACAGAACTATTGTAGACCACTACAGTCTCTACACTGTTTATACAGACAGAACTATTGTAGACTACTACAGTCTATACACTGTTTATACAGACAGAACTATTGTAGACTACTACAGTCTATACACTGTTTATACAGACAGAACTATTGTAGACTACTACAGTCTATACACTGTTTATACAGACAGAACTATTGTAGACTACTACAGTCTATACACTGTTTATACAGACAGAACTATTGTAGACTACTACAGTCTATACACTGTTTATACAGACAGAACTATTGTAGACTACTACAGTCTATACACTGTTTATACAGACAGAACTATTGTAGACTACTACAGTCTATACACTGTTTATACAGACAGAACTATTGTAGACTACTACAGTCTATACACTGTTTATACAGACAGAACTAAAGGTAAGACAGACAATCCCTCAGCCAACTGTACTGTCCATGGCTGATCGGAGATAGCAGTATTAGGTGAACAGGAGTCTTCTAGAGTTGTAGCCTCTAGACTTCTGATCCTGGAGATTCTGTAAGACTCCTGCAGAGCAGAAAGCTGCTCCGAATCAAGGTGAGACAAAATGCCCTTGAATCCTGGGAAAATACCCCTTCTCTCACCTGGGGGGGGGGGAGCTCTATCTACAGCTGGCTCTCTGTCGGGGAGGAGGAGCTCTCTGAAGGGGAGGAGGGAGAGGGGGAATAAGAGAGAGCTCTATCTAGAGCCAGCTCTCTGAAGGGGAGGAGGGAGAGGGGGAATAAGAGAGAGCTCTATCTACAGCCAGCTCTCTGAAGGGGAGGAGGGAGAGGGGGGGATAAGAGAGAGCTCTATCTACAGCCAGCTCTCTGAAGGGGAGGAGGGAGAGGGGGAATAAGAGAGAGCTCTATCTACAGCCAGCTCTCTGAAGGGGAGGAGGGAGAGGGGGAATAAGAGAGAGCTCTATCTACAGCCATCTCTCAGAAGGGGAGGAGGGAGAGGGGGGGAAGAGAGAGCTCTATCTACAGCCAGCTCTCTGAAGGGGAGGAGGGAGAGGGGGAATAAGAGAGAGCTCTATCTACAGCCAGCTCTCTGAAGGGGAGGAGGGAGAGGGGGAAGAGAGAGCTCTATCTACAGCCAGCTCTCTGAAGGGGAGGAGGGAGAGGGGGAAGAGAGAGCTCTATCTACAGCCAGCTCTCTGAAGGGGAGGAGGGAGAGGGGGGGAAGAGAGAGCTCTATCTACAGCCAGCTCCCTGAAGGGGAGGAGGGAGAGGGGGGGAAGAGAGAGCTCTATCTACAGCCATCTCTCTGAAGGGGAGGAGGGAGAGGGAGGGGAAAAGAGAGCTCTATCTACAGCCAGCTCTCTGAAGGGGAGGAGGGAGAGGGGGAATAAGAGAGAGCTCTATCTACAGCCAGCTCTCTGAAGGGGAGGAGGGAGAGGGGGAATAAGAGGAGTGTGATGTGATTTAGAGCCCTATTGTCTTAGCCTCCTAATTTTCCCCCTCATTACCTGGTCCTTTCTCAAGGACTACCCTGGGGAATATACTGGCTCAATTAAGCCTTCTGACTACAATCCCTCTGCTCATAAATCACCTCCAAGAGCTACTGATCAGCACTGTCATGGCTCACCATATATTCACACACAAAAAAAACACACACACACACACACACACACACACACACACACACACACACACACACACACACACACACACACACACACACACACACACACACACACACACACACTATCGCAAAAATCGCAAACAGCTCCATGTATAAGAAAGAGCACACTAACTGAGAGGTCCAGCACTACACAGAGAAATGCCACGGTGCATTATAAACCAGGGGGTGGAGTACAGAGGTCACGGTGCATTATAAACCAGGGGGTGGAGCACAGAGGTCACGGTGCATTATAAACCAGGGGGTGGAGTACAGAAGTCACGGTGCATTATAAACCAGGGGTGGAGCACAGAGGTCACGGTGCATTATAAACCAGGGGTGGAGTACAGAGGTCACGGTGCATTATAAACCAGGGGGTGGAGTACAGAGGTCACGGTGCATTATAAACCAGGGGGTGGAGTACAGAGGTCACGGTGCATTATAAACCAGGGGTGGAGTACAGAGGTCACGGTGCATTATAAACCAGGGGGTGGAGTACAGAGGTCACGGTGCATTATCAACCAGGGGTGGAGTACAGAGGTCACGGTGCATTATAAACCAGGGGTGGAGTACAGAGGTCACGGTGCATTATAAACCAGGGGGTGGAGTACAGAGGTCACGGTGCATTATAAACCAGGGGGTGGAGCACAGAGGTCACGGTGCATTATAAACCAGGGGATGGAGTACAGAGGTCACAGTGCATTATAAACCAGGGGGTGGAGTACAGAGGTCACGGTGCATTATAAACCAGGGGGTGGAGTGCAGAGGTCACGGTGCATTATAAACCAGGGGGTGGAGTACAGAGGTCACGGTGCATTATTTAAAAAAAAAATTTATTTCACCTTTATTTAACCAGGTAGGCTAGTTGAGAACAAGTTCTCATTTGCAACTGCGACCTGGCCAAGATAAAGCATAGCAGTGTGAACAGACAACACAGAGTTACACATGGAGTAAACAATTAACAAGTCAATAACACAGTAGGAGAAAAGGGGAGTCTATAAACAATGTGTGCAAAAGGCATGAGGAGGTAGGCGAATAATTACAATATTGCAGATTAACACTGGAGTGATAAATGATCAGATGATCATGTACAGGTAGAGATATTGGTGTGCAAAAGAGCAGAAAAGTAAATAAATAAAAACTGTGGGGATGAGGTAGGTGAAAATGGGTGGGCTGTTTACCAATAGATTATGTACAGCTGCAGCGATCGGTTAGCTGCTCAGATAGCAGATGTTTGAAGTTGGTGAGGGAGATAAAAGTCTCCAACTTCAGCGATTTTTGCAATTCGTTCCAGTCACAGGCAGCAGAGTACTGGAACGAAAGGCGGCCGAATGAGGTGTTGGCTTTAGGGATGATCAGTGAGTTACACCTGCTGGAGCGCGTGCTACGGATGGGTGTTGCCATCGTGACCAGTGAACTGAGATAAGGCGGAGCTTTACCTAGCATGGCCTTGTAGATGACCTGGAGCCAGTGGGTCTGGCGACGAATATGTAGCGAGGGCCAGCCGACTAGAGCATACAAGTCGCAGTGGTGGGTAGTATAAGGTGCTTTAGTGACAAAACAGATGGCACTGTGATAAACTGCATCCAGTTTGCTGAGTAGAGTGTTGGAAGCAATTTTGTAGATGACATCGCCGAAGTCGAGGATCGGTAGGATAGTCAGTTTTACTAGGGTAAGCTTGGCAGCGTGAGTGAAGGAGGCTTTGTTGCGGAATAGAAAGCCGACTCTTGATTTGATTTTCGATTGGAGATGTTTGATATGGGTCTGGAAGGAGAGTTTGCAGTCTAGCCAGACACCTAGGTACTTATAGGTGTCCACATATTCAAGGTCGGAACCATCCAGTGTGGTGATGCTAGTCGGGCATGCGGGTGCAGGCAGCGATCGGTTGAAAAGCATGCATTTGGTTTTACTAGCGTTTAAGAGCAGTTGGAGGCCACGGAAGGAGTGTTGTATGGCATTGAAGCTCGTTTGGAGGTTAGATAGCACGGTGTCCAATGACGGGCCGAAAGTATATAGAATGATGTCGTCTGCGTAGAGGTGGATCAGGGAATCGCCCGCAGCAAGAGCAACATCATTGATATATACAGAGAAAAGAGTCGGCCTGAGAATTGAACCCTGTGGCACCCCCATAGAGACTGCCAGAGGACCGGACAGCATGCCCTCCGATTTGACACACTGAACTCACAGTCATCCGAAAAACCGAGGCTACTGAGTCTGCCGATAAGAATATGGTGATTGACAGAGTCGAAAGCCTTGGCAAGGTCGATGAAGACGGCTGCACAGTACTGTCTTTTATCGATGGCGGTTATGATGTCGTTTAGTACCTTGAGTGTGGCTGAGGTGCACCCGTGACCGGCTCGGAAACCAGATTACACAGCGGAGAAGGTACGGTGGGATTCGAGATGGTCAGTGACCTGTTTGTTGACTTGGCTTTCGAAGACCTTAGATAGGCAGGGCAGAATGGATATAGGTCTGTAACAGTTTGGGTCCAGGGTGTCTCCCCCTTTGAAGAGGTGGATGACTGCGGCAGCTTTCCAATCCTTGGGGATCTCAGACGATATGAAAGAGAGGTTGAACAGGCTGGTAATAGGGGTTGCGACAATGGCGGCGGATAGTTTCAGAAATAGAGGGTCCAGGGGGTGGAGTACAGAGGTCACTGTGCATTATAAACCAGGGGGTGGAGTACAGAGGTCACGGTGCATTATAAACCAGGGGGTGGAGTACAGAGGTCACGGTGCATTATAAACCAGGGGTGGAGTGCAGAGGTCACGGTGCATTATAAACCAGGGGGTGGAGTGCAGAGGTCACGGTGCATTATAAACCAGGGGGTGGAGTACAGAGGTCACGGTGCATTATAAACCAGGGGGTGGAGTACAGAGGTCACGGTGCATTATAAACCAGGGGGTGGAGTACAGAGGTCACGGTGCATTATAAACCAGGGGGTGGAGCGCAGAGGTCACGGTGCATTATAAACCAGGGGGTGGAGAACAGAGGTCACGGTGCATTATAAACCAGGGGGTGGAGTGCAGAGGTCACGGTCCATTATAAACCAGGGGGTGGAGTACAGAGGTCACGGTGCATTATAAACCAGGGGGTGGAGTACAGAGGTTGCAACCCTACTTTTGACTAGGGCACTACATAGGGAATAGGGTGCCATTTGGGCTGCAAGTATTACAGAGTGTAATGTTAGGAGAGGAAAATATATAGCGGAACACCACTGGGCAATCAATATAGAATGAATCATTGTGGTTGTCGACGACAACACCCTATGATATCAGGTCATGAATATAGAATGAATCACTGTGGTTGCCGACGACAACACCCTATGATATCAGGTCATGAATATAGAAGGAATTACTGTGGTTGTCGACGGCAACATCCTATGATATCAGGTCATGAATATAGAATGAATTACTGTGGTTGTCGATGGCAACACCCTGTGATATCAGGTCATGAATATAGAATGAATCACTGTGGTTGTCGACGGCAACACCCTATGATATCAGGTCATGAATATAGAATGAATTACTGTGGTTGTCGACGGCAACACCCTATGATATCAGGTCATGAATATAGCCAGGACAGGACAGGAATACAGACAGGACAGTAATATAGCCAGGACAGGACAGAGAATACAGACAGGACAGTAATATAGCCAGGACAGGACAGGAATAGAGACAGGACAGTAATATAGCCAGGACAGGACAGGAATAGAGACAGGACAGTAATATAGCCAGGACAGGACAGGAATACAGACAGGGCAGTAATATAGCCAGGACAGGACAGGAATACAGACAGGACAGTAATATAGCCAGGACAGGACAGGAATAGAGACAGGGCAGTAATATAGCCAGGACAGGACAGGAATAGACGGCAGTAATATAGCCAGGACAGGACAGGAATACAGACATGACAGTAATATAGCCAGGACAGGAATACAGACAGGACAGTAATATAGCCAGGACAGGACAGAGAATCAACGAAAGTAGCCGGCCATGTGAAGGGGAAACTTGGGCCTATAACCTTTTGATTGTATATAAGTAGCTAATCCTTCAAGATTGGATGAACTGGAAATGTTTTGATTCACCTCATTATTTTTGCGATAGTGTGTGTGTGTGTGTGTGTGTGTGTGTGTGTGTGTGTGTGTGTGTGTGTGTGTGTGTGTATGTGTGTAATATTGGTACCCACAACCAAATCAGCTACTAGATTTGTTGACATATGAATGTCAAGGCTCTGATGAGTGAGAGACTGTATGTGTCACTCTCGCTGCAGCTGTTCTCGGGTATATTCAGTGTTACTGTCTCTCTCTACCTGCAGCTGTTCTCTGGTATATTCAGTGTTACTGTCTCTCTCTACCTGCAGCTGTTCTCTGGTATATTCAGTGTTACTGTCTCTCTCTACCTGCAGCTGTTCTCTGGTATATTCAATGTTACTGTCTCTCTCTACCTGCAGCTGTTCTCTGGTATATTCAGTGTTACTGTCTCTCTCTACCTGCAGCTGTTCTCTGGTATATTCAGTGTTACTGTCTCTCTCTACCTGCAGCTGTTCTCTGGTATATTCAGTGTTACTGTCTCTCTCTACCTGCAGCTGTTCTCTGGTATATTCAGTGTTACTGTCTCTCTCTACCTGCAGCTGTTCTCTGGTATATTCAGTGTTACTGTCTCTCTCTACCTGCAGCTGTTCTCTGGTATATTCAGTGTTACTGTCTCTCTCTACCTGCAGCTGTTCTCTGGTATATTCAGTGTTACTGTCTCTCTCTACCTGCAGCTGTTCTCTGGTATATTCAGTGTTACTGTCTCTCTCTACCTGCAGCTGTTCTCTGGTATATTCAGTGTTACTGTCTCTCTCTACCTGCAGCTGTTCTCTGGTATATTCAGTGTTACTGTCTCTCTCTACCTGCAGCTGTTCTCTGGTATATTCAGTGTTACTGTCTCTCTCTACCTGCAGCTGTTCTCTGGTATATTCAGCTGTGGGACATCCCACCATGCTGGCTTCATATCCCTCTATCCCTCCATCCCTCTCTCTCTCTATCCCTCTCTCTCTCCATCCCTCCATCCCTTAATTCCTCTTTCCCTCCATCCCTCTATCTATCCATCCCTCTATCCCTCTCTCTCTCTATCCCTCTCTCTCCATCCCTCCATCCCTCTCTCTCTCTATCCCTCTCTCTCTCCATCTCTCCATCCTTCCATACCTCTCTCTCTCTATCCCCCTCTCTCTCCATCTCTCCATCCCTCTCTATCCATCCCTCTCTATCCCTCCATCCCTCCATCCCTCTCTCTCCATCCCTCTCTCTCTCTATCCCTCCATCCCTCCATCCCTTCACTCATCCCTCTGTCACCCCCTTTTCTTTCGCCCTTCTTATCCTCCACCCCTACACCCCTCCCTCTATCCCTCCACCCCTACATCCATCCCTCTATCCCTTCACCCCTACATCCCTCCCTCTATCCCTCCACCCCTACATCCCTCCCTCTATCCCTCCACCCCTACATCCCTCCCTCTATCCCTCCACCCCTACATCCCTCCCTCTATCCCTCCGCCCCTACATCCCTCCCTCTATCCCTCCACCCCTACATCCATCCCTCTATCCCTCCACCCCTACATCCCTCCCTCTATCCCTCCACCCCTACATCCATCCATCTATCCCTCCGCCCCTACATCCCTCCCTATATCCCTCCACCCCTACATCCATCCCTCTATCCCTCCACCCCTACATCCCTCCCTCTATCCCTCCGCCCCTACATCCCTCCCTCTATCCCTCCACCCCTACATCCCTCCCTCTATCCCTCCGCCCCTACATTCCTCCCTCTATCCATCCACCCCTACATCCATCCCTCTATCCCTCCGCCCCTACATCCATCCCTCTATCCCTCCACCCCTACATCCATCCCTCTATCCCTCCGCCCCTACATACATCCCTCTATCCCTCCACCCCTACATCCATCCCTCTATCCCTCCAGTCCATCCATCCATTCCTTTATCCGTCCAGTCTTATTTGTGTCATTTCCACATCTGGTCTCATTTTAATCCCTTCCGTTGATATGTTCACACATCTGACTTGGCAGAATAAGGCCACTGTAAAGCCCCCATAGTGCCCACAGGCTGTGGTTCTGATCCTGCCTGTCTCAGGCAGTGGGTCTGATCCTGCCTGTCTCAGGCTGTGGTTCTGATCCTGCCTGTCTCAGGCTGTAGGTCTGATCCTGCCTGTCTCAGGCTGTGGGTCTGATCCTGCCTGTCTCAGGCTGTGGGTCTGATCCTGCCTGTCTCAGGCAGTGGGTCTGATCCTGCCTGTCTCAGGCTGTAGGTCTGATCCTGCCTGTCTCAGGCTGTGGGTCTGATCCTGCCTGTTTCAGGCTGTGGGTCTGATCCTGCCTGTCTCAGGCTGTGGGTCTGATCCTGCCTGTCTCAGGCTGTAGGTCTGATCCTGCCTGTCTCAGGCTGTGGGTCTGATCCTGCCTGTCTCAGGTTGTAGGTCTGATCCTGCCTGTCTCAGGCTGTGGGTCTGATCCTGCCTGTCTCAGGCAGTGGGTCTGATCCTGCCTGTCTCAGGCTGTAGGTCTGATCCTGCCTGTCTCAGGCTGTGGGTCTGATCCTGCCTGTCTCAGGCAGTGGGTCTGATCCTGCCTGTCTCAGGCTGTAGATCTGATCCTGCCTGTCTCAGGCTGTAGGTCTGATCCTGCCTGTCTCAGGCTGTGGGTCTGATCCTGCCTGTTTCAGGCTGTGGGTGTGATCCTGCCTGTCTCAGGCTGTGGGTCTGATCCTGCCTGTCTCAGGCTGTGGGTCTGATCCTGCCTGTCTCAGGCTGTGGGTCTGATCCTGCCTGTCTCTACTAATAACTAGGCTGCATGTCCCCTATATAGTGCACTACTTTTGACCAGAGCTCTGGGGCCTCATTTATATTAATTGCTTAAATTCTACACTAAATATCTTGGTACGGCATTTCTGAAAAGACTGCACACTCTCAAAAATATTGAGATTTACAAACTCATCGCAAACTATAAATATGCATGTTTTCCGTTATAAATCAGACCTGTTGGAAAACTGTGCACGAGTGAAGGAGCATTATAACTCTGTCCATCATTCATCTTTCATGAGAAAAGAACGCCCTTATTTCACTGTATACTTTGGGAGTATTAGAATTATGCCAAGACAGTATTTAAAGGAAGTACTATAGCAATGCCGAACTTGTTCAAATATCTTTGGAGGTGTTGGCAGAATTTTTTAAAATTTTCCAGTGACATTTGCCGTAGCCTATCTGAGTGTTTCTGAAAGACAAAAACAATTACAAATTGTTGTGGACCTTTGAATTCAATAATGTTTCGCATTTACTTTTTTCCCGAACCTAAATATGCTAATTAATATGCTAATTAACTACCCGCAAATTCTGAAACATTGTCTACTCTGATTTGTTGAATTTTTACTATTAGGCTAGACTTACAGTTGTAGCCTGCACACTTCAATGTAAAATATACACTATCTGTTCAATTCTACTTATTTTATAAAACGTGCTCCCTTTCAGAGTGAACAAACGTGGAATTATAATAGCCACTCTAATATGCTCAAATAAATGTCCATGGAAATTAAATAAATTATAGGTATAGATGCCTAAAATAAATCGATTTTCGTTGTTCTCACTAACGTCAAATGCATCTTGTTATTATATTTAGCGACATGTTTGTTGTTGTTGTTATGAATAAGTGCCATCATATAGTCTCCATTGACACAAGGCTACTACTAGGCTACTACTAGGCAACTGTTAGGATACTACTAGACTGCTACTAGTCTACAACTACTAGGCTACAACTAGACTACTGCTAGGCTACTACTAGGCAACTGTTAGGATACTACTAGACTGCTACTAGGCTACAACTACTAGGCTACAACTAGACTACTGCTAGGCTACTACTAGGCTGCTACTAGGCTACTACAATGCTACTACTAGGCTACTGCTACTAGGCTACTACTACTAGAATACTACTAAGCTACTACTAGGCTACTACTACTACTAGACTACTACACGGCTACTACACGGCTACTAGTAGGCTACTAATAGACTACTACTAGGTTACTACTAGTATACTACTACTAGGCTACTACTAGACTACTACTACTAGACTACAACTAGGCTGCTACTGCTAGGCTACTACAAGGATACTACTAGGCTACTACTACTAGGCTACTACTACTAGGCTACTACTAGGCTACTACTAAGCTACTACTAAGCTACTACTAGGCTACTACAAGGCTACTACTAGGCTGTTACTAGGCTACTACTACTAGGCTGCTACTACTAGGCTACTACTAGGCTACTACAAGGTTACTACTAGGCTACTACTAGGCTGCTACTAGGCTTCTACTAGGCTGCTACTAGGCTGCTACTAGGCTTCTACTAGACGACAACTACTAGGCTACAACTATACTACTGCTAGGCTGCTACTAGGCTACTACTACTAGGCTACTACTACTAGGCTACTACTAGGCTACTATTACAAGGCTGCTACTAGACTGCTACTAGGCTACAACTACTAAGCTACAACTAGACTACTGCTAGGCTACTACTAGACTGCTAGTAGGCTACTATTAAAAGGCTACTACTACTAGGCTACCACTAGGCTTTTGCTTTCTTGCAATGCAAATCTTCCCCCACTAAAATAATGTGTGTACGCATGGTCTAAAGTTTGAGAGAGGACCATATAGCTAACTATCTCCATATAGCTAACCATCTCCATATAGCTAACCATCTCCATATAGCTAACCATCTCCATATAGCTAACCATCTCCATATAGCTAACTATCTCCATATCACAAACCATCTCCATATAGCTAACCATCTCCATATAGCTAACCATCTCCATACAGCTAACCATCTCCATATAGCTAACCATCTCCATATAGCTAACCAACAGCTAACCATCTCCATATAGCTAACCATCTCCATATAGCTAACCATCTCCATATACCTAACCATCTCCATATAGCTAACCATCTCCATATAGCTAACCATCTCCATATAGCTAACTATCTCCATATCGCTAACCATCTCCATATCGCTAACCATCTCCATATAGCTAACCATCTCCATATAGCTAACCAACTCCATATAGCTAATTATCTCCCCACTGCTTCCTCCCTAGAGGAGAAAGGAGCATCGCTATCCCTTCACATCTGTCAGTCCCATTATCTCTGCTCAATTTTAATGGGACTTAGACACTTTTTCTGTCAAAACAAATAAACTGATATAATCTGGAAAAGGTTTTTGGATGCAGGGAAATATACCAATGATTCCTCTCTTAGTCATAGTGTGTGTTTCAAATGGCTCCCTCTTCCCTATTCCCTATTGCTACTTTGGACCATGGGCCCTATTGGGGTACCACACTATGTAGGCAATAGGGTGCCATTTGAGACGTATACAAAGTCATCCTTCGTGTGAAATGTTCATTTTCTGTGTGTGAAGCAGTCCCCTATAGGCTCTGGTACCATCTCAAATTAAATGATCGTACACAAAAAACAACACACAAACACACACACACACACACACACACACACACACACACACACACACACACACACACACACACACACACACACACACACACACACACACACACACACACACACACACACTGTATACACAAATCAGTCATCTAAAATGTGATGATTGAGCATCAAAACAACATGTTGGTTATATCTTGCCTTCTCCCAAATGGCTCCCTCTTCCCTATATAGTGCAGTACAATTGACAAGAGGCCATAGGGCATAGTGTTCCACTCGGGAACCAGTCTTTGTTCTTTTTCTGTCCATCTGCTGCAGGCTACAGGGCCTCTCCTCATCATCCAGTCAAGACTCAACATTAAAGAGTTTATTTTTTATTCTTTTTACAGCCCAAGTACATATATTACATAACTCTTCAGCTGATCTGTTCGTAGCCTCTGTCATGTGTTACCAACAGTTGGGTCGTACCACCAATTCGGTGCCTATTAAGAAGTGTAACTTGCTCACCCCCCAAAATATATTTTGATTTCACCTAATTGTAACTTTCTGTCATAAAAAGCACATGTTTCGTTTCATAAAAAGCCTCGAGGTTAAAAGACAATAGTAAAGCCTATTACCGTGTTTCTCACTGACTTTGGCTTTTAAAACACTCTTAACATTCTCTAAACTGTAAGTGCAATTGTCAACACTGTTTTATGGGACATCACAACTCTATTGCATGTCTGCAAAATGTAGTAAGTCACCCAAAACATTTCATTCATGCTTCAAAACCTAGTTTTAACGTCAGTAAACTGGCCAATGCCACCAAAATGAAAAGTTTTTTTGTCATTGTGTGAGCCGTATTGATGTTTTTCTCCTCTATCCTTCATGTCTCTCTATTCCAGGCCTGGGTAACTCCTCAGGGGGGGGTGACTGTGGTCACCCTTTTTATCCCCCCAGCCCCAGTTAACACACCGAACTCCAATAAGCAACTAATCGTGTTCTTTAGTTAAATATGCAAATAGTTTAAAAATCAGGTGTGTTTGTTATTTACACAGGTCAGTGTTGTTCTACACCGACTGCTTGCTGTGTTATATCAGAAGGTCAGTGTTGTTCTACACCGACTGCTTGCTGTGTTATACCAGAAGGTCAGTGTTGTTCTACACTGACTGCTTGCTGTGTTATACCAGAAGGTCAGTGTTGTTCTACACCGACTGCTTGCTGTGTTATACCAGAAGGTCAGTGTTGTTCTACACCGACTGCTTGCTGTGTTATACCAGAAGGTCAGTGTTGTTCTACACCGACTGCTTGCTGTGTTATACCAGAAGGTCAGTGTTGTTCTACACCGACTGCTTGCTGTGTTATACCAGAAGGTCAGTGTTGTTCTACACCGACTGCTTGCTGTGTTATACCAGAAGGTCAGTGTTGTTCTACACCGACTGCTTGCTGTGTTATACCAGAAGGTCAGTGTTGTTCTACACCGACTGCTTGCTGTGTTATACCAGAAGGTCAGTGTTGTTCTACACACTTGCGACTGTCTTGCTGCTTGCTGTGTTATACCAGAAGGTCAGTGTTGTTCTACACCGACTGCTTGCTGTGTTATACCAGAAGGTCAGTGTTGTTCTACACCGACTGCTTGCTGTGTTATACCAGAAGGTCAGTGTTGTTCTACACCGACTGCTTGCTGTGTTATACCAGAAGGTCAGTGTTGTTCTACACCGACTGCTTGCTGTGTTATACCAGAAGGTCAGTGTTGTTCTACACCGACTGCTTGCTGTGTTATACCAGAAGGTCAGTGTTGTTCTACACCGACTGCTTGCTGTGTTATACCAGAAGGTCAGTGTTGTTCTACACCGACTGCTTGCTGTGTTATACCAGAAGGTCAGTGTTGTTCTACACCGACTGCTTGCTGTGTTATACCAGAAGGTCAGTGTTGTTCTACACCGACTGCTTGCTCTGTTATACCAGAAGGTCAGTGTTGTTCTACACCGACTGCTTGCTGTGTTATACCAGAAGGTCAGTGCTTTGTTCTACACCGACTGCTTGCTGTGTTATACCAGAAGGTCAGTGTGTTGTTCTACACCGACTGCTTGCTG
The DNA here is from genome assembly GCF_034236695.1 of Oncorhynchus nerka. Classification (NCBI taxonomy): domain Eukaryota; kingdom Metazoa; phylum Chordata; class Actinopteri; order Salmoniformes; family Salmonidae; genus Oncorhynchus; species Oncorhynchus nerka. Next base: position 11,838,989 of record NC_088400.1, on the reverse strand, counting down.
TGTTATCAGAAGGTCAGTGTTGTTCTACACCGACTGCTTGCTGTGTTATACCAGAAGGTCAGTGTTGTTCTACACCGACTGCTTGCTGTGTTATACCAGAAGGTCAGTGTTGTTCTACACCGACTGCTTGCTGTGTTATACCAGAAGGTCAGTGTTGTTCTACACCGACTGCTTGCTGTGTTATACCAGAAGGTCAGTGTTGTTCTACACCGACTGCTTGCTGTGTTATACCAGAAGGTCAGTGTTGTTCTACTGCTTGCTGTGTTATACCGTTCTACACCGACTGCTTGCTGTGTTATACCAGAAGGTCAGTGTTGTTCTACACCGACTGCTTGCTGTGTTATACCAGAAGGTCAGTGTTGTTCTACACCGACTGCTTGCTGTGTTATACCAGAAGGTCAGTGTTGTTGCTACACCAGAAGGTCTGCTTGCTGTGTGTTATACCAGAAGGTCAGTGTTGTTCTACACCGACTGCTTGCTGTGTTATACCAGAAGGTCAGTGTTGTTCTACACCGACTGCTTGCTGTGTTATACCAGAGGTCAGTGTTGTTCTACACCACTGCTTGCTGTGTTATACCAGAAGGTCAGTGTTGTTCTACACCGACTGCTTGCTGTGTTATACCAGAAGGTCAGTGTTGTTCTACACCGACTGCTTGCTGTGTTATACCAGAAGGTCAGTGTTGTTCTACACCGACTGCTTGCTGTGTTATACCAGAAGGTCAGTGTTGTTCTACACTGACTGCTTGCTGTGTTATACCAGAAGGTCAGTGTTGTTCTACACTGACTGCTTGCTGTGTTATACCAGAAGGTCAGTTTTGTCTAGCTGAATGCTATTGTGTATCACACTGAACTTTTTAGATTTAAACGTTTTCTGGGGAAAGTCAATACTGTACAATACTGTAGTACACAGAAAAAGGATATGCACATTTGTATGGAAACAGTACATTTATGTTTGTAGCAATGTGTTACATGTAAACAGAAAATTCACATTTGCGTGTCCATTTTTACATATTTCTTACATGTAAAGTCATATGTAGTGAACAGAAAATTTGCCACAAAATGACATCCGTGCCCCCAAAAACACCCTGCAACAACAATAAAAAAAATATAAATTGTACCTCCTCACAGTACGTCACACTACAAGTCCCCATCTTCTTGGTGGACATCCTGTCGCTCGTTGGTCTGGCTCGTTGGTCTGGCCAACGTCACATTTTATGTTTTCCCTTGCGATGCGCCGGGGTGAAAAACAATCTCCTTGCTTGGAGCGATGATCCCCTGCAATGATCCCCTGCAATGATCCCCTGCAATGATCCCCTGCAATGATCCCCTGCAATGATCCCCTGTAATGATCCCCTGTGATGATCCCCTGTGATGATCCCCTGTAATGATCCCCTGTGATGATCCCCTGTGATGATCCCCTGTGATGATCCCATGCAATGATCCCCTGCGATGATCCCCTGTGATGATCCCCTGTGATGATCCCCTGCGATGATCCCCTGCAATGATCCCCTTCAATGATCCCCTGTGATGATCCCCTGCAATGATCCCCTGTGATGATCCCCTGTGATGATCCCCTGCAATGATCCCCTGCAATGATCCCCTGCAATGATCCCCTGTGATGATCCCCTGCAATGATCCCCTGTGATGATCCCCTGCAATGATCCCCTGTGATGATCCCCTGCGATGATCCCCTGCAATGATCCCCTGTGATGATCCCCTGCAATGATCCCCTGTGATGATCCCCTGTGATGATCCCCTACAATGATCCCCTGTGATGATCCCCTGCAATGATCCCCTGTGATGATCCCCTGTGATGATCCCCTACAATGATCCCCTGTGATGATCCCCTGCAATGATCCCCTGCAAATCTGGTCTAAGTAAACCTCTTTGGTGTTCTGGTATTATGTCTCTGTAAAGTGTATTTAGGAAGGCCAGGAGAAGTTGGGGTGTTATAGGACCCAATGTGTGGAATATGTGTGCTCACACCAGTCTCAGAAATGGTAGGAAACATTGTAATATTGCCCCCACGTTGGCCTGGTGTGGCAGTCGTGGCTCAGTGGCCAATGAGGTTGCGGACACGTCTCCTGCCTTTGGCCAGATTGAACCCAGCCTCGTCCACAAAAACAAGACTGTGGGTCATTTCATGTCCTTCCAGCTCCATTATTCTCTATATGGTAACACAGAAACTAAATATAAAGTTAGTTTTGCATAGCCTATTCTAGAATCAGACAGTTTAGTATAGTATAAATGTTTACTGTTCTTATGGGTATCTACAACTTCAAGAAGCATATACAGGCATCATTGAAGTACAGTAAAACTCCCTGTACAATATACCATGTGCACACCAATGGTTTACCAGGACACCCTGGTACCACAGCTCCTACCAGGACATACTGGTACCTGGACATACTGGTTCCTGGACATACTGGTACCTGGACATACATCCCAGAGAAATATGAAGGGACACCATCCAAATGCCGTGGCTTCCTCCTTCAGTGCTCCCTCTATTTCGCACATCAGATGGGAGCTCCCATCACCGAGAGGTCTAAGGTTGCCACGGTTATTCCTCTGCTGGCTGGGTGGGCATTGGAATGGGCTACGGCCGTCTGGGAGAGAGGAGAGGGGGAGCTTGAGTCTTATGAAGGGTTCATTGTAACGGTTTTCTTCCGCTGAAGGAGAGGAGGACCAAAACGCAGCGTGGTTAGTGTTCAACATCTTTAATATTGACGATAAACGAGAACACTACAAAATACAAAACAATAAAAGTGAAAACCAAAACTGTCCTATCTGGTACAATGACACAAAGACAGAAGACAATCACCCACAAAATACCCAAAGAACATGGCTGCCTAAATATGGTTCCCAATCAGAGACAACGACAGACAGCTGCCTCTAATTGAGAACCAATCTAGACAACCATAGCCATACAAAATGAAAGGAAAGGAAACAGCCCCATAAACATACAAAACCTCTAGACCAGGCAAAACACATAAATCCCCCATGTCACACCCTGAACTAACCAAAATAATCAAGAAAACAAAGATAACTAAGGCCAGGCCGTGACAGTACCCCACCCCCCCAAAGGTGCGGACTCCCGGCCGCACACCTAAATCCATAGGGGAGGGTCTGGGTGGCGGCTCTGGCGCGGGACGTGGACCCCACTCCACCATAGTCCTTGTCCGTTTTAGTCTCTTTCTAGCCTCCGACCTAGGATTGGTAACCCTACTAAAGGGCCCCACTCCACTAAACAAACTCCTCCGGACTGAGGGGCAGCTCCAGACTAAGGGGCAGCTCAGGACTGAGGGGCAGCTCCAGACTGAGGGTCAGCTCAGGACTGAGAGATACCTCAGGCTGGTTGACGGCTCTGGCAGATCCTGGCTGAATGGCGGCTCTGGCAGATCCTGGATGAATGGCGGCTCTGGCAGCTTCTGGCTGGTTGACGGCTCTGGCAGCTCCTGGCTGACTGACTGCTCTGGCAGATCCTGGCTGAATGGCGGCTCTGGCAGATCCTGGATGAATGGCGGCTCTGGCAGCTTCTGGCTGGTTGACGGCTCTGGCAGCTCCTGGCTGACTGACTGCTCTGGCAGATCCTGGCTGAATGGCGGCTCTGGCAGATCCTGGATGAATGGCGGCTCTGGCAGCTTCTGGCTGGTTGACGGCTCTGGCAGATCCTGGCTGACTGACGGCTCTGGCAGTTCCTGGCTGACTGACTGCTCTGGCAGATCCTGGCTGAATGGCGGCTCTGGCAGATCAAGGCTGAATGGCGGCTCTGGCAGCTTCTGGCTGGTTGACGGCTCTGGCAGATCCTGGCTGACTGACGGCTCTGGCAGCTCCTGGCTGACTGACTGCTCTGGCAGATCCTGGCTGAATGGCGGCTCTGGCAGATCAAGGCTGAATGGCGGCTCTGGCAGATCCTTGCAGACTGGCGGCTCTGGCGGCTCCTTGCAGACTGGCGGCTCTGGCGGCTCCTTGCAGACTGGCGGCTCTGGCGGCTCAGGACAGACGGGAGACTCTGGCAGCTCTGGACAGGCGGGAGACTCTAGCAGCTCTGGACAGGCGGGAGACTCTAGCAGCTCTGGACAGGCGGGAGACTCTAGCAGCTCTGGACAGGCAAGGCGCACTGTAGGCCTGGTACGTGGTGCCGGCACTGGTGGTACTGGGCCGAGGACACGCACCTCAAGGCAAGTGCGGGGAGGAGAAACAGTGAGTACTGGGCTCTGGACACGCACAGGAAGCCTGGTGCGGGGGGCTGCCACCGGAGGGCTGGTGCGTGTAGGTGGCACTGGATAGACCGGACCGTGCAGGTGCACTGCAGCTCTTGAGCACCGAGCCTGCCCAACCTTACCTGGCTCGATGCCCACTCTAGCCCGGCCGAGACGAGGAGCTGGAATATACCGCACCGGGCTATGCACCCACACTGGAAACACTGTGCCCTCCACAGCATAACATGGTGCCTGCCCGGTCCCTCTCGCTCTCCGGTAAGCACAGGAAGTTGGCGCAGGAAGTTGGCGCAGGAGACAAAATAATAAAGAAAGCCAATTCCACCAGAAGGCTAACTCATTCTTGGACTACCAAATTTTCCTCAGGGAGTGAGGATGGAGGACAAGAAGGTAGATGCAGTAAAGTGATGGTCAGTCCCAACCACCATCAAGGGGTTCTAACGTTTTTTGGGGTTTGCCAACTTTTACTGTGGCTTCATCAGGGACTTCAGTGCCATCGCCGCTGTCATGATGTTGTATTAGTTAATGTGACGACTGTTGCTCATCGAATGATTACAAGTTTCTCATTACGTGATTAACTGAATCAAGCAATTATTAACTCATTAACCTGGGGCACCATAGGAAAACTAGTTTTTATTGAGTTTCTATTTCCCAAATCAACTCAAAGAATATCAGAATATAGATTTTACAACAGCCGCTAATTAACCAGTTACCTCTTACAATCTCGTTCTGAACGTCGTATAGCCTGTGAATCTGCAAGGACCCAGGTCTCACTAATGAGTTTGTACCACACCAATTTTAGTTGAATATTTATTTACTAAAAAGCTAAAATGATGATAAAAGATACACATAGACAAAACACATCATAGGCTATTGATTAGAACTTAATATAACGGGTCAACACACTATGGCACGTGTTACCCAAAATGGGGATTTCAAAGAGAGAGAGAAAAAAGAAAGTACACGAGAGAAATATACATTTGGGTGAATTTGTCAGCTATGCTATTCTAACCCTAGCCTTGCCCCAAACTGCTGCTCTTATGGGTCAGAATATAATGATGTAATTACGTGGGGATGATCTCCGAGGATTCTCTGCGTGGACCGTTCAGGGGACCGTTTAGGCTGCTCGATGACGCACTACTCTGGCACACTTCTCTGATCGTCCTCCCGATGTCAGTGTCCTTTTGGCTTAGGAGTCTGTTCCCTCACCCTTTGCTCTGGAAGGGGTCTTCTGAGGGCAGACAGCTGTGTAGCTAAGAGCTCACAGCATAGGAATGAAACCCTTTAGGTACCACGATTCGCTGGGATTGGATGCAAAGGGGTCCGGCTTGAATTCACACGCTTAGACACAGCTACTCATCCGTAGCTTGGGTAGAAAATTATTTCTTTGTCTTCAAACTTGTGTTGCGTTCTGGGTTCGTTTACTTTTTAGACCTTGGCTGCAGCTTGGGTCACGTAGTCTTCTCTGTAAATTCTATACTCACAGGTTTTATACCCTTGGGTCAGAAGTGGGCGTAACCGCCTTTAGGGCAATTCTCTGGGCATATCAAGTTAATGAGGGCAAGGTCTAGATTTCACTCAAATCCAATTTTATACAACTAACTTAACATTTCATCTTTACCCAAAACATTCCCTTTGATTTGGACATTTTCCGCACAACGTACAATGTATAAACATCAAATGTATACTAGAAAAACTCTTCACGTTACAATGTTTTCGTAATAACGTCATCTATTAACCTTTAATAACAAAACAAAAATGACATACATTTTAATATTCCATCTATCGTCATGACCACCATTGTGGCTGACGGAAACCATTGTTCCAAAGTCCCTTTATTTCATGTTTAATGTTCTGAGGCTGGTTCTCCATAGTAACAGGACAAAGGAATTTGTCTGTGGCCTGAGATTTACCAGGGGCGTGAGGGGTCATAAAACCCCCACATCTTCAGACCCCTAGATCTCTCCTCCTCTGTTGGGGTTGAGAGATAATCTGTAGGGTTGTGGTCTCCTGTAACCTGACCTGGTCAGGACAGTCATGACACCGCCCCTCTCACCTCCCTCCTCAAGGGTGGGCCTCGTAGGTCGGTTTGGTCTCCAGCAGCCAACGAGGCCTTTTGTCTCCTCAAGGGGCGTTTCACCTCTGCACCCTTGGTAAAATACCCAGATCCCACGCTACCTTTTGTGGTTGAGGTAGACGCATCAAAGGTGGGTGTGGGGGCAGTTTTGTCACAAAGACAGGGGGACCCACTAAAATTGTATCCTTGTGCTTTCTTCTCCAAGAAACTGTCCCCCGCAGAGAGGAATTATGACCGGGCGATCAGAGCTCTTTGCAGTGAAGTTGGCATTAGAAGAGTGGAGAACTCCTTTCTAGGGATATTTTCCTAGCCACCGTGCTTCTACACCTGCATTGCTTGCTGTTTGGGGTTGCTGTTTGGGGTTTTAGGCTGGGTTTCTGACATGGAGGGGAGCCCTGCGTACCCTGTCGGATCCCTACTGGTCGGCTCCAGTATCTGGTGGACTGGGAGGGGTATGGCCCGGAGGAACGGTGTTGGCTTCCGGTGGAGGACATTCTGGACCAACATCTGTGATTTCCACCTTCGCCACCTGGACCGACCCGCTCCTCGGGGTCGTCCCCCTGGTCAGCGTTGTCCTGCGGCTGGTGCCGCACATCAGAGGGGGGGGGGGGCACTGTCACGTCTGCTCCCGCTCCTCCCCTCCAGCATACAACGTCGCCAGAGTACTTACCACCGTTCCTGGGATTCATTACGCACACCTGGCAGTCATCATTACGCGCACCAACGAGTCATTATGATACACACCTGGACTCCATTACCTTCATCATTTACTCCCCTTTATATGTCACTCTCCCAGGTTCACTCACCAGTTGGTATTGTTGTGTATTGGCGTTCTGCCTTATGTTCGTGTCGTGTTCTTAGTTTTGTTGTTTTATTAAAACGTTGCACCTACTTGCGACTCACTGCTCCATCATTACACTAACACCACCACCACGCATTCTTACACATCTTCTTATTTCTCTTCCACAAGCATGTAGCTGCTGTTAAGGGTTGTGATGTTCCTCCATGTTCAAAAATGTGTGGGCAAGCTCCATTGTGCTGTGGGCAAGCTCCATATACTGTATATGCTTGATTGTGATTCCTATTTCATTACCATGTCAGCTGGCAGGTAATTTGCCAAATTAGCAGACATCACAAACATTCCATGTCACAGATATTTATGGAATATACATGTACAGTTGTAGTCGGAAGTTTACATACACCTTAGCCAACTACATTTAAACTCAGTTTTCACAATTCCTGACATTTAATCCTCGTAAAAAATTCCCTGTCTTAGGTCAGTTAGGATCACCACTTTATTTTAAGAATGTGAAATGTCAGAATATTAGTAGAGAGAATGATTAATTTCAGTTTTATTTCTTTCATCACATTCCCAGTGGGACAGAAGTTTACATACACTCAATTAGTATTTGGTAGCATTGCCTTAATTGTTGAACTTGGGTCAAATGTTTTGGGTAACCTTCCACAAGCTTCCCACAATAAGTTGGGTGAATTTTGTCCCATTCCTGAGAGAGCTGGTGTAACTGAGTCAGGCTTGTGGGCCTCCTTGCTTCACATGCTTTTTCAGTTCTGCCCACAAATGTTCTATGGAATTGAGGTCATGGCTTTGTGATGGCCACTCCAATACCTTGACTTTGTTATCCTTAAGCCATTTTGCCACAACTTTGGAAGTATGCTTGGGGTCATTGTCCATTTGGAAGACCCATTTGCGACCAAGCTTTAACTTCCTGACTGATGTCTTGAGATGTTGCTTCAACATATCCACATCATTTTCCCCCCTCATGATGCCATCTATTTTGTGAAGTGCACCAGTCCCTCCTGCAGCAAAGTACCCCCACAACATGATGCTGCCACCCCTGTGCTTCACGGTTGGGATGGTGTTCTTTGGCTTGCAAGCCTCCCCCTTTTTCCTCCAAACATAACGATGGTCATTATGGCCAAACAGTTCTACTTTTGTTTCATCAGACCAGAGGACATTTCTCCAAAAAGTATGATTTTTGTGCAGTTGCAAACCATAGTCTGGCTTTTTTATGGCGGTTTTGGAGCAGTGGCAATTTTTTTTCTGAGGTCTTGGCTGACTTCTTTTGATTTTCCCATGATGTCAAGCAAAGAGGCACTGAGTTTGAAGGTAGCCCTTGAAAAATATCCACATCATTTTCTGGAATTTTCCATGCTGTTTAATCAACTTAAAGGCACACAACTACACGTGTGTGTAAACTTCTGACCCACTGGAATTGTGATACAGTGAATTATAAGTGAAATAATCTGTCTGTAAATAATTGGTGGAATAATTACTTGTGTCATGCACAAAGTAGATGTCCTAATCGACTTGGCAAAACTATAGTTTGTTAGCAAGACATTTGTGGAGTGGTTGAAAAACGAGTTTTAATGACTCCAACCTAAGTGTATGTAAACTTCTGACTTAAACTGTATGTCAGAGATTTTGATAATTGAATGGATCATGGTGCATGTGACGGCTCACACGATGAAATAATGTTTAGAAATTGTGAAGAATATGATAATTTCACTGAGAATCAACTCAGCAGTTTTGATCAGCCATGCATGTAGTTATTGTTATTGTTTATTGTTATTGTTTACTCTTTTGCACATGTGCCAAAACACATGCAATTTGCTTAAATTAATAAGAAATTCAAATCTGGTGTGAACAAAACTAATTGTTCGGAGATTTGAACTTATTGTTTTGAGAATTATTCTCATTCGAGAATTGAGCCAAAGCGATTGAGAAAAACTAAGTGCCAAATAAAGTAACAGGATTGAGCGTAACAGACCACAGGGTGACAGATACTGTACCTTTGCATCCTTGAGGAGCCTAGAGGATGTTAGCTGTCGACCGTGTGTGAAGACTGGGAGGCTGTCTGGAGCTCCAGGCAGGTGTCCAGTCTATAGACCAGTCCCAAACAGCATCCTATTTCCTATTTAGTGCACTACTTTAAAAGGATTAGGTCCACTGTAGTGATCTATACTGGTAATAAACCCTGTAGAGCGAGAGGGGAGGGGAGAGGAGAGGGGCGGCCATGAACCTGGAGCTGGGGGTCAGATGGGTTTGTGGGATAGGCCGGTGGGGCCATCAGGGGCCAATATTATCAGCCAGGCAAATGGTGTGACCAAGGCTATGTGTTTGATGCTGGTAGCCGATATGCAAAATCAGATGCATCGATTTGTCATCACTGTATTAGAAGGTTGAGGACATGCTAAGAGCTGGGTTAAGATGCCATGTGATGGGTGGATGGGGATCCTGTGTCGAAGATTAGAAAAATAAGTGTTGGGTTTCGTTCTGAGGTTTCCCTCTGGGACTCTATTGAATAGAGGTGTGGAGGCTGCAGAGATAGAGACTGCTTCGCAGCCAGGAGAATAACATTCAATATACAGTACTCTTTTTTTAAAATCCAGTTTAATAGTCAATCTTTAGACAGATTTTCTCACAATGCCCTCTCCCCGTATTTCAGTCTCTTATATCCAGTTTAATAGTCAATCTTTAGACAGATTTTCTCACAATGCCCTCTCCCCGTATTTCAGTCTCTTAAATCCAGTTTAACAGTCAATCTTTAGACAGATTTTCTTCCACTGGAGTACACAATGCCCTCTCCCCGTATTTCAGTCTCTTAAATCCAGTTTAACAGTCAATCTTTAGACAGATTTTCTTCCACTGGAGGACACAATGCCCTCTCCCCGTATTTCAGTCTCTTAAATCCAGTTTTGTTCAGTTATAATCTATATTTCAATACAAGTTCCCAAGCTCACCTGGGAGAATTAAGTCCTGAGAATATAGGAGATGATTTTCACATTTTCCTTCGATGCTGCCGCTGCATATACAATAGATGGATGTCAACCCTTGGTCTTTTCCTTGGATGCTGCCTCTGCATATACAATAGATGGATGTCAACCCTTGGTCTTTTCCTTGGATGCTGCCTCTGCATATACAATAGATGGATGTCAATCCTTGGTCTTTTCCTTGGATGCTGCCTCTGCATATACAATAGATGGATGTCAATCCTTGGTCTTTTCCTTGGATGCTGCCGCTGCATATACAATAGATGGATGTCAATCCTTGGTCTTTTCCTTGGATGCTGCCTCTGCATATACAATAGATGGATGTCAACCCTTGGTCTTTTCCTTGGATGCTGCCTCTGCATATACAATAGATGGATGTCAACCCTTGGTCTTTTCCTTGGATGCTGCCTCTGCATATACAATAGATGGATGTCAACCCTTGGTCTTTTCCTTGGATGCTGCCTCTGCATATACAATAGATGGATGTCAACCCTTGGTCTTTTCCTTGGATGCTGCCTCTGCATATACAATAGATGGATGTCAACCCTTGGTCTTTTCCTTGGATGCTGCCTCTGCATATACAATAGATGGATGTCAATCTTTGGTCTTTTCCTTGGATGCTGCCTCTGCATATACAATAGATGAATGTCAACCCTTGGTCTTTTCCTTGGATGCTGCCTCTGCATATACAATAGATGGATGTCAACCCTTGGTCTTTTCCTTGGATGCTGCCTCTGCATATACAATAGATGGATGTCAATCCTTGGTCTTTTCCTTGGATGCTGCCGCTGCATATACAATAGATGGATGTCAACCCTTGGTTTATGTGACTCCATTCATAATTGTTCAAGTGAAAGAAAAGTATCTGCGCCCAGAACATATAGTTTATAAGATTATAGAAAAACTCTGTCACGACTTCCGCCGAAGTTGGCCCCCCTGCCTGTTTGGGCGGTGCTCGGCGGTCGTCGTCACCGTCCTACTAGCCGCTACCGATCCCTTTTTCGTTTGTCTCTTGGTTTTGTCTTAATAGTTTCACCTGTGTGTATTTTGGTTTAATTAGCTTCCCTATATGTAGTAGTTTGACCCGCCCTTGTTTTGTGCGGGATTGTCTTTTGTTACGTGTGTAAATATTAGGTCGTGGTGTATTTTATTTTCTATACTGGACACCCTGTGGTTTTGGGTTGTCTGGTATAGTGTCCTGCGCCCTGTATTGTATTGGGCTTATCAGTTTGGTGTGCAATAGTAAAGCACTTTACTCCGTTACTCTCTCTCTGCGTCTGATTCCTGCACACACACCTAGTCCTGCGTGACAAACTCTTATTCTCTGCTGTATACTACACACAGTCTAGCTTGTATACTACACAGCCCAGCTTGTATACAGTGGTGTAGAGTACATAAGTATAAATACTTGAAAGTATTACTTACTAGTACTACTAGTAAAACTAGTAGTTTTATGGGGTATCTGTACTTTACTTTACTATTAACATTTTGGGCAACTTTAACTTTTACTACACTACATTCCTAAAGAAAATGTACTTTTTACTCCCTACATCTTCCATGACACCCAAAAGTACTCATTAGATTTTGAATGCTTAGCAGGACAGAAAAATGGTCTAATTCACACACTTATCAAGAGAACATCCCTGGTCATCCCTACTGTCTCTGATCTGGCGGACTCAATAAATGCAAATGCATCTTTTATAAATGCTGTCTGAGTGTCGGAGTGTCTGAGTGTTGGAGTGTCTGAGTATTGGAGTGTCTGAGTGTTGGAGTGTCTGAGTGTTGGAGTGTCTGAGTATTGGAGTGTCTGAGTGTTGGAGTGTCTGAGTGTTGGAGTGTCTGAGTATTGGAGTGTCTGAGTGTTGGAGTGTCTGAGTGTTGGAGTGTCTGAGTGTTGGAGTGTCTGAGTGTTGGAGTGTCTGAGTGTTGGAGTGTGCACCTAGCTATCCGTAAATTCTAAAAACAAGAAAATGGTGCTGTCTGCTTTGCTAATAGAAGGAATTAGAAATGATTTATACATTTACTTTTGATACTTACAGTTGAAGTCGGAAGTTTACATAAACCTTAGACAAATACATTTAAACTCAGTTTTTTACAATTCCTGACATTTAATCCTAGTTAACAATTCCCTGTTTTAGGTCAGTTAGTAACACCACTTTATTTTAAGGATGTTAAATGTCAGAATAATAGCAGAAAGAATGATTTATTTCAGCTTTTATTTATTTTCATCACATTCCCAGTGGGTCAGAAGTTTACATACACTCAATTAGCATTTGGTAGCATTGCCTTTAAATTGTTTAACTTGGGTCAAATGTTTCAGGTAGCCTTCCACAAGCTTCCCACACATTTTCTATAGGATTGAGGTCAGGGCTTTGTGGTGGCCAATCCAATACCTTGACTTTGTTATCCTTAAGCCATTTTGCCACAACTTTGGAAGTATGCTTGGTGTCATTGTCCATTTGGAAGAGCCATTTGCGACCAAGCTTTAACTTCCTGACTGATGTCTTGAGATGTTTCTTCAATATATCCACATAATTTTCCAGCCTCATGATACCAAATATTTTGTGAAGTGCACTAGTTCCTCCTGCAGCAAAACACCCCCTTTTTCCTCCAAACATAACGATCGTCATTATGGCCAAACAGTTCTATTTTTGTTTCATCAGACCAGAGGGCATTTCTCTAAAAAGTACGATATTTGTCCCCATGTGCAGTTGCAAAACGTATTCTGGCTTTTTATGGCGGTTTTGGAGCAGTGGCTTCTTCCTTGCTGACCAGCCTTTCAGGTTATGTCGATATAGGACTCGTTTTACTATGGATATAGATACTTTTCTACCTGTTTCCTCCAGCATCTTCACAAGGTCCTTTGCTGTTGTTCTGGGATTGATTTGCACTTTTCACACCAAAGTACGTTCATCTCTAGGAGACAGAACGCGTCTCCTTCCTGAGCTGTATGACGGCTGCGTGGTCCCATGGTGTTTATACTTGTGTACTATTGTTTGTACAGATGAATGTGGTACCTTTAGGCGTTTGGAAATTGCTCCCAAGGATGAACCAGACTTGTGGAGGTCTACAATTTTTTTTCTGAGGTCTTGGTTGACTTCTTTTGATTTTCCCATGATGTCAAGCAAAGAGGCACTGAGTTTGAAGGTATAGGCCTTGAAAAACATCCGCAGGTACACCTCCAATTGACTCAAATCATGTCAATTAGCATATCAGAAGCTTCTAAAGCCATGACATCATTTTCTGGAATTTTCCATGCTGTTTAAAGGCACAGTCAACGTAGTGTATGTAAACTTCTGACTCACCGGAATTGTGAATTATAAGTGAAATAATCTGTAAACAATTGTTGGAAAGATGACTTGTGTCAGTCACAAAGTAGATGTTCTAACCGACTTGCCAAAACTATAGTTTGTTAAACAAGAAATGTGTGGTTTTAATGACTCCAACGTAAGTGTATGTAAACTTCCGACTTCAACCGTAAGTATATTTAGAACCAAATACTTTTAGACTTTTACTTTGCTTGCTGACACAAGCAATCAACATAGACAATCACCCACAAACAAACAGTGCAACCCAGGCTGACTAAGTATGATTCTCAATCAGAGACAACTAATGACACCTCACCTGCCTCTGATTGAGAACCATACTAGGCCGAAACATACAAATCCCCAAATCATAGAAAAACAAACACAGTCTGCCCACCCACCTCACGCCCTGACCATACTAAATAAATACAAAACAAAGGAAATAAAGGTCAGAACGTGACAGTCAGACGTTTACATAAACTCAATTCCAGTTTTATCTATACTTTTACTCAAGTATGACAATTGGGTACTTTTTCCACAACTACTTGTATACTACACAGTCCAGCTTGTATACTACGCAGTCTAGCTTGTATACTACACAGTCTAACTTGTATACTACACAGTCTAACTTGTATACTACACAGTCTAACTTGTATACTACACAGTCTAACTTGTATACTACACAGTCTAACTTGTATACTACGCAGTCTAACTTGTATACTACGCAGTCTAGCTTGTATACTACACAGTCTAACTTGTATACTACACAGTCTAACTTGTATACTACACAGTCTAACTTGTATACTACACAGTCTAACTTGTATACTACGCTGTCTAACTTGTATACTACACAGTCTAACTTGTATACTACACAGTCCAGCTTGGATACTACACAGTCTAGCTTGTATACTACACAGTCTAACTTGTATACTACACAGTCTAACTTGTATACTACACAGTCTAACTTGTTAGCCCGTTAGTAGGCTAGCAACAAAACTTGAACTATCAAGACCCAGCAGTATACCTTCAGTTCATAAGACTATGGAAACACTGTTATTCTGTACTATAGGCCTATACATTACCCAGTATTAGAAACACTGTTATTCTGTACTATAGGCCTATACATTACCCATTATTGGAAACACTGCTATTCTGTACTATAGGCCTATACATTACCCAATATTGGAAACACTGTTATTCTGTACTGTTGGCCAATACTTTACCCAGTATTGTGTGTCCTTTAGTACCTACAAAACAAATAGCTTTTTCCAGTGAACTTGTGTTGGAAGACAAACATCGTCATCGTTCCCCCAAGAGAGAGACAGTTCTTCATCCATCACACACACACACACACACACACACACACACACACACACACACACACACACACACACACACACACACACACGACCCATCCATCACACACTCTCTGTTTTTGGGGTTGTGGTTCTGTGGTCCCTGAGCATCTTCCTAAGCGAATGCAATGTGGTGACACTGCAGAATCTATTTCTAGCTGTTCTGTCCTATAACTGGGGCTTGTGAAGCATAGCTATGAATACATCCCAAATGGCACCCTATTACCTATATAGTGAACTACCTTCTCTCTAGTTAAAAGTAGTGTACTCTGAAGGTAATTGGGTATCATTTGAGGATCTAGTCATAGCTATGCTTCACAAGCCCCAGTTATAGGACAGAACTATTTTCAGCTAGAAATAGATTCTGCTGGAAAAAAAGAAGCCTACGTTTCTTCTTCAAGTTTCTCTGAGAACCTCTCAACAGGAAGAGATCGGTACATTAAGACGTCAGCTTCTTCTTCACGTTTCTCTGAGAACCTCTCAACAGGAAGAGATCGGTACATTAAGACGTCAGGACTCTTTTCACTTCTTCTAAACTCAAAAATGTTTGACAAGAGTGCAAGACTAGGGAGTGTGGGAGGACGAAAGTAGTGTTCGTGTCTGAAAATGTCCCCGATTCACTACTGTGCACTACTTTTGATGAGGATCAATAGGACTTTGGTCCAAAGTAGTGCACTATATACATGGAAGATGAGAAAGGGAGGATTTTTGACGGGAATCCAATGGAGCGACATCCCGAGAAATTAGGCATAAAATCTCCAAACTCTGCCTCATTGTCAGGGAAGAAGCCTACTGAATCCTCTTTGGATAATTTCGTATCATCCCAAGCTAATAATATTTAATTCTGTCAACTCAACTCACAGTGAGAGGGGTAGCATGAGGATCAGAGGGAATATAACTCTGAAAATAACTTCTGAAATAAATTAGACCTATGCTGGGAAAATAAACCCTATTCCGCAATACTTTAGACAAGACTAGTCAAGAATAGTGCACTACAGAGGGAATAAGGTGTCATAGTGCCCTATAGAGGGAATAGGGTGTCATAGTGCACTACAGAGGGAATAGGGTGTCATAGTGCCCTACAGAGGGAATAGGGTGGCATAGTGCACTACAGAGGGAATAGGCTGTCATAGCGCCCTATAGAGGGAATAGGGTGTAATAGTGCACTACAGAGGGAATAGGGTGTCATAGTGCCCTATAGAGGGAATAGGGTGTCATAGTGCACTACAGAGGGAATAGGGTGTCATAGTGCACTACAGAGGGAATAGGGTGTCATAGTGCACTACAGAGGGAATAGGGTGTCATAGTGCCCTATAGAGGGAATAGGGTGTCATAGTGCACTACAGAGGGAATAGGGTGTCATAGTGCACTACAGAGGGAATAGGGTGTCATAGTGCACTACAGAGGGAATAGGCTGTCATAGTGCCCTATAGAGGGAATAGGGTGTAATAGTGCACTACAGAGGGAATAGGGTGTCATAGTGCCCTATAGAGGGAATAGGGTGTCATAGTGCACTACAGAGGGAATAGGGTGTCATAGTGCACTACAGAGGGAATAGGGTGTCATAGTGCACTACAGAGGGAATAGGGTGTCATAGTGCCCTATAGAGGGAATAGGGTGTCATAGTGCACTACAGAGGGAAGAGGGTGTCATAGTGCACTACAGAGGGAATAGGGTGTCATAGTGCACTACAGAGGGAATAGGGTGTCATAGTGCACTACAGAGGGAATAGGGTGTCATAGTGCCCTATAGAGGGAATAGGGTTCCATAATGCCCTATAGGGGGAATAGGGTGCAATAGTGCACTTCAGAGGGAATATGGTGTCATAGTGCCCTATAGAGGGAATAGGGTTCCATAGTGCCCTATAGGGGGAATAGGGTGTCATAGTGCACTACAGAGGGAATAGGGTGTCATAGTGCACTACAGAGGGAATAGGGTGTCATAGTGCACTACAGAGGGAATAGGGTGTCATAGTGCCCTATAGAGGGAATAGGGTGTCATAGTGCACTACAGAGGGAATAGGGTGTCATAGTGCACTACAGAGGGAATAGGGTGTCATAGTGCACTACAGAGGGAATAGGGTGTCATAGTGCCCTATAGAGGGAATAGGGTTCCATAATGCCCTATAGGGGGAATAGGGTGCAATAGTGCACTTCAGAGGGAATATGGTGTCATAGTGCCCTATAGAGGGAATAGGGTTCCATAGTGCCCTATAGGGGGAATAGGGTGTTATAGTGCCATATAGAGGGAATAGGGTTCCATAGTGCCCTATAGGGGGAATAGGGTGCCATAGTGCACTACAGTGGGAATAGGGTGCAATAGTGCACTACAGAGGGAATAGGGTGTCATAAATCAAATCAAATCAAATCCAATTGTATTTGTCACATACACATGGTTAGCAGACGACACACAATTAATCTTCTCCTTTCCCCCTTCTGATGACCAGGTGGCGAATCGCATCTCTGCATGTCTGGCAGACATATCCGTGTGGATGACGGATCACCACCTCAAGCTGAACCTCGGCAAGACGGAGCTGCTCTTCCTCCCGGGGAAGGACTGCCCGTTCCATGATCTCGCCATCACGGTTGACAACTCCATTGTGTCCTCCTCCCAGAGCGCTAAGAACCTTGGCGTGATCCTGGACAACACCCTGTCGTTCTCAACTAACATCAAGGCGGTGGCCCGTTCCTGTAGGTTCATGCTCTACAACATCCGCAGAGTACGACCCTGCCTCACACAGGAAGCGGCGCAGGTCCTAATCCAGGCACTTGTCATCTCCCGTCTGGATTACTGCAACTCGCTGTTGGCTGGGCTCCCTGCCTGTGCCATTAAACCCCTACAACTCATCCAGAACGCCGCAGCCCGTCTGGTGTTCAACCTTCCCAAGTTCTCTCATGTCACCCCGCTCCTCCGCTCCTCCACTGGCTTCCAGTTGAAGCTCGCATCCGCTACAAGACCATGGTGCTTGCCTACGGAGCTGTGAGGGGAACGGCACCTCAGTACCTCCAGGCTCTGATCAGGCCCTACACCCAAACAAGGGCACTGCGTTCATCCACCTCTGGCCTGCTCGCCTCCCTACCACTGAGGAAGTACAGTTCCCGCTCAGCCCAGTCAAAACTGTTCGCTGCTCTGGCCCCCCAATGGTGGAACAAACTCCCTCACGACGCCAGGACAGCGGAGTCAATCACCACCTTCCGGAGACACCTGAAACCCCACCTCTTTAAGGAATACCTAGGATAGGATAAAGTAATCCCTCTCACCCCCCTCCCCCTGAAAAGATTTAGATGCACTACTGTTCCACTGGAGGTCATAAGGTGAATGCACCAATTTGTAAGTCGCTCTGGATAAGAGCGTCTGCTAAATGACTTAAATGTTAAATGTTAATGAGAGTGTAGCGAAATGCTTGTGCTTCTAGTTCCGACAATACAGTAATAACCAATGAGTAATCTAACCTAACAATTTCACAACAACTACCTTATACACAAGTGTAAAGGGATAAAGAATATGTACATAAAGATATATGAATGAGTGATGGTACAGAACGGCATAGGCAAGATGCAGTAGATGGTATAGAGTACAGTATATACATATGAGATGAGTAATGTAGGGTATGTAAACATTATATTAAGTGGCATTGTTTAAAGTGGCTAGTCAATTTCCATTATTAAAGTGGCTTGAGTTGAGTCAGTATGTTGGCAGCAGCCACTCAATGTTAGTGGTGGCTGTTTAACAGTCTGATGGCCTTGAGATAGAAGCTGTTTTTCAGTCTCTCGGTCCCTGCTTTGATGCACCTGTACTGACCTCGCCTTCTGGATGATAGCGGGGTGAACAGGCAGTGGCTCGGGTGGTTGTTGTCCTTGATGATCTTTATGGCCTTCCTGTGACATCGGGTGGTGTAGGTGTCCTGGAGGGCAGGTAGTTTGCCCCCCCGGTGATGCGTTGTGCAGACCTCACTCCCCTCTGGAGAGCCTTACGGTTGTGGGCGGAGCAGTTGCCGTACAGCAGCCCGACAGGATGCTCTCGATTGTGCATCTGTAGAAGTTTGTGAGTGCTTTTGGTGACATGCCGAATTTCTTCAGCCTCCTGGTGTTCTTCACAACGCTGTCTGTGTGGGTGGAGCAATTCAGTTTGTCCGTGATGTGTACGCCGAGGAACTTGAAACTTACTACCCTCTCCACTACTTTCCCGTCGATGTGGATAGGGGTTGTACCCTCTGCTGTTTCCCTATGGGGGAATAGGGTGCCATAGTGCACTACAGAGGGAATAGGGTGTCATAGTGCCCTATAGAGGGAATAGGGTGCCATAGTGCATTATAGAGGAAATAGGGTGTCATAGTGCCCTATAGAGGGAATAGGGTGTCATAGTGCCCTATAGAGGGAATAGGGTGTCATAGTGCACTACAGAGGGAATAGGGTGTCATAGTGCCCTATAGAGGAAATAGGGTGTCATAGTGCCCTATAGAGGAAATAGGGTGTCATAGTGCCCTATAGAGGGAATAGGGTGTCATAGTGCCCTATAGAGGGAATAGGGTGTCATAGTGCACTACAGAGGGAATAGGGTGTCATAGTGCACTACAGAGGGAATAGGGTGTCATAGTGCCCGATAGAGGGAATAGGGTGTCATAGTGCCCTATAGAGGGAATAAGGTGTCATAGTGCACTACAGAGGGAATAGGGTGGCATAGTGCCCTATAGAGGGAATAGGGTGGCATAGTGCACTACAGAGGGAATAGGGTGTCATAGTGCCCTATAGAGGGAATAGGGTGTAATAGTGCCCTATAGAGGGAATAGCGTGTCATAGTGCACTACAGAGGGAATAGGGTGTCATAGTGCACTACAGAGGAATAGGGTGTCATAGTGCACTACAGAGGGAATAGGGTGTCATAGTGCACTACAGAGGGAATAGGCTGTCATAGTGCTCTATAGAGGGAATAGGGTGTCATAGTGCACTACAGAGGGAATAGGGTGTCATAGTGCCCTATAGAGGGAATAGGGTGTCATAGTGCACTACAGAGGGAATAGGGTGTCAGAGTGCACTACAGAGGGAATAAGGTGTCATAGTGCACTACAGAGGGAATAGGGTGTCATAGTGCACTACAGAGGAAATAGGGTGTCATAGTGCACTACAGAGGGAATAGGGTGTCATAGTGCACTACAGAGAAAATAGGGTGTCATAGTGCACTATAGAGGGAATAGGGTTCCATAATGCCCTATAGGGGGAATAGGGTGCAATAATGCACTTCAGAGGGAATAGGGTGTCATAGTGCACTACAGAGGAATAGGGTGTCATAGTGCACTACAGAGGGAATAGGGTGTCATAGTGCCCTAGAGGGAATAGGGTTCCATAATGCCCTATAGGGGAATAGCGTGCAATAGTGCACTACAGAGGGAATAGGGTGTCATAGTGTCCTATAGAGGGAATAGGGTGTCATAGTGCCCTAGAGGGAATAGGGTGTCATAGTGCTCTACAGAGGAATAGGGTGTCATAGTGCCTACAGAGGGAATAGGGTGTCATAGTGCCTACAGAGGGAATAGGTGTCATAGTGCTCTATAGAGGAATAGGGTGTAATAGTGCCCTACAGAGGGAATAGGGTGTCATAGGTGCTACAGAGGGAATATGGTGTCATAGGGCCCTATAGAGGGAATAGGGTGTCATAGTGCTCTAGAGGGAATAGGGTGTCATAGTGCCCTATAGAGGGAATAGGGTGTCATAGTGCACTACAGAGGAAGAGGGTGTCATAGGGCCCTATAGAGGGAATAGGGTGTCATAGTGCCCTACAGAGGGAATAGGGTGTCATAGTGCACTACAGAGGGAATAGGGTGCCATAAGTGCCCTATAGAGGGAATAGGGTGTCATAATGCCCTATAGGGGAATAGGGTGCAATAGTGCACTTCAGAGGGA
Source organism: Oncorhynchus nerka (assembly GCF_034236695.1). Lineage (NCBI taxonomy): Eukaryota > Metazoa > Chordata > Actinopteri > Salmoniformes > Salmonidae > Oncorhynchus > Oncorhynchus nerka. The sequence goes on along the minus strand of NC_088400.1, from coordinate 11,818,340 downwards.
ATATGGTGTCATAGTGCCCTATAGAGGAATAGGGTTCCAAAGTGCCCTGCAGAGGGAATAGGGTGTCATAGTGCACTACAGAGGGAATAGGGTGTCATAGTGACTACAGAGGAATAGGGTGTCATAGTGCACACAGGGAATAGGGTGTCATAGTGCCCTATAGAGGAATAGGGTGTCATAGTGCACGACAGAGGGAATAGGGTGTCATAGTGCCCTACAGAGGGAATAGGTGTCATAGTGCACTACAGAGGGAATAGGGTGTCATAGTGCCCTATAGAGGGAATAGGGTGTCATAATGCCCTATAGGGGAATAGGGTGCAATAGTGCACTTCAGAGGGAATATGGTGTCATAGTGCCCTATAGAGGGAATAGGGTTCCATAGTGCCCTACAGGGGAATAGGGTGTCATAGTGCCCTATAGAGGGAATAGGGTTCATAGTGCCCTATAGGGGAATAGGGTGTCATAGTGCACTACAGTGGGAATAGGGTGTCATAGTGCACTACAGAGGGAATAGGGTGTCATAAATCAAATCAAATCAAATCCAATTGTATTTGTCACATACATGGTTAGCAGAGACAGGGAATAATCTTCTCCTTTCCCCTTCTGATGACCAGGTGGCGAATCGCATCTCTGCATGAGGCAGACATATCCGTGTGGATGATCACCAGTGCTGAACCTCGGCAAGACGGAGCTGCTCTTCCTCCAGGGATAGGACTGCCCGTCATGATCTGCCTACAGAGGGAACTCCATTGTGTCCTCAGCGCTAAGAACCTTGCGTGACTGGACAACACCCTGTCGTTCTCAACTAACATCAAGCGGTGGCCCGTTCCTGTAGGTTCATGCTCTACAACATACAGAGTACGACCCTGCCTCAACAGGGGTGTCCTAATCCAGGCACTTGTCAATCTGGGTTACTGCAACTCGCTGTTGGCTGGGCTCCCTGCCTGTGCCATTAAACCCCTGCAACTCAGAGAACGCCGCAGCCCGTCTGGTGTCAATAGTGCACTACAGTCACCCCGGAATAGGGTTCCATAATGCATCCGCTACAAGACCATGGGAATAGGAGTGTGAGGGGATGCACCTCAGTACCTCCAGGCTCTGAATCAGGGTGTCAAACAAGGGCACTGCGTTCATCCACCTCTGGCCTGTGCCTCCCTACCACTGAGGAAGTACAGTTCGCTCAGCCCAGTCAAAACTGTCATAGCTGCTCTGGCAGATGGTGGAACAAATAGCCAGGACAGGGAGTCAATCACCACCTTCCGGAGAACCTGAAACCCCACCTGCCCTAAGGAATAGGTGCAATAATCCCCTCTCACCCCCTCCCCTGAAAAGATTTAGATGCACTACTGTTCCACTGGAGGTCATAAGGTGAATGCACCAATTTGTGTCTGGATAAGAGCGTCTGCTAAATGACTTAAATGTTAAATGTTAATGAGAGGGAAATGCTTGTGCTTCTAGTTCCGACAATACAGTAATAACCAATGAGTAATCTAACCTAACAATTTCACAACAACTACCTACACAAGTGTAAAGGGATAAAGAATATGTACATAAAGATATATGAATGAGTGATGGTACAGGTGTCATAGGCAAGATGCCCTAGTAGATGGTATAGAGTAGGGTGTATATACCTATGAGATGAGTAATGTAGGGTGTAAACATTATATTAAGTGGCATTGTTTAAAGTGAATATGGTGTCATTCCATTATTAAAGTGAATAGGAGTTGAGTCAGTAGTTGCAGCCACTCAAGTTAGTGGTGGCTGTCATGATGGCCTTGAGATAGAAGCTGAGGAATAGCTTTGATGCACCTGTCATAGTGCCTCTGGATGATAGGGTGTCATAGTGCTCGGGTGGTTGTTGTCCAGGGTGATCTTTATAGAGGGCCTTCCTGTGACATCGGGTGTCATAGGTGTCCTGGATAGTTTGCCCCGGTGAATGCGTTGTGCAGACCTCACTCCCTCTAGAGAATACGGTTGTGGCAGCAGTTGCACTACAGCAGGGAACAGGATGTGATTGTGCATCTGTAGAAGCCCTGAGTGCTTTTGGTGGGAATTTCTTCAGCCTCCTGGTGTTCTTAGTGCTGTCTGTGTGGGTGGGAATTCAGTTTGTCATAGTGCTCTATAGAGGAACTTGGGTGTCACTACTTTGCCGTCGAGTGGAATAGGGTGTCAACCCTCTGCTGTTTCCCAGGGGGAATAGGGTGCCATAGTGCACTACAGAGGGAATAGGGTGTCATAGTGACCTATAGAGGGAATAGGGTGGCATAGTGCCCTATAGAGGAAATAGGGTGTCATAGTGCACTACTGAGGGAATAGGGTGTCATAGTGCCCTATAGAGGGAATAGGGTGTCATAGTGCACTACAGAGGGAATAGGGTGTCATAGTGCCCTATAGAGGAAATAGGGTGTCATAGTGCCCTATAGAGGAAATAGGGTGTCATAGTGCCCTATAGAGGGAATAGGGTGTCATAGTGCCCTATAGAGGGAATAGGGTGTCATAGTGCACTACAGAGGGAATAGGGTGTCATAGTGCACTACAGAGGGAATAGGGTGTCATAGTGCCCGATAGAGGGAATAGGGTGTCATAGTGCCCTATAGAGGGAATAAGGTGTCATAGTGCACTACAGAGGGAATAGGGTGGCATAGTGCCCTATAGAGGGAATAGGGTGGCATAGTGCACTACAGAGGGAATAGGGTGTCATAGTGCCCTATAGAGGGAATAGGGTGTAATAGTGCCCTATAGAGGGAATAGCGTGTCATAGTGCACTACAGAGGGAATAGGGTGTCATAGTGCACTACAGAGGGAATAGGGTGTCATAGTGCACTACAGAGGGAATAGGGTGTCATAGTGCACTACAGAGGGAATAGGCTGTCATAGTGCTCTATAGAGGGAATAGGGTGTCATAGTCCACTACAGAGGGAATAGGGTGTCATAGTGCCCTATAGAGGGAATAGGGTGTCATAGTGCACTACAGAGGGAATAGGGTGTCAGAGTGCACTACAGAGGGAATAAGGTGTCATAGTGCACTACAGAGGGAATAGGGTGTCATAGTGCACTACAGAGGAAATAGGGTGTCATAGTGCACTACAGAGGGAATAGGGTGTCATAGTGCACTACAGAGAAAATAGGGTGTCATAGTGCACTATAGAGGGAATAGGGTTCCATAATGCCCTATAGGGGGAATAGGGTGCAATAATGCACTTCAGAGGGAATAGGGTGTCATAGTGCACTACAGAGGGAATAGGGTGTCATAGTGCACTACAGAGGGAATAGGGTGTCATAGTGCCCTATAGAGGGAATAGGGTTCCATAATGCCCTATAGGGGGAATAGCGTGCAATAGTGCACTTCAGAGGGAATAGGGTGTCATAGTGTCCTATAGAGGGAATAGGGTGTCATAGTGCCCTATAGAGGGAATAGGGTGTCATAGTGCTCTACAGAGGGAATAGGGTGTCATAGTGCCCTATAGAGGGAATAGGGTGTCATAGTGCCCTATAGAGGGAATAGGGTGTCATAGTGCTCTATAGAGGGAATATGGTGTCATAGTGCCCTATAGAGGGAATAGGGTGTCATAGTGCTCTATAGAGGGAATATGGTGTCATAGGGCCCTATAGAGGGAATAGGGTGTCATAGTGCTCTATAGAGGGAATAGGGTGTCATAGTGCCCTATAGAGGGAACAGGGTGTCATAGTGCTCTATAGAGGGAATAGGGTGTCATAGGGCCCTATAGAGGGAATAGGGTGTCATAGTGCCCTATAGAGGGAATAGGGTGTCATAGTGCACTACAGAGGGAATAGGGTGCCATAGTGCCCTATAGAGGGAATAGGGTGTCATAGTGCCCTATAGAGGGAATAGGGTGTCATAGTGCTCTATAGAGGGAATAGGGTGTCATAGTGCCCTATAGAGGGAATAGGGTGTCAAAGTGCACTGCAGAGGGAATAGGGTGTCATAGTGCACTACAGAGGGAATAGGGTGTCATAGTGACTTATAGAGGGAATAGGGTGGCATAGTGCACCACAGAGGGAATAGGGTGTCATAGTGCACTACAGAGGGAATAGGGTGTCATAGTGCCCGATAGAGGGAATAGGGTGTCATAGTGCCCTATAGAGGGAATAAGGTGTCATAGTGCACTACAGAGGGAATAGGGTGGCATAGTGCCCTATAGAGGGAATAGGGTGTCATAGTGCACTACAGAGGGAATAGGGTGTCATAGTGCCCTATAGAGGGAATAGGGTGTAATAGTGCCCTATAGAGGGAATAGCGTGTCATAGTGCACTACAGAGGGAATAGGGTGTCATAGTGCACTACAGAGGGAATAGGGTGTCATAGTGCACTACAGAGGGAATAGGGTGTCATAGTGCACTACAGAGGGAATAGGGTGTCATAGTGCACTACAGAGGGAATAGGCTGTCATAGTGCTCTATAGAGGGAATAGGGTGTCATAGTGCACTACAGAGCGAATAGGGTGTCATAGTGCCCTATAGAGGGAATAGGGTGTCATAGTGCACTACAGAGGGAATAGGGTGTCAGAGTGCACTACAGAGGGAATAAGGTGTCATAGTGCACTACAGAGGGAATAGGGTGTCATAGTGCACTACAGAGGAAATAGGGTGTCATAGTGCACTACAGAGGGAATAGGGTGTCATAGTGCACTACAGAGGGAATAGGGTGTCATAGTGCACTACAGAGAAAATAGGGTGTCATAGTGCACTATAGAGGGAATAGGGTTCCATAATGCCCTATAGGGGGAATAGGGTGCAATAATGCACTTCAGAGGGAATAGGGTGTCATAGTGCACTACAGAGGGAATAGGGTGTCATAGTGCACTACAGAGGGAATAGGGTGTCATAGTGCCCTATAGAGGGAATAGGGTTCCATAATGCCCTATAGGGGGAATAGCGTGCAATAGTGCAACTTCAGAGGAATAGGGTGTCATAGTGTCCTACAGAGGGAATAGGGTGTCATAGTGCCCTATAGAGGGAATAGGGTGTCATAGTGCCCTACAGAGGGAATAGGGTGTCATAGTGCCCTATAGAGGGAATATGGTGTCATAGTGCCCTATAGAGGGAATAGGGTGTCATAGTGCTCTATAGAGGGAATATGGTGTCATAGTGCCCTATAGGGAATAGGGTGTCATAGTGCCCTATAGAGGGAATAGGGTGTCATAGTGTCATAGTGCTCTATGGAGGGAATAGGGTGTCATAGTGCCCTATAGAGGGAACAGGGTGTCATAGTGCTCTATAGAGGGAATAGGGTGTCATAGGGCCCTATAGAGGGAATAGGGTGTCATAGTGCCCTATAGAGGGAATAGGGTGTCATAGTGCACTACAGAGGGAATAGGGTGCCATAGTGCCCTATAGAGGGAATAGGGTGTCATAGTGCCCTATAGAGGGAATAGGGTGTCATAGTGCTCTATAGAGGGAATAGGGTGTCATAGTGCCCTATAGAGGGAATAGGGTGTCAAAGTGCACTGCAGAGGGAATAGGGTGTCATAGTGCACTACAGAGGGAATAGGGTGTCATAGTGACTTATAGAGGGAATAGGGTGGCATAGTGCACCACAGAGGGAATAGGGTGTCATAGTGCACTACTGAGGGAATAGGGTGTCATAGTGCCCTATAGAGGGAATGGGGTGTCATAGTGCCCTATAGAGGGAATAGGGTGTCATAGTGCCCTATAGAGGGAATAGGGTGTCATAGTGCTCTACAGAGGGAATAGGGTGTCATAGTGCCCTATAGAGGGAATAGGGTGTCATAGTGCCCTATAGAGGGAATAGGGTGTCATAGTGCTCTATAGAGGGAATATGGTGTCATAGTGCCCTATAGAGGGAATAGGGTGTCATAGGGCCCTATAGAGGGAATAGGGTGTCATAGTGCTCTATAGAGGGAATAGGGTGTCATAGTGCCCTATAGAGGGAACAGGGTGTCATAGTGCTCTATAGAGGGAATAGGGTGTCATAGGGCCCTATAGAGGGAATAGGGTGTCATAGTGCCCTATAGAGGTTACATTTCAGACCAAACCCTGTACTTATTTCATTTTTTGATCCTGGAAACACAACTGCACAGTCAACCGTTCAATTCAGTCAGCAACGCTGTCAAAGAGTCAGTAGAGTCTCACAAGTAATTGCTTTTATCAACTAATTTAATATATTTTTTAGCACACTTACAATCAGGGGGGGGGCTCTTTGAATACCCATCAGCATTACGTTCTGCAGCCTACCTACATATTTTCCTATGCTACACACACATGACATATTGACAAATTCAGACAATAATTTTTACAATAGCAAATGGAAAATCTAGGCAGTGCTCTCATAGACGTAGTTGGCCTCACTCAGTCAATAGAGTATTGGGTGTGTCCCAAAATGGTGCCCTATTCCCTATATATAGTGCACTACTTTTGAAAAGTATAGGGAATATAATGTTACTTCGGATGCACCCTTGGATTTATACACCACACGTAATAAATGAACAGCATCTAATGATATGAGTCTCAGACCATATTACTGACACTATAGTCTAATGATGTGACTCTCAGACCATATTACTGACACTATATAGTCTAATGATGAGTCTCAGACCATATTACTGACACTATATAGTCTAATGATATGAGTCTCAGACCATATTACTGACACTATATAGTCTAATGATGAGTCTCAGACCATATTACTGACACTATAGTCTAATGATATGAGTCTCAGACCATATTACTGACACTATATAGTCTAATGACATGCAGTGGTGTTGTTGTAGTACAATAAAGAGATGTGACATCTTCTGTGATGGTTCTTCCTGACCCAGAACCATTCTGATACATCCACAGACATAGTGCTTTCTTCTGTACAGAACCCATACAAACTGACACATCCATAGAAAACACAGCAATGTGGCTACTAACTCGTCCCCTATCAAGCACTAGCTAGCTGTAACTGAACGTGTGGGACAGAGCTTGTGATGAGGATGGATCTTTGAGCTGATTACGGTGTATCCCATTGCCCCTGAGGTTGGTTCTTGGCTTGAATAGGTGAAGTAGCCTTTAGCTCAACAGGCTAATCATGACTTTCTCCACAGGGAGTGTGGCTAAAGTGTCCCTTGCAGTGACCGGGATTTGAACAACGACAGGAGTGACCTGGTTCACACATGTGCATATCACAAAAATACACTGTGCACACATCACAAACCCTTGACAAATGTGGCCTCGTTTTGTGCTAGATTCACTGTGCTCTGCTATACATGCTGGCAATACAGTGTCCTTGATTTCTTCCATTTCTCTAATATAGTACATGATTGTCTTTGAGAATGTTGCAGTCTATTAGTCTTTAGCGAATACCCTGCAAAGGAAATTGAGCCCTCCATCCATCCCTCCCTCAACTACCTCATACCCTCCATCCATCCCTCCCTCAACTACCTCATACCCTCCATCCATCCCTCCCTCAACTACCTCATACCCTCCATCCATCCCTCCCTCAACTACCTCATACCCTCCATCCATCCCTCCCTCAACTACCTCATACCCTCCATCCATCCCTCCCTCAACTACCTCATACCCTCCATCCATCCCTCCCTCAACTACCTCATACCCTCCATCCATCCCTCCCTCAACTACCTCATACCCTCCATCCATCCCTCCCTCAACTACCTCATACCCTCCATCCATCCCTCCCTCTTTATTTCTCTCTTCCTGTGCCTTTGTTTATAGCCTCGTTGTTTTAATCGTGTTACTATTTCCTAGTCACTTTAACCCCTACCCACATGTACATACTGTATTACCTCAATTACCTCAACTACCTCATACCCTTGGACATTGACTCAGTACTGGTACTCGTTGTATAAAGTCTAGTAATTACCTCAACTACCTCATACCCCTGGGTATTGACTCAGTACTGGTACTCATTGTATATAGTCTAGTAATTACCTCAACTACCTCATACCCTTGGACATTGACTCAGTACTGGTACTCGTTGTATAAAGTCTAGTAATTACCTCAACTACCTCATACCCCTGGGTATTGACTCAGTACTGGTACCCGTTGTATAAAGTCTAGTAATTACCTCAATGACCTCATACCCCTGGGCATTGACTCAATACTGGTACTCATTGTATATACACTACCGTTCAAAAGTTTGGGGTCAAATGTTTTTGAAAGAGTTCCTCTGTCCAGTGTCTGTGTTCTTTTGCCCATCTTAATATTTTCTTTTTATTGGCCAGTCTGAGATATGGCTTTTTCTTTGCAACTCTTCCTAGAAGGCCAGCATCCCGGAGTCGCCTCTTCACTGTTGACGTTGAGACTGGTGATTTGTGGGTACTATTTAATGAAGCTGCCAGTTGAGGACTTGTGAGGCGTATGTTTCTCAAACTAATGTACTTGTTCTCTTGCTCAGTTGTGCACCGGGGCCTCACACTCCTCTTTATATTCTGGTTAGAGCCAGTTTGCGCTGTTCTGTGAAGGGAGTAGTACACAGCGTTGTATGAGATCTTCAGTTTCTTGGCAATTTCTCGCATGGAATAGCCTTCATTTCTCAGAACAAGAATAGACTGACGAGTTTCAGAAGAAAGTTCTTTGTTTCTGGCCATTTTGAGCCTGTAATCAAACCCACAAATGCTGATGCTCCAGATACTCAACTAGTCTAAGGAAGGCCAGTTTTATTGCCTCTTTAATCAGTACAACAGTTTTCAGCTGTGCTAACATAATTGCAAAATGGTTTTCTAATGATCAATTAGCCTTTTAAAATGATAAACTTGGATTAGCTAACACAATGTGCCATTGGAACACAGGAGTGATGGTTGCTGATAAAGGACCTCCGTACGCGTATGTAGATATTCCATAAAAAATCTGGTGTTTCCAGCTACAATAGTCATTTACAACATTAACAATGCCAACATTATTTCTGATCAATTTGATGTTATTTTAATGGACAAAAAATGTGCTTTTTAAAAAAAAATAAGGACATTTCTAAGTGACCCCAAACTTTTGAATGTAGTGTAGTGTAGTTATTACCTCAACTACCTCGTACCCCTGGACAGTGACTCAGTACCGGTACTCCTTGTTTATAGCCTCGTTATTGTTTTTATTGTGATATTATTTCATTTTTTTGTGCAAATCTTTTGATTCTGCACTGTTGGGAATGGGCTCTATCCCTCCCTCCTTCCCCTCCCTCCTTCCCCCTCCCTCCCTCCCTCCCTCCCTCCCTCCTTCCCCCTCCCCTCATCCCTCCCTCCCCCCCTCCCTCCTCCCCCTCATTCCCTCCCTCCCCCCTCCCTCCCTCTCCCCCCTCCCCCCCTCCCTCCCCTTAGAGACGGTACTTCCTCAGCAGTTCTTGTTGCCACATGTACTTCCTCTCCGGGAAGCGTTCAGGAATCCTGATCCTGTGGAAGTCCTGGATGCACCTCTCCAGCTCCTGCTCCGGTGTTAACTTCTCCTTGTTGGCCTTCCTCTTGGCTGCAGCGTCCCGGTGCTCCCTGATCCCCATGGTCCTCACACGGAGCAGGTCCGTCTTCCTCCTCACCTCCGACGGCTGGAGCAGCTGAACGGGCCCTTTAGGGGAGGAGGGGGGAGGAGAAGAAGAAGAACAAGAGATTTTATTTGACAGATGCCTTTCAAAACACCCAAGGTCACCCAAGGGGAAAGGTGTAAAACAGGAGGTACAAGAGGAGAGGTACACCCACACCTTTCTTCAGTGGCCGTTCCAGGGTCTGGGCGATGGGGTGAGGCTGTCGGCTGATGGAACCACATATGACAGTGCCCTGAGGGGAGCTGGCTTCTGATTGAGTCTCGGAACAGGAAGTAGAGAGCTCGTTCAAAGAAGTGCCGCTCTCTCCCTCACGCTCGCTCCTGTGGCTCTTGCAGCAGCAGTCACAGTGGGACGAAGACCACCTGGATGGGCCACCTGGAGAAGACACGTGTGTAGACACACAGACACACAACATTGAGTTTCTTCTTGAATGACACCTCTTGAATGACACCTGATTTCCATAACAGACAAAAGAAGATAGAGACTGCAGGCTATAGTTCACAAATGACTCACATATTGAATTCATCAATTATCATAGAAGTGAGTAAATGTGAGGGAATCCTCACACAATACGTCATTATTAGCTAACAAGCTCTTGGCCTACACTGACAGATGTATAATCAAACAGACCAGTTACTGAACAGACAAACCCTGACAAATGACCATAGCACAATGTCATCAAGACATCTTCAATAGGAAGCATCACTGACCTTTCATTACTGAGCCTCTGAGTGTGTGTGTGTGTGTGTGTGTGTGTGTGTGTGTGTGTGTGTGTGTGTGTGTGTGTGTGTGTGTGTGTGTGTGTCTGATGGATGAACTATACATTACTAAAAGTATTTGGACACCTGCTTGTCGAACATCAACCAATCAAATGTATTTATAAAGCCCTTTTTACATCAGCTGATGTCACAAAGTGCTACACAGAAACCCAAACACCAAGCAATGCAGAGGTAGAAGCACGCTGGCTAGGAAAAACTCCCTAGAAAGGCCGGAACCTTAGGAAGAAACCTAGCGAGGAACCAGGCTCTGAGGGGTGGCCAGTCCTCTTCTGGCTGTGCCGGGTGGATATTATAACAGTACATGGCCAAGATGTTCAAACAGTCATAGATGACCAGCAGGGTCAAATAATAATAATCACAGTGGTTGTAGAGGGTGCAACAAGTCAGCACCTCAGGAGTAAATGTCAGTTGGCTTTTCAAAGCCGATCATTCAGAGTTAGAGACAGCAGGTCCGGTAGAGAGAGAGAGTTGAAAACAGCAGGTCCGGGACAAGGTAGCACGTCTGGTGAACAGGTCAGGGTTCCATAGCCGCAGGTAGAACAGTTGAAACTGGAGGACAGGTAGTCCTGAGGCATGGTCCTAGGGCTCAGGTCCTCCGAGAAGAAAGAAAGAAAGAAAGAAAGAAAGAAAGAAAGAAAGAAAGAAAGAAAGAAAGAAAGAAAGAAAGAAAAAAGAAAGAAAGAAAGAAAGAAAGAAAGAAAGAAAGAAAGAAAGAAAAGAAAAGAAAAGTAAAGAAAAGCAAAGAAAAGAAAGAAAGAAAGAAAGAAAGAGCATACTTAAATTCACACAGGACACCGGATAAGACAGGAGAAATACTCCAGATATAACAGACTGACCCTAGACCCATAACACATGAACTATTGTAGCATAAATACTGGAGGCTGAGACAGGAGGGGACGGGAGACACTGTGGCACCGTCCCACAATACCCCTGGACAGGGCCAACCAGGCAGGATATAATCCCAACCACTTTGCCAAAGCACAGCCCCCACACCACTAGAGAGATATCTTCAAACCACCAACTTACCACCCTGATACAAGGCAGAGTATAGCCCACAAAGATCTCTTCCACGGCACGAATCCGAGGGGGGTGCCAACCCGGAGAGGGAGATCATGTCAGTGACTCAACTGGATAGGCATACCATTCCATAAAAATGGAGCTCTATAGGAGAAAGCCCTGCCTCCAGCTGTTTGCTTAGAAATTCTAGGGACAATAAGGACCTTGTGACCTTATGTGACCTTAGGACCTTGTGACCGTAGCGTACGTGTAAGTATGTACAGCAGGACCAAATTGGAAAGATAGGTAGGAGCAAGCCCATGTTGTAACGGCTGTCGTCAGAAGGATGAGACCAAGGCGCAGCGTTCCTTGAGTTCCACATAATATTTATTGTTGAAGTGAAACTTTTAGACAAAACAAAACAATAAAGAAAACAGCGACCGAACAGTCTCGTAAGTGCAAACTACCTGGTCACAAACGAAGAACAAGATCCCACACAGAAGGAGGGAAAAACTTTACCTAAGTATGATTCCCAATCAGAGACAACGATAGACAGCTGTCCCTGATTGAGAACCATATCTGGCCAAACACAAAGAAATAGAAAACATAGAAACATGAACATAGAATGCCCACCCAAATCACACCCTGACCAAACCAAAAATAGAGACATAAAAAGCTCTCTACGGTCAGGGCGTGACAGTACCCCCCCAAAGGTGCGGACTCCGGCCGCAAAACCTGAACCTATAGGGGAGGGTCTGGGTGGGCATTACTCCGCGGTGGCGGCTCTGGTGAGGGACGTGGACCATCACCGCCGACCCCGGACTGAAGACCCTCGTAGAGAGGGCGCCTCTGGACTGAAGGGCGCCTCTGGACTGAGGGGCGCCTTTGGACTGAGGGGCGCCTTTGGACTGAGGTGCTGCACTGCAGGCTCCGGACTGGAGGGCGAGTCTGGAGTGAAGGGCGCCTCTGGACTGAAGTGCGCCTCTGGACTGAAGAGCGTCTCTGGACTAAAGAGCGCCTCTGGACTAAAGAGCGCCTCTGGACTAAAGAGCGCCTCTGGACTAAAGAGCGCCTCTGGACTAAAGAGCGCCTCTGGACTGAAGGGCTGTACTGCAGGCTCCGGACAGGAGGGCGACTCTGGCAGCTCCGGACAGGAGGGCGACTCTGGCAGCTCCGGACAGGAGGGCGACTCTGGCAGCTCCGGACAGGAAGGCGACTCTGGCAGCTCCGGACAGGAGGGCGACTCTGGCAGCTCCGGACAGGAGGGCGACCCTAGAGGGAGGAGACGGAGAGACAGCCTGGTGCGTGGGGCTGCCAATGGCCCACCAGGGGGAGACCTACAGGAGGCCTGGTGCATAGAGGAGGCACCGGATAAACTGGGCTGTGGGGGAGCACTGGAGCTCTGGTGCGCAGCCTTGGCACCACTCCTTCAGGCTGGATGACCACTTTAGCCCGGCCCCTCCAGAGTGCAGGTGATGCTGATGCTGTTGCAGCGTTGCTCATCTTCACAGGTAGAAACTGATGCTGTTGCAGCATTGCTCATCTTCACAGGTAGAAACTGATGCTGTTGCAGCGTTGCTCATCTTCACAGTAGAAACTGATGCAGCATTGCTCATCTTCACAGGTAGAAACTGATGCTGTTGCAGCTCATCTTCACAGTAGAAACTGATGCTGTTGCAGCATTGCTCATCTTCACAGTAGAAACTGATGCAGCGTTGCTCATCTTCACAGTAGAAACTGATGCAGCATTGCTCATCTTCACAGTAGAAACTGATGCAGCGTTGCTCATCTTCAAATCGAATAAAAAAATGTTATTTGTCACATACACATGGTTAGCAGATGTTAATGCGAGTGTAGCGAAATGCTTGTGCTTCTAGTTCCGACAATGCAGTAATAACCAACGAGTAATCTAACCTAACAATTCCAAAACTTCTACCTTATACACACAAGTGTAAAGGGATAAAGAATATGTACATAAAGATATATGAATGAGTGATGGTACAGAACGGCATAGGCAAGATGCAGTAGATGGTATCGAGTACAGTATACAGTAGAAACTGATGCTAATGCAGCGTTGCTCATCATCACAATGGGAATCCATTTGACATGGGTTTCTTGATAGAGGTCAGCTGGTGAACCTACAGTACGTAAACAAATAAAAAGCACACCTAATGTTAGAATATCACATCTTCAGGTCACCTAAACCATCAGGGCTCTTGTTTAATTCATTCAGGTGTTTTCGTGTCTATTGTTGGGCTGGAACCACTAATAGTCAACACAGCAGGTTATCCTATCCTTTTGTGGCCTTTATCCTATGCTGAAATGTCCATCCATTTTCCATCCTTTTATGAATATTTAGGAGAATTTACGTAGCAGGTTAGGGGAATTCGGTTAAGGTTAGGAAAAAGGTTAGGGTTAGCTAAAATACAACAACAACAAAAAATACTTTTGACGTTAATTTGACAAAAACTGGATCCTTTTAGCTATGACCCCTTTTTGGCCTAGATTACATGGTTGCATTCAAGACAAGGTCGTTTTTATTGATCTGTTGTCAGTGTCAGCAGAGTAGGCCTAGACTACAATCACATTAAAAAAGATTATGCTAATATCTCCAGTTATATAAAGTGTAGTAGAATTGCATGAAATGTTTATCAAAATCCACATTTTTCCAGTGCAAAGGAAAGAAACGTCTCTGCCATTGCCTATAATTCCTATGACAATAGAGTTTATTAATAGCCTAAATTATCACTATCCAATCTTCTCATCACATTAGGAATAGTAGACCTACATTAGTCTGCAAATGCGATGATAGAGACATGCGATCCTTTGTTATAAAGGTGTATAAAAATTGCTTCCCCAAAACTTGAAACTCACGCAACACATGCTAATAGCTAGACTACAAGCTAATAGCTAGACTACATGCTAATAACTAGACTACAAGCTAATAGCTAGACTACAAGCTAATAGCTAGACTACATGCTAATAGCTAGACTACAAGCTAATAGCTAGACTACATGCTAATAGCTAGACTACAAGCTATCTAGCTAGCTAATTTTGGCTAATTTACTGTAGTGTTGTTGTGTAATACCTGGCTAGCATAGCTAAACTAAACTCAAAATTGATCCGACTTGACTTACCAGTCAGTGATGAAATGATCACAGCAGACCCTGTACTGACTGCTGTCTAGTTTCAGGTCTTGACGGACAAAAAGGTTTCTTGGCTTTTCTGACAGTTCTCGAGACTTATCTTATTGGTGTCACCAACGGTGTTTCATGATTGCAGGGAATCTGTAAACATATATTTTCCTGTTGTCTTTCCTGCCTTGTTAGAGCAGCCAAATACTCCACAGAAAATGACCGTGGTGATGAATCAACTCATTTTAGGCACTTGTTGTTGTTGTTGTCAGAAAAATTAACGCGGTGATCTTCCAACATGGCCGCCAGGAGGCATCGTACATCATCTGCAAGCCCTAAAGGGTTCTACCTGGAATCAAAAAGGGTTCTACCTGGAACCACAACGGGTTCTACCTGGAATCAAAAAGGGTTCCACCTGGAACCAAAAATGGTTCTACCTGGAACCACAAAGGGTTCCACCTGGAACCAAAAAGGGTTATCCTATGGGGACAACCGAAGAACCCTCTTGGAACCCTTTTTTCTATGAGTGTACATAGTGCACTACTTTTGGCTATCTAAAGGGTATGGGTTGCCATTTGGGACGAAACTTAAAATATCATTAATCTTGAGTGTTACACATGCAGTAGGAGCAGATTGAGGTTGCTGAGATGAAGGAGTAGTGCATTGTGTGGGTCAGAATGTCTTTTTGACCTGCTGTCAGTGAGGATTGATACGAGCAGTAAAACTGACAGTGGTTCAACTGCCTGTGGATATGCCCTCATACACACTTAAACACTCATACACAGACACACACACAGCCTCTGGATATGCTCTGAATAGGATGTTTTTCAGTAGACGCCTTACCAAGATAAAATGTTACTGTCTTCTGAACCTGACCAGCTAATGAAAGAAGGCGAAGGTGCTGGGAAGGTTAGGAGGAAAACAGAAGACTACGACTGGGAATGTTAGGAGGAAAACAGAAGACTACAGCTGGGAAGGTTAGGAGGAAAACAGAAGACTACGACTGGGAAGGTTAGGAGGAAAACAGAAGACTACGACTGGGAATGTTAGGAGGAAAACAGAAGACTACAGCTGGGAAGGTTAGGAGGAAAACAGAAGACTACGACTGGGAAGGTTAGGAGGAAAACAGAAGACTACGACTGGGAAGGTTAGGAGGAAAACAGAAGACTACGACTGGGAAGGTTAGGAGGAAAACAGAAGACTACGACTGGGAAGGTTAGTTCTGTTTTTCAATTTCCTATATCCTGGCTGGGAAGACATCCACACGGACTTCTCTCTGCTCTCCGTGGCTTACACGAATAAAACTACATTAAACAATGATCAAACTACTCACGCATAGACAGTCTAAATGGACAAAAACATCCTACATGTAATTGTTTTCCCAATATAAGGCTCTAGTCTCAACCGTAATAACGGTCTCACTAAGAGCAATCATTGGGCCATTACCTGCAGAGAGCACATGCATATACAGTGACTACATCCCAAATGGCACCCTATTCCCAACACAGTGCACTACTTTTGACCAGAGCCCATAGGAGCTCTGTGGAAACGTAGTGCACTATGTATGGAATAGGGTGCCATTTGGGACGTGGACAGTGTGTACACCAATTGATATGGAGCAGGGAGTTTAGTTCAACCGGGATTTGAGCCTCTCAGCTTTTCACTGTAATTACAGCCTTATCTCTGCATGTTGATGTGATTGCATTATTCTGATAGCGGAGAGAGAGCGAGACAGTGGCTAACAGCTTTTTTAATGACTAATCCATGGGAGAGTCCCAAATGGCACCCTATTTCCTATATAGTGCATTACTTTTGGCCAGAGCCCTATGAGTCCTGCACTATAATAGGGAATAGGGTGCAAATTGGGACGGGGTCTGTGAGGAAAGAGGCAAATCAGACCACCTCCTCAGAAAGAGAATCAGACTGCATCGGGGGGCTGTGCCCACCAACATCCAGGCATGATGGACGTTTTACTGGAGAGAGAGGGGAGGACGGGGAGTAGAGAGAGAATCCTGTTCCTGAAATGACGTGGGTTTTTTCTGTAGTGTTAAAGGTTTCCATCGTGAATTTTCTGTATAGAAAATAAACCTTCAACAGCACAGAAAAAAACACGTAACTGCCCTGAAATGTCTATGATGCTATTATGGGTTTCTGGGAGAGTGAGAGAGAGAGAGAGAGAGAGAGAGAGAGAGAGAGAGAGAGAGAGAGAGAGAGAGAGAGAGAGAGAGAGAGAGAGAGAGAGAGAGAGAGAGAGAGAGAGAGAGAGAGATATAGAGGGGGTGGGGAATGTCCTTGTGACATTCCAGGCTATATTCTTTCACAGTACAGAACTCTCCTCTCCTGTACCTCTCCCCTCCTCTCCTCTCCTGTACCTCTCCCCTCCTCTCCACTCCTCTGCCCTCCTCTCCTCTACCTCTCCCTCCTCCTCTCCTCTCCTCTGCCCTCCTCTCCTCTACCTCTCCCCTCCTCTCCTCTGCGCTCCTCTCCTTTACCTCTCCCCTCCTCTACCTCTCCCCTCCTCTCCTCTGCCCTCCTCTCCTCTGCCCTCCTCTCCTCTACCTCTCCCCTCCTCTCCTCTGACCTCCTCTCCTCCTCTCCTCTGCCCTCCTCGTCTCTACCTCTCCCATCCTCTCCACTCCTCTACCTCTCCCCTCCTTTCCTCTGCCCTGCTCTCCTCTGCCCTCCTCTCCTTTCCCTCTCCACTCCTCTCCCCTCCTCTCCTCTGCCCTCCTCTCCCCTCCTCTTCCTCTCCTCTACCTCTCCCCTCGCCACCTCTCCTCTCCACTCATCTCCACTACTCTCCTCTCCTCTCCCCTCCTCTTCCTCTCCTCTACCTCTCCCCTCGCCACCTCTCCTCTCCACTCATCTCCACTCCTCTCCTCTGCTCTGCCCTGCCCTCCTCTTCTTTCCCTCTCTACTCCTCTCCCCTCCTCTTCCTCTCCTCTACCGCTCCCCTCCTCTTCCTCTCCTCTACCTCTCCCCTCGCCACCTCTCCTCTCCACTCATCTCCACTCCTCTCCTCTGCCCTCCTCTTCCTCTACCCCTCCCCTCCTCACCTCTCCACTCCTCTGCACTCCTCTCCTCTACCCCTCCCCTCCATCACCTCTCCTCTCCACTCAACTCCCCTCCTCTGCCCTCCTCTTCCTCTCCTCTACCTCTCCCCTCCTCACCTCTCCTCTACCTCTCCCCTCTGTTATTGATGAGATTGCTCACACACAGTCAGTAAGTCAGCGAGGTAGCTCTGCTCTGCAGAAGAGCCCCACACATGCAGCCTCTCTAATGGTGCTGGAATATGATATATGTGAGGCTACATAGATTTATCCTAGAAGATACATGGAGTTGTTAGTTGTGTTGACTTCGGAAAATGTAAAGCATCAGAATTCTTTATATCGTTCACAAAACTCCATTCATGATGTTTCACAAAAACCCCATAACACACCTCCTCAGTCAACTTCTCTGCTCAGCCAATAGCAACATCACAATTAATTTCCATGTAACGGCCCTGAAATGTGTATGATGCTATTATCTGGTTTCTGGCCTTGTTCCTAGACGACCAGGCCTTGTACCTAGATGACCACACCTTGTTCCTAGACGACCAAGCCTTGTTCCTAGACGACCACGCCTTGTTCCTAGACGACCAGGTCTTGTTCCTAGACGACCAGGCCTTGTACCTAGACGACCACGCCTTGTTCCTAGACGACCAGGTCTTGTTCCTAGACGACCAGGTCTTGTTCCTAGACGACCAGGCCTTGTTCCTAGACTACCAGACCTTGTACCTAGACGACCACGCCTTGTTCCTAGACGACCAGGTCTTGTTCCTAGACGACCAGGCCTTGTTCCTAGACGACCACGCCTTGTTCCTAGATGACCAGGTCTTGTACCTAGACGACCACGCCTTGTTCCTAGACGACCAGGTCTTGTACCTAGACGACCACGCCTTGTTCCTAGACAACCAGGTCTTGTTCCTAGACGACCAGGCCTTGTTCCTAGACGACCAAGCCTTGTACCTAGATGACCACACCTTGTTCCTAGACGACCACGCCTTGTTCCTAGACGACCACGCCTTGTTCCTAGACGACCAGGTCTTGTTCCTAGACGACCACGCCTTGTTCCTAGACGACCACGCCTTGTTCCTAGACGACCAGGCCTTGTTCCTAGACGACCGCATCTCGTTCCTAGACGACCAGGCCTTGTTCCTAGACGACCACACCTTGTTCCTAGACGACCAGGCCTTGTTCCTAGACTACCAGACCTTGTACCTAGACGACCACGCCTTGTTCCTAGACGACCAGGTCTTGTTCCTAGACGACCAGGCCTTGTTCCTAGACTACCAGACCTTGTACCTAGACGACCAGGCCTTGTTCCTAGACGACCACGCCTTGTTCCTAGACGACCAGGTCTTGTTCCTAGACGACCAGGCCTTGTTCCTAGAAGACCAGGCCTTGTTCCTAGACGACCACGCCTTGTTCCTAGACGACCAGGTCTTGTTCCTAGACGACCAGGCCTTGTTCCTAGACGACCAGGTCTTGTTCCTAGACGACCAGGCCT
Organism: Oncorhynchus nerka; assembly: GCF_034236695.1. Taxonomy (NCBI): domain Eukaryota; kingdom Metazoa; phylum Chordata; class Actinopteri; order Salmoniformes; family Salmonidae; genus Oncorhynchus; species Oncorhynchus nerka. The sequence continues at coordinate 11,799,372 of NC_088400.1, read as the reverse complement.
TGTTCCTAGACGACCACGCCTTGTTCCTAGACGACCACAATATTTCATCTCTTCCTCTACATTAGCGAGATATAATTTTTGTAAAACATGTAATCTGCTATTCCACCCCTGACACAGTCAGACACACCCAGGTAGACTCACCCAGAGACCCCTACCCAGAAAGACTCACCCAGAGACCCCTACCCAGAAAGACTCACCCAGAGACCCCTACCCAGGTAGACTCACCCAGAGACCCCTACCCAGAAAGACTCACCCAGAGACCCCTACCCAGAAAGACTCACCCAGAGACCTCTACCCAGAAAGACTCACCCAGAGACCCCTACCCAGGTAGACTCACCCAGAGACCCCTACCCAGAAAGACTCACCCAGAGACACCTAGCCAGGTAGACTCACCCAGAGACCCTTTACCCAGGTAGACTCACCCAGAGACCCCTACCCAGAAAGACTCACCCAGAGACCCCTACCCAGGTAGACTCACCCAGAGACCCCTACCCAGAAAGACTCACCCAGAGACCCCTACCCAGGTAGACTCACCCAGAGACCCCTACCCAGGTACACTCACCCAGAGACACCTACCCAGGTAGACTGACCCAGAGACCCCTACCCAGGTAGACTCACCCAGAGACCCCTACCCAGAAAGACTCACCCAGAGACCCCTACCCAGAAAGACTCACCCAGAGACCCCTACCCAGAAAGACTCACCCAGAGACCCCTACCCAGAAAGACTCACCCAGAGACCCCTACCCAGAAAGACTCACCCAGAGACCCCTACCCAGAAAGACTCACCCAGAGACCCCTACCCAGAAAGACTCACCCAGAGACCCCTACCCAGAAAGACTCACCCAGAACCACACACACAGCTGACGGGTGTGAATAAATCTGAATAAATCTGAATCATCTAGAATAAGGCTGATTGTCTTGGTGCTGCCTGGTGCAGTAAACTTCTCTATTTCATCATAAAGGACCCCATCTGTTCTGAAATCATCTCCAAACCAACCTCTCTCTCTCTCTTTCTAACACCACACACTCTTTCTAACACACCACACACTCTTTCTAACACACATTAGATATTCTGTCCCCCTATTTTCCAACTGACTCCCTCTGTGTCCAGTGAGTTCCTCCTCCGACTGACTCCCTCTGTCTGCAGTGAGTTCCTCCTCCAACTGACTCCCTCTGTCTCCAGTGAGTTCCTCCTCCGACTGACTCCCTCTGTCTCCAGTGAGTTCCTCCGACTGACTGCCTATGTCTCCAGTGAGTTCCTCATCCAACTGACTCCCTCTGTCTCCAGTGAGTTCCTCCTCCGACTGACTCCCTCTGTCTCCAGTGAGTTCCTCCGACTGACTGCCTCTGTCTCCAGTGAGTTCCTCATCCAACTGACTCCCTCTGTCTCCAGTGAGTTCCTCCTCCGACTGTCTCCAGTGAGTTCTTCCTCTGACTGACTCCCTCTGTCTCCAGTGGTTTCCTCCAACTGACTCCCTCTGTCTCCAGTGGTTTCCTCCAACTGACTCCCTCTGTCTCCAGTGAGTTCCTCCTCCGACTGACTCCCTCTGTCTCCAGTGGTTTCCTCCAACTGACTCCCTCTGTCTCCAGTGAGTTCCTCCAACTGACTCCCTCTGTCTCCAGTGAGTTCCTCCGACTGACTCCCTCTGTCTCCAGTGAGTTCCTCCTCCGACAGACTCCTTCTGTCTCCAGTGAGTTCCTCCTCCAACTGACTCCCTCTGTCTCCAGTGAGTTCCTCCGACTGACTGCCTCTGTCTCCAGTGAGTTCCTCATCCAACTGACTCCCTCTGTCTCCAGTGAGTTCCTCCTCCGACTGTCTCCAGTGAGTTCTTCCTCTGACTGACTCCCTCTGTCTCCAGTGGTTTCCTCCAACTGACTCCCTCTGTCTCCAGTGGTTTCCTCCAACTGACTCCCTCTGTCTCCAGTGAGTTCCTCCTCCGACTGACTCCCTCTGTCTCCAGTGAGTTCCTCCGACTGACTCCCTCTGTCTCTACTGAGTTCCTCCGACTGACTCCCTCTGTCTCCAGTAAGTTCCTCCTCCAACTGACTCCCTCTGTCTCCAGTGAGTCCCTCCAACTGACTCCCTCTGTCTCCAGTGAGTTCCTCCAACTGACTCCCTCTGTCTCTAGTGAGTTTCTCCGACTGACTCCCTCTGTCTCCAGTAAGTTCCTCCTCCGACAGACTCCTTCTGTCTCCAGTGAGTTCCTCCTCCAACTGACTCCCTCTGTCTCCAGTGAGTTCCTCCAACTGACTCCCTCTGTCTCCAGTGAGTTCCTCCAACTGACTCCCTCTGTCTCTAGTGAGTTTCTCCGACTGACTCCTTCTGTCTCCAGTGAGTTCCTCCTCTAAATGACTCCCTCTGTCTCCAGTGAGTTCCTCCTCCGACTGACTCCCTCTGTCTCCAGTGAGTTTCTCCGACTGCCTCCCTCTGTCTCTACTGAGTTCCTCCGACTGACTCCCTCTGTCTCCAGTAAGTTCCTCCTCCAACTGACTCCCTTTGTTTCCAGTGAATTCCTCATCCGACTGACTCCCTCTGTCTCCAGTGAGTTCCTCCGACTGACTCCCTCTGTCTCCAGTAAGTTCCTCCTCCAACTGACTCCCTTTGTTTCCAGTGAATTCCTCATCCAACTGACTCCCTCTGTCTCCAGTGAGTTCCTCATCCAACTGACTCCCTCTGTCTCCAGTGAGTTCCTCCGACTGACTCCCTCTGTCTCCAGTGAGTTCCTCCAACTGACTCCCTCTGTCTCTAGTGAGTTCCTCCAACTGACTCCCTCTGTCTCCAGTGAGTTCCTCCAACTGACTCCCTCTGTCTCCAGTGAGTTCCTACGACTGACTCCCTCTGTCTCCAGTGAGTTCCTCCTACTGACTCCCTCTGTCTCCAGTGAGTTTCTCCTCCGACAGACTCCCTTTGTCTCCAGTGACTTCCTCCTCCTCCGACTGACTGCCTCTGTCTCCAGTGAGTTTCTCCGACAGACTCCCTCTGTCTCCAGTGACTTCCTCCTCCTCCGACTGACTGCATCTGTCTCCAGTGAGTTTCTCCGACTGACTCCCTCTGTTTCCAGCAAGTTCCTCCGAATGACTCCCTCTGTCTCCAGTAAGTTCCTCCGACTGACTGCCTCTGTCTCCAGTGAGTTCCTCCTCCAACTGACTCCCTCTGTCTCCAGTGAGTTCCTCATCCAACTGACTCCCTCTGTCTCCAGTGAGTTCCTCCTCCGACTGTCTCCAGTGAGTTCTTCCTCTGACTGACTCCCTCTGTCTCCAGTGGTTTCCTCCAACTGACTCACTCTGTCTCCAGTGGTTTCCTCCAACTGACTCCCTCTGTCTCCAGTGAGTTCCTTCGACTGACTCCCTCTGTCTCCAGTGGTTTCCTCCAACTGACTCCTTCTGTCTCCAGTGAGTTCCTCCAACTGACTCCCTCTGTCTCCAGTGAGTTCCTCATCCAACTGACTCCCTCTGTCTCCAGTGAGTTCCTCTGACTGACTCCCTCTGTCTCTAGTGAGTTTCTCCGACTGACTCCCTCTGTCTCTAGTGAGTTTCTCCGACTGACTCCTTCTGTCTCCAGTGAGTTCCTCCTCTAACTGACTCCCTCTGTCTCCAGTGAGTTCCTCCTCCGACTGACTCCTTCTGTCTCCAGTGAGTTCCTCCTCCAACTGACTCCCTCTGTCTCCAGTGAGTTCCTCCAACTGACTCCCTCTGTCTCCAGTGAGTTCCTCCAACTGACTCCCTCTGTCTCCAGTGAGTTCCTCCAACTGACTCCCTCTGTCTCCAGTGAGTTCCTCCAACTGACTCCCTCTGTCTCTAGTGAGTTTCTCCGACTGACTCCCTCTGTCTCTAGTGAGTTTCTCCGACTGACTCCTTCTGTCTCCAGTAAGTTCCTCCTCCAACTGACTCCCTTTGTCTCCAGTGAATTCCTCATCCGACTGAATCCCTCTGTCTCCAGTGAATTCCTCCATCTGACTCCGTCCCTGTCACCGCCTTAGGACATGCCTTGTTTATGTGCTTGTTAAGTCACAAATTAGGCCAGAGCATCCTTGCAGGGGTATGAGCTAGCTAGCCTGGCAGAGATAGCAGGCATGAATGTCCTTGTACAGACAGAGAGACAGAGACAGAGGGGGGAGGGGGGGAGGGGAGAGAGAGCGAGCGAGAGAGAGAAAAAGTGGGAGACAGAGAGGGGAAGAGAGAGGGGGAGAGAGAGAGGGGAGAAAGAGAGAGGGGGGAGATAGAGAGAGGAGAAAAGAGAAAGAGGGGGACAGAGAGAGAGGGGGAGAAAGAGAGAGAGAGGGGGGGAGATAGAGAGAGGAGAAAAGAGAAAGAGAAAGAGGGGGACAGAGAGAGAGGGGGAGAGAAAGAGAGATAATGGTGGTCGAAAAAAGGTCCAGTCTCCAGGACCACGAATACAAATTCCATCTAGACACCGTTGCCCGAGAGCACACAAAAAACTATACATACCTCGCCCTAAACATCAGCGCCACAGTTAACTTCCACAAAGCTGTGAATGAGCTGAGACACAAGGCAAGAAAGGCCTTCTATGCCATCAAAAGGAACATATAATTCAACATACCAATTAGGATCTGGCTAAAAATACTTGAATCAGTTACAGAACCCGTTGCCCTTTATGGTTGTGAGGAATTCATAAATTGAGACTCTGCATGCAGAATTCTGCAAAATTTTCTCAGTGTACAACATAACACACCAAATAATGCATGTAGAGCAGAATTAGGCCGATACCCGCTAATTATCAAAATCCAGAAAAGAGCTGTTCATTTCTACAACCACCTTAAAAGAAGCGATTGCCAAACCTTCCATAGCAAAGCCATGACCTACAGAGAGATGAACCTGGAGAAAAGTCCCCTAAGCAAGCTGGTCCTGGGCTTATGATCACAAACACAAACACATCCAACAGAACCCCAGGACAGCAACACAGTTAGACCCAACCAAATCATGAGAAAACAAAAAGATAATTACTTTACACATGGGAAAGCATTAACAAAACAACAGAGCAAACTAGAATGTTATTTGGCCCTAAACAGAGAGTACACAGTGGGAGAATACCTGACCACTGTGACTGACCCAAACTTAAGGAAAGCTTTGACTATGTACAGACTCAGTGAGCATAGCCTTGCTATTGAGAAAGGCCCCCGAAGGCAGACCTGGCTCTCAAGAGAAGACAGGCTATGTGCACACTGCCCACAAAATGAGGTGGAAACTGAGCTGCACTTCCTAACCTCCTGTCCAACGTATGACCATATTAGCGACACATATTTCCCTCAGATTACACAGAGCCACAAGGAATTCGAAAACAAATCAAATTTTGATAAACTCCCATATCTACTGGGTGAAATGGGCTCCCGAGTGGCGTAGTGGTCTAAGGCACTGGATCTCAATGCTTGAGGCATCACTACAGACACCCTGGTTTGATTCCAGGCTGTATCACAACCGGCCTTGATTGGGAGTCCCACAGGGTGGGGCACAATTGGCCCAGCTTTCTCCAGGTTTGGCCGGCGTAGGACGTCATTGTAAATAAGAATTTGTTCTTGACTGAGTTGCCTCGTTAAATAAAGGTTAAATAAAAATAAATACCAAAGTGTGCAATCACCATTGTAAATACCCTTTTCAACTGTAACTATTTGCACATAATATGACATTTGAAATGTCTTTATTCTTTTTGAACTTCTGTGAGTGTAATGCTTACTATTAATTTGTGTAGTTTATTTCACTTGCTTTGGCAATGTCATAAATATGATTGCCATGCCAATAAAGCCCTTCAATAGAAAAATAATTGAGAGAGAACGAGGTAGAGAGAGAGACAAGGAAATCCAGAATACTCAGACAGTTAGCCACAATAAGTATGGGTAGTATTCAGTGTCTCAGTGTTAGCCACAATAAGTATGGGTAGTTTTCAGTGTCTCAGTGTTAGCCACAATAAGTATGGGTAGTTTTCATAGGGTCTCAGTGTTAGCCACAATAAGTATGGGTAGTTTTCATAGTGTCTCAGTGTTAGCCACAATAAGTATGGGTAGTATTCAGTGTCTCAGTGTTAGCCACAATAAGTATGGGTAGTTTTCATAGTGTCTCAGTATTAGCCACAATAAGTATGGGTAGTTTTCATAGTGTCTCAGTGTTAGCCACAATAAGTATGGGTAGTATTCAGTGTCTCAGTGTTAGCCACAATAAGTATGGGTAGTTTTCATAGTGTCTCAGTGTTAGCCACAATTAGTATGGGTAGTTTTCATAGTGTCTCAGTGTTAGCCACAATAAGTATGGGTAGTTTTCAGTGTCTCAGTGTTAACCACAATAAGTATGGGTAGTTTTCAGTGTCTCAGTGTTAGCCACAATAAGTATGGGTAGTATTCAGTGTCTCAGTGTTAGCCACAATAAGTATGGGTAGTATTCAGTGTCTCAGTATTAGCCACAATAAGTATGGTTAGTTTTCATAGTGTCTCAGTGTTAGCCACAATAAGTATGGGTAGTATTCAGTGTCTCAGTGTTAGCCACAGTAAGTATGGGTAGTATTCAGTGTCTCAGTGTTAGCCACAGTAAGTATGGGTAGTATTCAGTGTCTCAGTGTTAGCCACAATAAGTATGGGTAGTATTCAGTGTCTCAGTGTTAGCCACAATTAGTATGGGTAGTATTCAGTGTCTCAGTGTTAGCCACAGTAAGTATGGGTAGTATTCAGTGTCTCAGTGTTAGCCACAATTAGTATGGGTAGTATTCAGTGTCTCAGTGTTAGCCACAATAAGTATGGGTAGTATTCTGTGTCTCAGTGTTAGCCACAATTAGTATGGGTAGTATTCAGTGTCTCAGTGTTAGCCACAGTAAGTATGGGTAGTATTCAGTGTCTCAGTGTTAGCCACAATTAGTATGGGTAGTATTCAGTGTCTCAGTGTTAGCCACAATAAGTATGGGTAGTTTTCATAGTGTCTCAGTGTTAGCCACAATTAGTATGGGTAGTTTTCAGTGTCTCAGTGTTAGCCACAATTAGTATGGGTAGTATTCAGTGTCTCAGTGTTAGCCACAATTAGTATGGGTAGTATTCAGTGTCTCAGTGTTAGCCACAATAAGTATGGGTAGTTTTCATAGTGTCTCAGTGTTAGCCACAATAAGTATGGGTAGTATTCAGTGTCTCAGTGTTAGCCACAATACGTATGGGTAGTATTCAGTGTCTCAGTGTTAGCCACAGTAAGTATGGGTAGTTTTCATAGTGTCTCAGTGTTAGCCACAATAAGTATGGGTAGTTTTCATAGTGTCTCAGTGTTAGCCACAATAAGTATGGGTAGTATTCAGTGTCTCAGTGTTAGCCACAATAAGTATGGGTAGTTTTCATAGTGTCTCAGTGTTAGCCACAATAAGTATGGGTAGTATTCAGTGTCTCAGTGTTAGCCACAGTAAGTATGGGTAGTTTTCATAGTGTCTCAGTGTTAGCCACAATAAGTATGGGTAGTTTTCATAGTGTCTCAGTGTTAGCCACAATTAGTATGGGTAGTTTTCATAGTGTCTCAGTGTTAGCCACAATAAGTATGGGTAGTATTCAGTGTCTCAGTGTTAGCCACAATAAGTATGGGTAGTATTCAGTGTCTCAGTGTTAGCCACAATAAGTATGGGTAGTTTTCATAGTGTCTCAGTGTTAGCCACAGTAAGTATGGGTAGTTTTCATAGTGTCTCAGTGTTAGCCACAATAAGTATGGGTAGTTTTCATAGTGTCTCAGTGTTAGCCAAAATAAGTATGCGTAGTTTTCATAGTGTCTCAGTGTTAGCCACAATAAGTATGGGTAGTTTTCATAGTGTCTCAGTGTTAGCCACAATAAGTATGGGTAGTATTCAGTGTCTCAGTGTTAGCCACAATAAGTATGGGTAGTATTCAGTGTCTCAGTGTTAGCCACAATAAGTATGGGTAGTTTTCATAGTGTCTCAGTGTTAGCCACAGTAAGTATGGGTAGTTTTCATAGTGTCTCAGTGTTAGCCACAATTAGTATGGGTAGTTTTCATAGTGTCTCAGTGTTAGCCACAATTAGTATGGGTAGTATTCAGTGTCTCAGTGTTAGCCACAGTAAGTATGGGTAGTTTTCATAGTGTCTCAGTGTTAGCCACAATAAGTATGGGTAGTTTTCATAGTGTCTCAGTGTTAGCCAAAATAAGTATGCGTAGTTTTCATAGTGTCTCAGTGTTAGCCACAATAAGTATGGGTAGTTTTCATAGTGTCTCAGTGTTAGCCACAATAAGTATGGGTAGTTTTCATAGTGTCTTAGTGTTAGCCACAATAAGTATGGGTAGTTTTCAGTGTCTCAGTGTTAGCCACAGTAAGTATGGGTAGTTTTCAGTGTCTCAGTGTTAGCCACAATAAGTATGGGTAGTTTTCATAGTGTCTCAGTGTTAGCCACAATAAGTATGGGTAGTTTTCAGTGTCTCAGTGTTAGCCACAGTAAGTATGGGTAGTTTTCAGTGTCTCAGTGTTAGCCACAGTAAGTATGGGTAGTTTTCAGTGTCTCAGTGTTAGCCACAGTAAGTATGGGTAGTTTTCAGTGTCTCAGTGTTAGCCACAATAAGTATGGGTAGTTTTCAGTGTCTCAGTGTTAGCCACAATAAGTATGGGTAGTTTTCATAGTGTCTCAGTGTTATCCACAGTAAGTATGGGTAGTATTCAGTGTCTCAGTGTTAGCCACAGTAAGTATGGGTAGTTTCAGTGTCTCAGTGTTAGCCACAGTAAGTATGGGTAGTTTTCAGTGTCTCAGTGTTAGCCACAATAAGTATGGGTAGTTTTCATAGTGTCTCAGTGTTAGCCACAGTAAGTATGGGTAGTATTCATAGTGTCTCAGTGTAAGCCACAGTAAGTATGGGTAGTTTTCAGTGTCTCAGTGTTAGCCACAGTAAGTATGGGTAGTTTTCATAGTGTCTCAGTGTTAGCCACAATAAGTATGGGTAGTTTTCAGTGTCTCAGTGTTAGCCACAGTAAGTATGGGTAGTTTTCAGTGTCTCAGTGTTAGCCACAATAAGTATGGGTAGTTTTCATAGTGTCTCAGTGTTAGCCACAATAAGTATGGGTAGTTTTCAGTGTCTCAGTGTTAGCCACAGTAAGTATGGGTAGTTTTCAGTGTCTCAGTGTTAGCCACAGTAAGTATGGGTAGTTTTCAGTGTCTCAGTGTTAGCCACAGTAAGTATGGGTAGTTTTCAGTGTCTCAGTGTTAGCCACAATAAGTATGGGTAGTTTTCAGTGTCTCAGTGTTAGCCACAATAAGTATGGGTAGTTTTCATAGTGTCTCAGTGTTAGCCACAGTAAGTATGGGTAGTTTTCAGTGTCTCAGTGTTAGCCACAGTAAGTATGGGTAGTTTTCAGTGTCTCAGTGTTAGCCACAGTAAGTATGGGTAGTTTTCAGTGTCTCAGTGTTAGCCACAATAAGTATGGGTAGTTTTCAGTGTCTCAGTGTTAGCCACAGTAAGTATGGGTAGTATTCAGTGTCTCAGTGTTAGCCACAGTAAGTATGGGTAGTATTCAGTGTCTCAGTGTTAGCCACAATAAGTATGGGTAGTTTTCATAGTGTCTCAGTGTTAGCCACAATAAGTATGGGTAGTATTCAGTGTCTCAGTGTTAGCCACAGTAAGTATGGGTAGTATTCAGTGTCTCAGTGTTAGCCACAGTAAGTATGGGTAGTATTCAGTGTCTCAGTGTTAGCCACAATAAGTATGGGTAGTATTCCGTGTCTCAGTGTTAGCCACAATTAGTATGGGTAGTATTCAGTGTCTCAGTGTTAGCCACAGTAAGTATGGGTAGTATTCAGTGTCTCAGTGTTAGCCACAATTAGTATGGGTAGTATTCAGTGTCTCAGTGTTAGCCACAATAAGTATGGGTAGTTTTCATAGTGTCTCAGTGTTAGCCACAATTAGTATGGGTAGTTTTCAGTGTCTCAGTGTTAGCCACAATTAGTATGGGTAGTATTCAGTGTCTCAGTGTTAGCCACAATTAGTATGGGTAGTATTCAGTGTCTCAGTGTTAGCCACAATAAGTATGGGTAGTTTTCATAGTGTCTCAGTGTTAGCCACAATAAGTATGGGTAGTATTCAGTGTCTCAGTGTTAGCCACAATACGTATGGGTAGTATTCAGTGTCTCAGTGTTAGCCACAGTAAGTATGTGTAGTTTTCATAGTGTCTCAGTGTTAGCCACAATAAGTATGGGTAGTATTCAGTGTCTCAGTGTTAGCCACAATAAGTATGGGTAGTATTCAGTGTCTCGGTGTTAGCCACAGTAAGTATGGGTAGTTTTCATAGTGTCTCAGTGTTAGCCACAATAAGTATGGGTAGTTTTCATAGTGTCTCAGTGTTAGCCACAATAAGTATGGGTAGTATTCAGTGTCTCAGTGTTAGCCACAATAAGTATGGGTAGTTTTCATAGTGTCTCAGTGTTAGCCACAATTAGTATGGGTAGTTTTCAGTGTCTCAGTGTTAGCCACAATTAGTATGGGTAGTATTCAGTGTCTCAGTGTTAGCCACAATTAGTATGGGTAGTATTCAGTGTCTCAGTGTTAGCCACAGTAAGTATGGGTAGTTTTCATAGTGTCTCAGTGTTAGCCACAATAAGTATGGGTAGTTTTCATAGTGTCTCAGTGTTAGCCACAGTAAGTATGGGTAGTTTTCAGTGTCTCAGTGTTAGCCACAATAAGTATGGGTAGTTTTCATAGTGTCTCAGTGTTAGCCACAATAAGTATGGGTAGTTTTCAGTGTCTCAGTGTTAGCCACAGTAAGTATGGGTAGTTTTCAGTGTCTCAGTGTTAGCCACAGTAAGTATGGGTAGTTTTCAGTGTCTCAGTGTTAGCCACAGTAAGTATGGGTAGTTTTCAGTGTCTCAGTGTTAGCCACAATAAGTATGGGTAGTTTTCAGTGTCTCAGTGTTAGCCACAATAAGTATGGGTAGTTTTCATAGTGTCTCAGTGTTAGCCACAGTAAGTATGGGTAGTTTTCAGTGTCTCAGTGTTAGCCACAGTAAGTATGGGTAGTTTTCAGTGTCTCAGTGTTAGCCACAGTAAGTATGGGTAGTTTTCAGTGTCTCAGTGTTAGCCACAATAAGTATGGGTAGTTTTCAGTGTCTCAGTGTTAGCCACAGTAAGTATGGGTAGTATTCAGTGTCTCAGTGTTAGCCACAATAAGTATGGGTAGTATTCAGTGTCTCAGTATTAGCCACAATAAGTATGGGTAGTTTTCATAGTGTCTCAGTGTTAGCCACAATAAGTATGGGTAGTATTCAGTGTCTCAGTGTTAGCCACAGTAAGTATGGGTAGTATTCAGTGTCTCAGTGTTAGCCACAGTAAGTATGGGTAGTATTCAGTGTCTCAGTGTTAGCCACAATAAGTATGGGTAGTATTCAGTGTCTCAGTGTTAGCCACAATTAGTATGGGTAGTATTCAGTGTCTCAGTGTTAGCCACAGTAAGTATGGGTAGTATTCAGTGTCTCAGTGTTAGCCACAATAAGTATGGGTAGTATTCAGTGTCTCAGTGTTAGCCACAATAAGTATGGGTAGTTTTCATAGTGTCTCAGTGTTAGCCACAATTAGTATGGGTAGTTTTCAGTGTCTCAGTGTTAGCCACAATTAGTATGGGTAGTATTCAGTGTCTCAGTGTTAGCCACAATTAGTATGGGTAGTATTCAGTGTCTCAGTGTTAGCCACAATAAGTATGGGTAGTTTTCATAGTGTCTCAGTGTTAGCCACAATAAGTATGGGTAGTATTCAGTGTCTCAGTGTTAGCCACAATAACGTATGGGTAGTATTCAGTGTCTCAGTGTTAGCCACAGTAAGTATGTGTAGTTTTCATAGTGTCTCAGTGTTAGCCACAATAAGTATGGGTAGTATTCAGTGTCTCAGTGTTAGCCACAATAAGTATGGGTAGTATTCAGTGTCTCAGTGTTAGCCACAGTAAGTATGGGTAGTTTTCATAGTGTCTCAGTGTTAGCCACAATAAGTATGGGTAGTTTTCATAGTGTCTCAGTGTTAGCCACAATAAGTATGGGTAGTATTCAGTGTCTCAGTGTTAGCCACAATAAGTATGGGTAGTTTTCATAGTGTCTCAGTGTTAGTCCACAATTAGTATGGGTAGTTTTCAGTGTCTCAGTGTTAGCCACAATTAGTATGGGTAGTATTCAGTGTCTCAGTGTTAGCCACAATTAGTATGGGTAGTATTCAGTGTCTCAGTGTTAGCCACAATAAGTATGGGTAGTTTTCATAGTGTCTCAGTGTTAGCCACAATAAGTATGGGTAGTATTCAGTGTCTCAGTGTTAGCCACAATACGTATGGGTAGTATTCAGTGTCTCAGTGTTAGCCACAGTAAGTATGGGTAGTTTTCATAGTGTCTCAGTGTTAGCCACAATAAGTATGGGTAGTATTCAGTGTCTCAGTGTTAGCCACAATAAGTATGGGTAGTATTCAGTGTCTCAGTGTTAGCCACAGTAAGTATGGGTAGTTTTCATAGTGTCTCAGTGTTAGCCACAATAAGTATGGGTAGTTTTCATAGTGTCTCAGTGTTAGCCACAATAAGTATGGGTAGTATTCAGTGTCTCAGTGTTAGCCACAATAAGTATGGGTAGTATTCAGTGTCTCAGTGTTAGCCACAATAAGTATGGGTCAGTGTTTTCATAGTGTCTCAGTGTTAGCCACAGTAAGTATGGGTAGTTTTCATAGTGTCTCAGTGTTAGCCACAATAAGTATGGGTAGTTTTCATAGTGTCTCAGTGTTAGCCAAAATAAGTATGTCTCAGTGTAGTTTTCATAGTGTCTCAGTGTTAGCCACAATAAGTATGGGTAGTTTTCATAGTGTCTCAGTGTTAGCCACAATAAGTATGGGTAGTATTCAGTGTCTCAGTGTTAGCCACAATAAGTATGGGTAGTATTCAGTGTCTCAGTGTTAGCCACAATAAGTATGGGTAGTTTTCATAGTGTCTCAGTGTTAGCCACAATTAGTATGGGTAGTTTTCATAGTGTCTCAGTGTTAGCCACAATTAGTATGGGTAGTATTCAGTGTCTCAGTGTTAGCCACAGTAAGTATGGGTAGTTTTCATAGTGTCTCAGTGTTAGCCACAATAAGTATGGGTAGTTTTCATAGTGTCTCAGTGTTAGCCACAGTAAGTATGGGTAGTTTTCATAGTGTCTCAGTGTTAGCCACAATAAGTATGGGTAGTTTTCATAGTGTCTCAGTGTTAGCCACAGTAAGTATGGGTAGTTTTCATAGTGTCTCAGTGTTAGCCACAGTAAGTATGGGTAGTTTTCAGTGTCTCAGTGTTAGCCACAGTAAGTATGGGTAGTTTTCAGTGTCTCAGTGTTAGCCACAATAAGTATGGGTAGTTTTCATAGTGTCTCAGTGTTAGCCACAATAAGTATGGGTAGTTTTCAGTGTCTCAGTGTTAGCCACAGTAAGTATGGGTAGTTTTCAGTGTCTCAGTGTTAGCCACAGTAAGTATGGGTAGTTTTCAGTGTCTCAGTGTTAGCCACAGTAAGTATGGGTAGTTTTCAGTGTCTCAGTGTTAGCCACAATAAGTATGGGTAGTTTTCAGTGTCTCAGTGTTAGCCACAATAAGTATGGGTAGTTTTCATAGTGTCTCAGTGTTATCCACAGTAAGTATGGGTAGTATTCAGTGTCTCAGTGTTAGCCACAGTAAGTATGGGTAGTTTTCAGTGTCTCAGTGTTAGCCACAGTAAGTATGGGTAGTTTTCAGTGTCTCAGTGTTAGCCACAATAAGTATGGGTAGTTTTCATAGTGTCTCAGTGTTAGCCACAGTAAGTATGGGTAGTATTCATAGTGTCTCAGTGTTAGCCACAGTAAGTATGGGTAGTTTTCAGTGTCTCAGTGTTAGCCACAGTAAGTATGGGTAGTTTTCATAGTGTCTCAGTGTTAGCCACAATAAGTATGGGTAGTTTTCATAGTGTCTCAGTGTTAGCCACAGTAAGTATGGGTAGTTTTCAGTGTCTCAGTGTTAGCCACAATAAGTATGGGTAGTTTTCATAGTGTCTCAGTGTTAGCCACAATAAGTATGGGTAGTTTTCAGTGTCTCAGTGTTAGCCTCAGTGTTAGCCACAGTAAGTAAGTATGGGTAGTTTTCAGTGTCTCAGTGTTAGCCACAGTAAGTATGGGTAGTTTCAGTGTCTCAGTGTTAGCCACAGTAAGTATGGGTAGTTTTCAGTGTCTCAGTGTTAGCCACAATAAGTATGGGTAGTTTTCAGTGTCTCAGTGTTAGCCACAATAAGTATGGGTAGTTTTCATAGTGTCTCAGTGTTAGCCACAGTAAGTATGGGTAGTTTTCAGTGTCTCAGTGTTAGCCACAGTAAGTATGGGTAGTTTTCAGTGTCTCAGTGTTAGCCACAGTAAGTATGGGTAGTTTTCAGTGTCTCAGTGTTAGCCACAATAAGTATGGGTAGTTTTCAGTGTCTCAGTGTTAGCCACAGTAAGTATGGGTAGTTTTCATAGTGTCTCAGTGTTAGCCACAGTAAGTATGGGTAGTTTTCAGTGTCTCCGTGTTAGCCACAGTAAGTATGGGTAGTTTTCAGTGTCTCAGTGTTAGCCACAGTAAGTATGGGTAGTTTTCAGTGTCTCAGTGTTAGCCACAGTAAGTATGGGTAGTTTTCAGTGTCTCAGTGTTAGCCACAATTAGTATGGGTAGTATTCAGTGTCTCAGTGTTAGCCACAATAAGTATGGGTAGTTTTCATAGTGTCTCAGTGTTAGCCACAATAAGTATGGGTAGTATTCAGTGTCTCAGTGTTAGCCACAATACGTATGGGTAGTATTCAGTGTCTCAGTGTTAGCCACAGTAAGTATGTGTAGTTTTCATAGTGTCTCAGTGTTAGCCACAATAAGTATGGGTAGTATTCAGTGTCTCAGTGTTAGCCACAATAAGTATGGGTAGTATTCAGTGTCTCGGTGTTAGCCACAGTAAGTATGGGTAGTTTTCATAGTGTCTCAGTGTTAGCCACAATAAGTATGGGTAGTTTTCATAGTGTCTCAGTGTTAGCCACAATAAGTATGGGTAGTATTCAGTGTCTCAGTGTTAGCCACAATAAGTATGGGTAGTTTTCATAGTGTCTCAGTGTTAGCCACAATTAGTATGGGTAGTTTTCAGTGTCTCAGTGTTAGCCACAATTAGTATGGGTAGTATTCAGTGTCTCAGTGTTAGCCACAATTAGTATGGGTAGTATTCAGTGTCTCAGTGTTAGCCACAATAAGTATGGGTAGTTTTCATAGTGTCTCAGTGTTAGCCACAATAAGTATGGGTAGTATTCAGTGTCTCAGTGTTAGCCACAATACGTATGGGTAGTATTCAGTGTCTCAGTGTTAGCCACAGTAAGTATGTGTAGTTTTCATAGTGTCTCAGTGTTAGCCACAATAAGTATGGGTAGTATTCAGTGTCTCAGTGTTAGCCACAATAAGTATGGGTAGTATTCAGTGTCTCAGTGTTAGCCACAGTAAGTATGGGTAGTTTTCATAGTGTCTCAGTGTTAGCCACAATAAGTATGGGTAGTTTTCATAGTGTCTCAGTGTTAGCCACAATAAGTATGGGTAGTATTCAGTGTCTCAGTGTTAGCCACAATAAGTATGGGTAGTTTTCATAGTGTCTCAGTGTTAGCCACAATAAGTATGGGTAGTATTCAGTGTCTCAGTGTTAGCCACAGTAAGTATGGGTAGTTTTCAGTGTCAGTAAGTATGGGTAGTTTTAGTGTCTCAGTGTTAGCCAATAAGTATGGGTAGTTTTCATAGTGTCTCAGTGTTAGCCACAATAAGTATGGGTAGTTTTCATAGTGTCTCAGTGTTAGCCACAATAAGTATGGGTAGTATTCAGTGTCTCAGTGTTAGCCACAATAAGTATGGGTAGTATTCAGTGTCTCAGTGTTAGCCACAATAAGTATGGGTAGTTTTCATAGTGTCTCAGTGTTAGCCACAGTAAGTATGGGTAGTTTTCATAGTGTCTCAGTGTTAGCCACAATAAGTATGGGTAGTTTTCATAGTGTCTCAGTGTTAGCCAAAATAAGTATGCGTAGTTTTCATAGTGTCTCAGTGTTAGCCACAATAAGTATGGGTAGTTTTCATAGTGTCTCAGTGTTAGCCACAATAAGTATGGGTAGTATTCAGTGTCTCAGTGTTAGCCACAATAAGTATGGGTAGTATTCAGTGTCTCAGTGTTAGCCACAATAAGTATGGGTAGTTTTCATAGTGTCTCAGTGTTAGCCACAATTAGTATGGGTAGTTTTCATAGTGTCTCAGTGTTAGCCACAATTAGTATGGGTAGTATTCAGTGTCTCAGTGTTAGCCACAGTAAGTATGGGTAGTTTTCATAGTGTCTCAGTGTTAGCCACAATAAGTATGGGTAGTTTTCATAGTGTCTCAGTGTTAGCCAAAATAAGTATGCGTAGTTTTCATAGTGTCTCAGTGTTAGCCACAATAAGTATGGGTAGTTTTCATAGTGTCTCAGTGTTAGCCACAATAAGTATGGGTAGTTTTCATAGTGTCTTAGTGTTAGCCACAATAAGTATGGGTAGTTTTCAGTGTCTCAGTGTTAGCCACAGTAAGTATGGGTAGTTTTCAGTGTCTCAGTGTTAGCCACAATAAGTATGGGTAGTTTTCATAGTGTCTCAGTGTTAGCCACAATAAGTATGGGTAGTTTTCAGTGTCTCAGTGTTAGCCACAGTAAGTATGGGTAGTTTTCAGTGTCTCAGTGTTAGCCACAGTAAGTATGGGTAGTTTTCAGTGTCTCAGTGTTAGCCACAGTAAGTATGGGTAGTTTTCAGTGTCTCAGTGTTAGCCACAATAAGTATGGGTAGTTTTCATAGTGTCTCAGTGTTAGCCACAGTAAGTATGGGTAGTATTCAGTGTCTCAGTGTTAGCCACAGTAAGTATGGGTAGTTTTCAGTGTCTCAGTGTTAGCCACAGTAAGTATGGGTAGTTTTCAGTGTCTCAGTGTTAGCCACAATAAGTATGGGTAGTTTTCATAGTGTCTCAGTGTTAGCCACAGTAAGTATGGGTAGTATTCATAGTGTCTCAGTGTAAGCCACAGTAAGTATGGGTAGTTTTCAGTGTCTCAGTGTTAGCCACAGTAAGTATGGGTAGTTTTCATAGTGTCTCAGTGTTAGCCACAATAAGTATGGGTAGTTTTCATAGTGTCTCAGTGTTAGCCACAGTAAGTATGGGTAGTTTTCAGTGTCTCAGTGTTAGCCACAATAAGTATGGGTAGTTTTCATAGTGTCTCAGTGTTAGCCACAATAAGTATGGGTAGTTTTCAGTGTCTCAGTGTTAGCCACAGTAAGTATGGGTAGTTTTCAGTGTCTCAGTGTTAGCCACAGTAAGTATGGGTAGTTTTCAGTGTCTCAGTGTTAGCCACAGTAAGTATGGGTAGTTTTCAGTGTCTCAGTGTTAGCCACAATAAGTATGGGTAGTTTTCAGTGTCTCAGTGTTAGCCACAATAAGTATGGGTAGTTTTCATAGTGTCTCAGTGTTAGCCACAGTAAGTATGGGTAGTTTTCAGTGTCTCAGTGTTAGCCACAGTAAGTATGGGTAGTTTTCAGTGTCTCAGTGTTAGCCACAGTAAGTATGGGTAGTTTTCAGTGTCAGTAAGTACAGGTAGTTTTCAGTGTCCCAGTGTTAGCCACAATAAGTATGGGTAGTTTTCAGTGTCTCAGTGTTAGCCACAGTAAGTATGGGTAGTTTTCATATGGGTAGTTTCAGTGTCTCAGTGTTAGCCACAGTAAGTATGGGTAGTTTTCAGTGTCTCAGTGTTAGCCACAGTAAGTATGGGTAGTTTTCAGTGTCTCAGTGTTAGCCACAGTAAGTATGGGTAGTTTTCAGTGTCTCAGTGTTAGCCACAGTAAGTATGGGTAGTTTTCAGTGTCTCAGTGTTAGCCACAGTAAGTATGGGTAGTTTTCATAGTGTCTCAGTGTTAGCCACAGTAAGTATGGGTAGTATTCAGTGTCTCAGTGTTAGCCACAGTAAGTATGGGTAGTATTCAGTGTCTCAGTGTTAGCCACAGTAAGTATGGGTAGTTTTCATAGTGTCTCAGTGTTAGCCACAATAAGTATGGGTAGTTTTCAGTGTCTCAGTGTTAGCCACAGTAAGTATGGGTAGTATTCATAGTGTCTCAGTGTTAGCCACAGTAAGTATGGGTAGTATTCATAGTGTCTCAGTGTTAGCCACAGTAAGTATGGGTAGTATTCATAGTGTCTCAGTGTTAGCCACAGTAAGTATGGGTAGTATTCATAGTGTCTCAGTGTTAGCCACAGTAAGTATGGGTAGTTTTCAGTGTCTCAGTGTTAGCCACAGTAAGTATGGGTAGTTTTCAGTGTCTCAGTGTTAGCCACAATAAGTATGGGTAGTTTTCAGTGTCTCAGTGTTAGCCACAGTAAGTATGGGTAGTATTCATAGTGTCTCAGTGTTAGCCACAGTAAGTATGGGTAGTATTCATAGTGTCTCAGTGTTAGCCACAGTAAGTCTGGGTAGTTTTCAGTGTCTCAGTGTTAGCCACAGTAAGTATGGGTAGTTTTCAGTGTCTCAGTTTTAGCCACAATAAGTATGGGTAGTTTTCAGTGTCTCAGTGTTAGCCACAGTAAGTATGGGTAGTATTCATAGTGTCTCAGTGTTAGCCACAGTAAGTATGGGTAGTATTCATAGTGTCTCAGTGTTAGCCACAGTAAGTATGGGTAGTTTTCATAGTGTCTCAGTGTTAGCCACAGTAAGTATGGGTAGTTTTCAGTGTCTCAGTGTTAGCCACAGTAAGTATGGGTAGTTTTCAGTGTCTCAGTGTTAGCCACGGTAAGTATGGGTAGTTTTCAGTGTCTCAGTGTTAGCCACAGTAAGTATGGGTAGTTTTCAGTGTCTCAGTGTTAGCCACAGTAAGTATGGGTAGTTTTCAGTGTCTCAGTGTTAGCCACAGTAAGTATGGGTAGTTTTCAGTGTCTCAGTGTTAGCCACAATAAGTATGGGTAGTTTTCAGTGTCTCAGTGTTAGCCACAGTAAGTATGGGTAGTATTCATAGTGTCTCAGTGTTAGCCACAGTAAGTATGGGTAGTATTCATAGTGTCTCAGTGTTAGCCACAGTAAGTCTGGGTAGTTTTCAGTGTCTCAGTGTTAGCCACAGTAAGTATGGGTAGTTTTCAGTGTCTCAGTGTTAGCCACAGTAAGTCTGGGTAGTTTTCAGTGTCTCAGTGTTAGCCACAGTAAGTATGGGTAGTTTTCAGTGTCTCAGTGTTAGCCACAATAAGTATGGGTAGTATTCATAGTGTCTCAGTGTAGGAGGGCTGATCTAAGATCAGTCCCCATCTTTCCATGTAATCTCATTCCTCATAAAATAAAGTCAAAATGTATCTTAGATCAGCACCACTCTAGCACAGGAAGAGCAAGGCTCATTTGAAGAGGTCAGGGGTGACTCCAGGGTACCGCCAGGGGCTGATTTGATTTAAAAAGGACCTCTTTGTGGACTAATCCAAGGACAAGTTGGATGGTTAGAAGCCCACCAGTCTATATAGCAGAGTTAGAAGCCCACCAGTCTATATAGCAGAGTTAGATGGTTAGAAGCCCACCAGTCTATATAGCAGAGTTAGAAGCCCACCAGTCTATATAGCAGAGTTAGATGGTTAGAAGCCCACCAGTCTATATAGCAGAGTTAGATGGTTAGAAGACCACCAGTCTATACATCAGAGTTAGATGGTTAGAAGCCCACCAGTCTATATAGCAGAGTTAGAAGCCCACCAGTCTATATAGCAGAGTTAGATGGTTAGAAGACCACCAGTCTATACATCAGAGTTAGATGGTTAGAAGACCACCAGTCCATATAGTAGTTAGAAGGTTAGAAGGCCACCAGTCTATATAGCAGAGTTAGATGGTTAGAAGACCACCAGTCTATATAGCAGAGTTAGATGGTTAGAAGCCCACTAGTCTATATAGCAGAGTTATATGGTTAGAAGAACACCAGTTTATATAGCAGAGTTAGATGGTTAGAAGCCCACCAGTCTATATAACAGAGTTAGAAGCCCACCAGTCTATATAACAGAGTTAGATGGTTAGAAGCCCACCAGTCTATATAGCAGTTAGATGGTTAGAAGACCACCAGTCTATATAGCAGAGTTAGAAGCCCACCAGTCTATATAGCAGAGTTAGATGGTTAGAAGACCACCAGTCTATATAGCAGAGTTAGAAGCCCACCAGTCTATATAGCAGTTAGAAGGTTAGAAGCCCACAAGTCTATACATCAGAGTTAGAAGCCCACCAGTCTATATAGCAGAGTTAGATGGTTAGAAGCCCACCAGTTTATATAACAGAGTTAGAAGACCACCAGTCTATATAGCAGAGTTAGAAGCCCACCAGTCTATATAGCAGAGTTAGAAGCCCACCAGTCTATATAGCAGAGTTAGAAGATCACCAGTCTATATAGCAGAGTTAGATGGTTAGAAGCCCACCAGTCTATATAGCAGAGTTAGAAGCCCACCAGTCTATACAACAGAGTTAGAAGCCCACCAGTCTATATAACAGAGTTAGAAGACCACCAGTCTATATAGCAGTTAGATGGTTAGAAGACCACCAGTCTATATAGCAGAGTTAGAAGCCCACCAGTCTATATAGCAGAGTTAGATGGTTAGAAGACCACTAGTCTATATAGCAGAGTTAGAAGCCCACCAGTCTATACATCAGAGTTAGATGGTTAGAAGCCCACCAGTCTATATAGCAGAGTTAGAAGCCCACCAGTCTATATAGCAGAGTTAGATGGTTAGAAGACCACTAGTCTATATAGCAGAGTTAGAAGCCCACCAGTCTATACATCAGAGTTAGATGGTTAGAAGCCCACCAGTCTATATAGCAGAGTTAGATGGTTAGAATACCACCAGTCTATATAGCTTTTAGAAGGTTAGAAGCCCACCAGTCTATATAGCAGTTAGATGGTTAGAAACCCACCAGTCTATATAGCAGAGTTAGATGGTTAGAAGACCACCAGTCTATATAGCAGTTAGAAGGTTAGAAGCCCACCAGTCTATATAGCAGAGTTAGAAGCCCACCAGTCTATATAGCAGTTAGAAGGTTAGAAGCCCACCAGTCTATACATCAGAGTTAGATGGTTAGAAGCCCACCAGTCTATATAGCTGAGTTAGATGGTTAGAAGCCCACCAGTCTATATAGTAGTCAGATGGTTAGAAGCCCACCAGTCTATATAGCTGAGTTAGATGGTTAGAAGCCCACCAGTCTATATAGCAGAGTTAGATGGTTAGAATACCACCAGTCTATATAGCTTTTAGAAGGTTAGAAGCCCACCAGTCTATATAGCAGTTAGATGGTTAGAAACCCACCAGTCTATATAGCAGAGTTAGATGGTTAGAAGACCACCAGTCTATATAGCAGTTAGAAGGTTAGAAGCCCACCAGTCTATATAACAGAGTTAGAAGGCCACCAGTCTATATAGCAGAGTTAGAAGGCCACCAGTCTATATAGCAGAGTTAGATGGTTAGAAGGTCACCAGTTTATATAGCAGAGTTAGATGGTTAAAAGACCACCAGTCTATATAGCAGAGTTAGATGGTTAGAAGCCCACCAGTCTATATAGCAGAGTTAGATGGTTAGAAGCCCACCAGTCTATATAGCAGAGTTAGATGGTTAGAAGCCCACCAGTCTATATAGCAGAGTTAGATGGTTAGAAGCCCACCAGTCTATATAGCAGAGTTAGATGGTTAGAAGACCACCAGTCTATATAACAGATTTAGAAAGCCACCAGTCTATATAACAGAGTTAGAAGACCACCAGTCTATATAACAGAGTTAGAAGGCCACCAGTCTACATAACAGAGTTAGAAGACCATCAGTCTATATAACAGAGTTAGAAGGCCACCAGTCTATATAGCAGAGTTAAAAGGCCACCAGTCTATATAGCAGAGTTAGATGGATAGAAGCCCACCAGTCTATATATCAGAATTAGAAGCCCACCAGTCTATATAGCAGAGTTAGAAGGCCACCAGTCTATATAGCAGAGTTAGAAGGCCACCAGTCTATATAGCAGAGTTAGATGGTTAGAAGCCCACCAGTCTATATAGCAGAGTTAGAAGGCCACCAGTCTATATAGCAGAGTTAGAAGGCCACCAGTCTATATAGCAGAGTTAGATGGTTAGAAGCCCACCAGTCTATATAACAGAGTTAGAAGGCCACCAGTCTATATAGCAGAGTTAGAAGGCCACCAGTCTATATAGCAGAGTTAGAAGACCACCAGTCTATATAGCAGAGTTATATGGTTAGAAGGTCACCAGTTTATATAGCAGAGTTAGATGGTTAGAAGACCACCAGTCTATATAGCAGAGTTAGATGGTTATGGAAGCCCACCAGTCTATATAACAGAGTTAGAAGCCCACCAGTCTATATAACAGAGTTAGATGGTTAGAAGCCCACCAGTCTATATAGCAGTTAGATGGTTAGAAGACCACCAGTCTATATAGCAGAGTTAGAAGCCCACCAGTCTATATAGCAGAGTTAGATGGTTAGAAGGTCACCAGTTTATATAGCAGAGTTAGATGGTTAGAAGCCCACCAGTCTATATAGCAGAGTTAGATGGTTAAAAGCCCACCAGTCTATATAACAGAGTTAGAAGCCCACCAGTCTATATAACAGAGTTAGATGGTTAGAAGCCCACCAGTCTATATAGCAGTTAGATGGTTAGAAGACCACCAGTCTATATAGCAGAGTTAGAAGCCCACCAGTCTATATAGCAGAGTTAGATGGTTAGAAGACCACCAGTCTATATAGCAGAGTTAGAAGCCCACCAGTTTATATAACAGAGTTAGAAGACCACCAGTCTATATAGCAGAGTTAGAAGCCCACCAGTCTATATAGCAGAGTTAGAAGCACACCAGTCTATATAGCAGAGTTAGAAGACCACCAGTCTATATATCAGAGTTAGATGGTTAGAAGCCCACCAGTCTATATAGCAGAGTTAGAAGCCCACCAGTCTATACAACAGAGTTAGAAGCCCACCAGTCTATATAACAGAGTTAGAAGACCACCAGTCTATATAGCAGTTAGATGGTTAGAAGACCACCAGTTTATATAGCAGAGTTAGAAGCCCACCAGTCTATATAGCAGAGTTAGATGGTTAGAAGACCACTAGTCTATATAGCAGAGTTAGAAGCCCACCAGTCTATACATCAGAGTTAGATGGTTAGAAGCCCACCAGTCTATATAGCAGAGTTAGAAGCCCACCAGTCTATATATTAGAGTTAGATGGTTAGAAGACCACTAGTCTATATAGCAGAGTTAGAAGCCCACCAGTCTATACATCAGAGTTAGATGGTTAGAAGCCCACCAGTCTATATAGCAGAGTTAGATGGTTAGAAGGTCACCAGTTTATATAGCAGAGTTAGATGGTTAGAAGCCCACCAGTCTATATAGCAGAGTTAGATGGTTAAAAGCCCACCAGTCTATATAACAGAGTTAGAAGCCCACCAGTCTATATAACAGAGTTAGATGGTTAGAAGACCACCAGTCTATATAGCAGATTTAGAAGCCCACCAGTTTATATAACAGAGTTAGAAGACCACCAGTCTATATAGCAGAGTTAGAAGCCCACCAGTCTATATAGCAGAGTTAGAAGAACACCAGTCTATATAGCAGAGTTAGAAGACCACCAGTCTATATATCAGAGTTAGATGGTTAGAAGCCCACCAGTCTATATAGCAGAGTTAGAAGCCCACCAGTCTATACAACAGAGTTAGAAGCCCACCAGTCTATATAACAGAGTTAGAAGACCACCAGTCTATATAGCAGTTAGATGGTTAGAAGACCACCAGTCTATATAGCAGAGTTAGAAGCCCACCAGTCTATATAGCAGAGTTAGATGGTTAGAAGACCACTAGTCTATATAGCAGAGTTAGAAGCCCACCAGTCTATACATCAGAGTTAGATGGTTAGAAGCCCACCAGTCTATATAGCAGAGTTAGATGGTTAGAATACCACCAGTCTATATAGCTTTTAGAAGGTTAGAAGCCCACCAGTCTATATAGCAGAGTTAGATGGTTAGAAGACCACCAGTCTATATAGCAGTTAGAAGGTTAGAAGACCACCAGTCTATATAGCAGAGTTAGAAGCCCACCAGTCTATATAGCAGTTAGATGGTTAGACGCCCACCAGTCTATACATCAGAGTTAGATGGTTAGAAGCCCACTAGTCTATATAGCAGAGTTAGATGGTTAGAAGCCCACCAGTCTATATAGCAGAGTTAGATGGTTGGAAGACCACCAGTCTATATAGCAGAGTTAGATGGTTAGAAGCCCACCAGTCTATATAGCAGAGTTAGATGGTTAGAAGCCCACCAGTCTATATAGCAGAGTTAGATGGTTAGAAGCCCACCAGTCTATATAGCAGAGTTAGATGGTTAGAAGACCACCAGTCTATATAACAGAGTTAGAAAGCCACCAGTCTATATAACAGAGTTAGAAGACCACCAGTCTATATAACAGAGTTAGAAGGCCACCAGTCTACATAACAGAGTTAGATGGATAGAAGCCCACCAGTCTATATAGCAGAATTAGAAGCCCACCAGTCTATATAGCAGAGTTAGAAGGCCACCAGTCTATATAGCAGAGTTAGAAGGCCACCAGTCTATATAGCAGAGTTAGATGGTTAGAAGCCCACCAGTCTATATAGCAGAGTTAGAAGGCCACCAGTCTATATAGCAGAGTTAGAAGGCCACCAGTCTATATAGCAGAGTTAGATGGTTAGAAGCCCACCAGTCTATATAACAGAGTTAGAAGGCCACCAGTCTATATAGCAGAGTTAGAAGGCCACCAGTCTATATAGCAGAGTTAGAAGACCACCAGTCTATATAGCAGAGTTAGAAGGCCACCAGTCTATATAGCAGAGTTAAAAGGCCACCAGTCTATATAGCAGAGTTAGATGGATAGAAGCCCACCAGTCTATATAGCAGAATTAGAAGCCCACCAGTCTATATAGCAGAGTTAGAAGGCCACCAGTCTATATAGCAGAGTTAGAAGGCCACCAGTCTATATAGCAGAGTTAGATGGTTAGAAGCCCACCAGTCTATATAGCAGAGTTAGAAGGCCACCAGTCTATATAGCAGAGTTAGAAGGCCACCAGTCTATATAGCAGAGTTAGATGGTTAGAAGCCCACCAGTCTATATAACAGAGTTAGAAGGCCACCAGTCTATATAGCAGAGTTAGAAGGCCACCAGTCTATATAGCAGAGTTAGAAGACCACCAGTCTATATAGCAGAGTTAGAAGGCCACCAGTCTATATAGCAGAGTTAGAAGACCACCAGTCTATATAGCAGAGTTATATGGTTAGAAGGTCACCAGTTTATATAGCAGAGTTAGATGGTTAGAAGCCCACCAGTCTATATAGCAGAGTTAGATGGTTAGAAGCCCACCAGTCTATATAACAGAGTTAGAAGCCCACCAGTCTATATAACAGAGTTAGATGGTTAGAAGCCCACCAGTCTATATAGCAGTTAGATGGTTAGAAGACCACCAGTCTATATAGCAGAGTTAGAAGCCCACCAGTCAAATATAGCAGAGTTAGATGGTTAGAAGGTCACCAGTTTATATAGCAGAGTTAGATGGTTAGAAGCCCACCAGTCTATATAGCAGAGTTAGATGGTTAAAAGCCCACCAGTCTATATAACAGAGTTAGAAGCCCACCAGTCTATATAACAGAGTTAGATGGTTAGAAGCCCACCAGTCTATATAGCAGTTAGATGGTTAGAAGACCACCAGTCTATATAGCAGAGTTAGAAGCCCACCAGTCTATATAGCAGAGTTAGATGGTTAGAAGACCACCAGTCTATATAGCAGAGTTAGAAGCCCACCAGTTTATATAACAGAGTTAGAAGACCACCAGTCTATATATCAGAGTTAGATGGTTAGAAGCCCACCAGTCTATATAGCAGAGTTAGAAGCCCACCAGTCTATACAACAGAGTTAGAAGCCCACCAGTCTATATAACAGAGTTAGAAGACCACCAGTCTATATAGCAGTTAGATGGTTAGAAGACCACCAGTCTATATAGCAGAGTTAGAAGCCCACCAGTCTATATAGCAGAGTTAGATGGTTAGAAGACCACTAGTCTATATAGCAGAGTTAGAAGCCCACCAGTCTATACATCAGAGTTAGATGGTTAGAAGCCCACCAGTCTATATAGCAGAGTTAGAAGCCCACCAGTCTATATATTAGAGTTAGATGGTTAGAAGACCACTAGTCTATATAGCAGAGTTAGAAGCCCACCAGTCTATACATCAGAGTTAGATGGTTAGAAGCCCACCAGTCTATATAGCAGAGTTAGATGGTTAGAAGCCCACCAGTCTATATAGTAGTTAGATGGTTAGAAGCCCACCAGTCTATATAGCTGAGTTAGATGGTTAGAAGCCCACCAGTCTATATAGTAGTTAGATGGTTAGAAGCCCACCAGTCTATATAGCTGAGTTAGATGGTTAGAAGCCCACCAGTCTATATAGCAGAGTTAGATGGTTAGAATACCACCAGTCTATATAGCTTTTAGAAGGTTAGAAGCCCACCAGTCTATATAGCAGTTAGATGGTTAGAAACCATCCAGTCTATATAGCAGAGTTAGATGGTTAGAAGACCACCAGTCTATATAGCAGTTAGAAGGTTAGAAGCCCACCAGTCTATATAGCAGAGTTAGAAGCCCACCAGTCTATATAGCAGTTAGAAGGTTAGAAGCCCACCAGTCTATATAGCAGAGTTAGATGGTTAGAAGCCCACCAGTCTATATAGCTGAGTTAGATGGTTAGAAGCCCACCAGTCTATATAGTAGTTAGATGGTTAGAAGCCCACCAGTCTATATAGCTGAGTTAGATGGTTAGAAGCCCACCAGTCTATATAGCAGTTAGATGGTTAGAAGCCCACCAGTCTATATAGCAGAGTTAGAAGACCACCAGTCTATATAGCAGAGTTATATGGTTAGAAGGTCACCAGTTTATATAGCAGAGTTAGATGGTTAGAAGCCCACCAGTCTATATAGCAGAGTTAGATGGTTAGAAGCCCACCAGTCTATATCACAGAGTTAGAAGCCCACCAGTCTATATAACAGAGTTAGATGGTTAGAAGCCCACCAGTCTATATAGCAGTTAGATGGTTAGAAGACCACCAGTCTATATAGCAGAGTTAGAAGCCCACCAGTCTATATAGCAGAGTTAGATGGTTAGAAGACCACCAGTCTATATAGCAGAGTTAGAAGCCCACCAGTCTATATAACAAAGTTAGAAGACCACCAGTCTATATAGCAGAGTTAGAAGACCACCAGTCTACAAAGCAGAGTTAGAAGACCACCAGTCAATATAACAGAGTTAGAAGCCCACCAGTCTATATAGCAGAGTTAGAAGCCCACCAGTCTATATAGCAGAGTTAGAAGCCCACCAGTCTATATAGCAGTTAGATGGTTAGAAGACCACCAGTCTATATAGCAGAGTTAGAAGCCCACCAGTCTATATAGCAAAGTTAGATGGTTAGAAGACCACCAGTCTATATAGCAGAGTTAGAAGCCCACCAGTCTATATAGCAGAGTTAGAAGACCACCAGTCTATATAGCAGAGTTAGATGGTTAGAAGCCCACCAGTCTATATAGCAGTTAGATGGTTAGAAGACCACCAGTCTATATAGCAGAGTTAGAAGCCCACCAGTCTATATAGCAGAGTTAGATGGTTAGAAGACCACCAGTCTATATAGCAGAGTTAGAAGCCCACCAGTCTATACAACAGAGTTAGAAGGCCACCAGTCTATATAACAGAGTTAGAAGGCCACCAGTCTATATAGCAGAGTTAGAAGCCCACCAGTCTATATAGCAGAGTTAGAAGGCCACCAGTCTATATAGCAGAGTTAGAAGGCCACCAGTCTATATAGCAGAGTTAGATGGTTAGAAGCCCACCAGTCTATATAGCAGAGTTAGAAGGCCACCAGTCTATATAGCAGAGTTAGAAGGCCACCAGTCTATATAGCAGAGTTAGATGGTTAGAAGCCCACCAGTCTATATAACAGAGCTAGAAGGCCACCAGTCTATATAGCAGAGTTAGAAGGCCACCAGTCTATATAGCAGAGTTAGAAGACCACCAGTCTATATAGCAGAGTTATATGGTTAGAAGGTCACCAGTTTATATAGCAGAGTTAGATGGTTAGAAGCCCACCAGTCTATATAGCAGAGTTAGATGGTTAGAAGCCCACCAGTCTATATAACAGAGTTAGAAGCCCACCAGTATATATAACAGAGTTAGATGGTTAGAAGCCCACCAGTCTATATAGCAGTTAGATGGTTAGAAGACCACCAGTCTATATAGCAGAGTTAGAAGCCCACCAGTCAAATATAGCAGAGTTAGATGGTTAGAAGGTCACCAGTTTATATAGCAGAGTTAGATGGTTAGAAGCCCACCAGTCTATATAACAGAGTTAGAAGCCCACCAGTCTATATAACAGAGTTAGATGGTTAGAAGCCCACCAGTCTATATAGCAGTTAGATGGTTAGAAGACCACCAGTCTATATAGCAGAGTTAGAAGCCCACCAGTCTATATAGCAGAGTTAGATGGTTAGAAGACCACCAGTCTATATAGCAGAGTTAGAAGCCCACCAGTTTATATAACAGAGTTAGAAGACCACCAGTCTATATAGCAGAGTTAGAAGCCCACCAGTCTATATAGCAGAGTTAGAAGCCCACCAGTCTATATAGCAGAGTTAGAAGACCACCAGTCTATATATCAGAGTTAGATGGTTAGAAGCCCACCAGTCTATATAGCAGAGTTAGAAGCCCACCAGTCTATACAACAGAGTTAGAAGCCCACCAGTCTATATAACAGAGTTAGAAGACCACCAGTCTATATAGCAGTTAGATGGTTAGAAGACCACCAGTCTATATAGCAGAGTTAGAAGCCCACCAGTCTATATAGCAGAGTTAGATGGTTAGAAGACCACTAGTCTATATAGCAGAGTTAGAAGCCCACCAGTCTATACATCAGAGTTAGATGGTTAGAAGCCCACCAGTCTATATAGCAGAGTTAGAAGCCCACCAGTCTATATATTAGAGTTAGATGGTTAGAAGACCACTAGTCTATATAGCAGAGTTAGAAGCCCACCAGTCTATACATCAGAGTTAGATGGTTAGAAGCCCACCAGTCTATATAGCAGAGTTAGATGGTTAGAAGCCCACCAGTCTATATAGTAGTTAGATGGTTAGAAGCCCACCAGTCTATATAGCTGAGTTAGATGGTTAGAAGCCCACCAGTCTATATAGTAGTTAGATGGTTAGAAGCCCACCAGTCTATATAGCTGAGTTAGATGGTTAGAAGCCCACCAGTCTATATAGCAGAGTTAGATGGTTAGAATACCACCAGTCTATATAGCTTTTAGAAGGTTAGAAGCCCACCAGTCTATATAGCAGTTAGATGGTTAGAAACCCACCAGTCTATATAGCAGAGTTAGATGGTTAGAAGACCACCAGTCTATATAGCAGTTAGAAGGTTAGAAGACCACCAGTCTATATAGCAGAGTTAGAAGCCCACCAGTCTATATAGCAGTTAGAAGGTTAGAAGCCCACCAGTCTATATAGCAGAGTTAGATGGTTAGAAGCCCACCAGTCTATATAGCTGAGTTAGATGGTTAGAAGCCCACCAGTCTATATAGCAGTTAGATGGTTAGAAACCCACCAGTCTATATAGCTGAGTTAGATGGTTAGAAGCCCACCAGTCTATATAGCAGTTAGATGGTTAGAAGCCCACCAGTATATATAGCAGAGTTAGAAGACCACCAGTCTATATAGCAGAGTTATATGGTTAGAAGGTCACCAGTTTATATAGCAGAGTTAGATGGTTAGAAGCCCACCAGTCTATATAGCAGAGTTAGATGGTTAGAAGCCCACCAGTCTATATCACAGAGTTAGAAGCCCACCAGTCTATATAACAGAGTTAGATGGTTAGAAGCCCACCAGTCTATATAGCAGTTAGATGGTTAGAAGACCACCAGTCTATATAGCAGAGTTAGAAGCCCACCAGTCTATATAGCAGAGTTAGATGGTTAGAAGACCACCAGTCTATATAGCAGAGTTAGAAGCCCACCAGTCTATATAGCAGAGTTAGATGGTTAGAAGACCACCAGTCTATATAGCAGAGTTAGAAGACCACCAGTCTATATAGTAGTTAGATGGTTAGAAGGTCACCAGTTTATATAGCAGAGTTAGATGGTTAGAAGCCCACCAGTCTATATAACAGTTAGAAGCCCACCAGTCTATATAACAGAGTTAGATGGTTAGAAGCCCACCAGTCTATATAGCAGTTAGATGGTTAGAAGACCACCAGTCTATATAGCAGAGTTAGAAGCCCACCAGTCTATATAGCAGAGTTAGAAGACCACCAGTCTATATAACAGAGTTAGAAGACCACCAGTCTATATAGCAGAGTTAGAAGACCACCAGTCTATAAAGCAGAGTTAGAAGACCACCAGTCAATATAACAGAGTTAGAAGCCCACCAGTCTATATAGCAGGGTTAGATGGTTAGAAGCCCACCAGTCTATATAGCAGAGTTAGATGGTTAGAAGCCCACCAGTCTATATAGCAGTTAGATGGTTAGAAGACCACCAGTCTATATAGCAGAGTTAGAAGCTCACCAGTCTATATAGCAGAGTTAGATGGTTAGAAGACCACCAGTCTATATAGCAGAGTTAGAAGCCCACCAGTCTATATAGCAGAGTTAGAAGACCACCAGTCTATATAGCAGAGTTAGATGGTTAGAAGCCCACCAGTCTATATAGCTGAGTTAGATGGTTAGAAGCCCACCAGTCTATATAGCAGTTAGATGGTTAGAAGCCCACCAGTCTATATAGCTGAGTTAGATGGTTAGAAGCCCACCAGTCTATATAGCAGTTAGATGGTTAGAAACCCACCAGTCTATATAGCTGAGTTAGATGGTTAGAAGCCCACCAGTCTATATAGCAGTTAGATGGTTAGAAGCCCACCAGTATATATAGCAGAGTTAGAAGACCACCAGTCTATATAGCAGAGTTATATGGTTAGAAGGTCACCAGTTTATATAGCAGAGTTAGATGGTTAGAAGCCCACCAGTCTATATAGCAGAGTTAGATGGTTAGAAGCCCACCAGTCTATATCACAGAGTTAGAAGCCCACCAGTCTATATAACAGAGTTAGATGGTTAGAAGCCCACCAGTCTATATAGCAGTTAGATGGTTAGAAGACCACCAGTCTATATAGCAGAGTTAGAAGCCCACCAGTCTATATAGCAGAGTTAGATGGTTAGAAGACCACCAGTCTATATAGCAGAGTTAGAAGCCCACCAGTCTATATAGCAGAGTTAGATGGTTAGAAGACCACCAGTCTATATAGCAGAGTTAGAAGACCACCAGTCTATATAGTAGTTAGATGGTTAGAAGGTCACCAGTTTATATAGCAGAGTTAGATGGTTAGAAGCCCACCAGTCTATATAACAGTTAGAAGCCCACCAGTCTATATAACAGAGTTAGATGGTTAGAAGCCCACCAGTCTATATAGCAGTTAGATGGTTAGAAGACCACCAGTCTATATAGCAGAGTTAGAAGCCCACCAGTCTATATAGCAGAGTTAGAAGCCCACCAGTCTATATAACAGAGTTAGAAGACCACCAGTCTATATAGCAGAGTTAGAAGACCACCAGTCTATAAAGCAGAGTTAGAAGACCACCAGTCAATATAACAGAGTTAGAAGCCCACCAGTCTATATAGCAGGGTTAGATGGTTAGAAGCCCACCAGTCTATATAGCAGAGTTAGATGGTTAGAAGCCCACCAGTCTATATAGCAGTTAGATGGTTAGAAGACCACCAGTCTATATAGCAGAGTTAGAAGCTCACCAGTCTATATAGCAGAGTTAGATGGTTAGAAGACCACCAGTCTATATAGCAGAGTTAGAAGCCCACCAGTCTATATAGCAGAGTTAGAAGACCACCAGTCTATATAGCAGAGTTAGATGGTTAGAAGCCCACCAGTCTATATAGCAGAGTTAGAAGCCCACCAGTCTATATAGCAGAGTTAGAAGCCCACCAGTCTATATAGCAGTTAGATGGTTAGAAGACCACCAGTCTATATAGCAGAGTTAGAAGCCCACCAGTCTATATAGCAAAGTTAGATGGTTAGAAGACCACCAGTCTATATAGCAGAGTTAGAAGCCCACCAGTCTATATAGCAGAGTTAGAAGACCACCAGTCTATATAGCAGAGTTAGATGGTTAGAAGCCCACCAGTCTATATAGCAGTTAGATGGTTAGAAGACCACCAGTCTATATAGCAGAGTTAGAAGCCCACCAGTCTATATAGCAGAGTTAGATGGTTAGAAGACCACCAGTCTATATAGCAGAGTTAGAAGCCCACCAGTCTATACAACAGAGTTAGAAGGCCACCAGTCTATATAACAGAGTTAGAAGGCCACCAGTCTATATAGCAGAGTTAGAAGCCCACCAGTCTATATAGCAGAGTTAGAAGGCAACCAGTCTATATAGCAGAGTTAGAAGGCCACCAGTCTATATAGCAGAGTTAGATGGTTAGAAGCCCACCAGTCTATATAGCAGAGTTAGAAGGCCACCAGTCTATATAGCAGAGTTAGAAGGCCACCAGTCTATATAGCAGAGTTAGATGGTTAGAAGCCCACCAGTCTATATAACAGAGCTAGAAGGCCACCAGTCTATATAGCAGAGTTAGAAGGCCACCAGTCTATATAGCAGAGTTAGAAGACCACCAGTCTATATAGCAGAGTTAGATGGTTAGAAGGTCACCAGTTTATATAGCAGAGTTAGATGGTTAGAAGCCCACCAGTCTATATAGCAGAGTTAGATGGTTAGAAGCCCACCAGTCTATATAACAGAGTTAGAAGCCCACCAGTATATATAACAGAGTTAGATGGTTAGAAGCCCACCAGTCTATATAGCAGTTAGATGGTTAGAAGACCACCAGTCTATATAGCAGAGTTAGAAGCCCACCAGTCAAATATAGCAGAGTTAGATGGTTAGAAGGTCACCAGTTTATATAGCAGAGTTAGATGGTTAGAAGCCCACCAGTCTATATAGCAGAGTTAGATGGTTAAAAGCCCACCAGTCTATATAACAGAGTTAGAAGCCCACCAGTCTATATAACAGAGTTATAATGGTTAGAAGCCCACCAGTCTATATAGCAGTTAGATGGTTAGAAGACCACCAGTCTATATAGCAGAGTTAGAAGCCCACCAGTCTATATAGCAGAGTTAGATGGTTAGAAGACCACCAGTCTATATAGCAGAGTTAGAAGCCCACCAGTTTATATAACAGAGTTAGAAGACCACCAGTCTATATAGCAGAGTTAGAAGCCCACCAGTCTATATAGCAGAGTTAGAAGCCCACCAGTCTATATAGCAGAGTTAGAAGACCACCAGTCTATATATCAGAGTTAGATGGTTAGAAGCCCACCAGTCTATATAGCAGAGTTAGAAGCCCACCAGTCTATACAACAGAGTTAGAAGCCCACCAGTCTATATAACAGAGTTAGAAGACCACCAGTCTATATAGCAGTTAGATGGTTAGAAGACCACCAGTCTATATAGCAGAGTTAGAAGCCCACCAGTCTATATAGCAGAGTTAGATGGTTAGAAGACCACCTAGTCTATATAGCAGAGTTAGAAGCCCACCAGTCTATACATCAGAGTTAGATGGTTAGAAGCCCACCAGTCTATATAGCAGAGTTAGAAGCCCACCAGTCTATATATTAGAGTTAGATGGTTAGAAGACCACCAGTCTATATAGCAGAGTTAGAAGCCCACCAGTCTATACATCAGAGTTAGATGGTTAGAAGCCCACCAGTCTATATAGCAGAGTTAGATGGTTAGAAGCCCACCAGTCTATATAGTAGTTAGATGGTTAGAAGCCCACCAGTCTATATAGCTGAGTTAGATGGTTAGAAGCCCACCAGTCTATATAGTAGTTAGATGGTTAGAAGCCCACCAGTCTATATAGCTGAGTTAGATGGTTAGAAGCCCACCAGTCTATATAGCAGAGTTAGATGGTTAGAATACCACCAGTCTATATAGCAGAGGTTAGAAGCCCACCAGTCTATATAGCAGTTAGATGGTTAGAAACCCACCAGTCTATATAGCAGAGTTAGATGGTTAGAAGACCACCAGTCTATATAGCAGTTAGAAGGTTAGAAGACCACCAGTCTATATAGCAGAGTTAGAAGCCCACCAGTCTATATAGCAGTTAGAAGGTTAGAAGCCCACCAGTCTATATAGCAGAGTTAGATGGTTAGAAGCCCACCAGTCTATATAGCTGAGTTAGATGGTTAGAAGCCCACCAGTCTATATAGCAGTTAGAGTTAGAAACCCACCAGTCTATATAGCTGAGTTAGATGGTTAGAAGCCCACCAGTCTATAT
The DNA here is from genome assembly GCF_034236695.1 of Oncorhynchus nerka. Lineage (NCBI taxonomy): Eukaryota > Metazoa > Chordata > Actinopteri > Salmoniformes > Salmonidae > Oncorhynchus > Oncorhynchus nerka. The sequence goes on along the minus strand of NC_088400.1, from coordinate 11,764,988 downwards.
AGCAGTTAGATGGTTAGAAGCCCACCAGTATATATAGCACCAGTCTATATAGCAGAGTTAGATGGTTAGAAGCCCACCAGTCTATATCACAGAGTTAGAAGCCCACCAGTCTATATAACAGAGTTAGATGGTTGGCCCACCAGTCTATATAGCAGTTAGATGGTTAGAAGACCACCAGTCTATATAGCAGAGTTAGAAGCCCACCAGTCTATATAGCAGAGTTAGATGGTTAGAAGACCACCAGTCTATATAGCAGAGTTAGATGGTTAGAAGACCACCAGTCTATATAGCAGAGTTAGAAGACCACCAGTCTATATAGTAGTTAGATGGTTAGAAGGTCACCAGTTTATATAGCAGAGTTAGATGGTTAGAAGCCCACCAGTCTATATAACAGTTAGAAGCCCACCAGTCTATATAACAGAGTTAGATGGTTAGAAGCCCACCAGTCTATATAGCAGTTAGATGGTTAGAATACCACCAGTCTATATAGCAGAGTTAGAAGCCCACCAGTCTATATAGCAGAGTTAGAAGCCCACCAGTCTATATAACAGAGTTAGAAGACCACCAGTCTATATAGCAGAGTTAGAAGACCACCAGTCTATAAAGCAGAGTTAGAAGACCACCAGTCAATATAACAGAGTTAGAAGCCCACCAGTCTATATAGCAGGGTTAGATGGTTAGAAGCCCACCAGTCTATATAGCAGAGTTAGATGGTTAGAAGCCCACCAGTCTATATAGCAGTTAGATGGTTAGAAGACCACCAGTCTATATAGCAGAGTTAGAAGCCCACCAGTCTATATAGCAGAGTTAGATGGTTAGAAGACCACCAGTCTATATAGCAGAGTTAGAAGCCCACCAGTCTATATAGCAGAGTTAGAAGACCACCAGTCTATATAGCAGAGTTAGATGGTTAGAAGCCCACCAGTCTATATAGCAGTTAGATGGTTAGAAGACCACCAGTCTATATAGCAGAGTTAGAAGCCCACCAGTCTATATAGCAGAGTTAGATGGTTAGAAGACCACCAGTCTATATAGCAGAGTTAGATGGTTAGAAGACCACCAGTCTATATAGCAGAGTTAGAAGCCCACCAGTCTATACAACAGAGTTAGAAGGCCACCAGTCTATATAACAGAGTTAGAAGGCCACCAGTCTATATAGCAGAGTTAGAAGCCCACCAGTCTATATAGCAGAGTTAGAAGGCCACCAGTCTATATAGCAGAGTTAGAAGGCCACCAGTCTATATAGCAGAGTTAGAAGCCCACCAGTCTATATAGCAGAGTTAGAAGGCCACCAGTCTATATAGCAGAGTTAGATGGTTAGAAGCCCACCAGTCTATATAGCAGAGTTAGAAGCCCACCAGTCTATATAACAGAGTTAGAAGCCTACCAGTCTATATAACAGAGTTAGAAGCCCACCAGTCTATATAACAGAGTTAGATGGTTAGAAGCCCACCAGTCTATATAACAGAGTTAGATGGTTAGAAGCCCACCAGTCTATATAGCTGAGTTAGATGGTTAGAAGCCCACCAGTCTATATAGCAGTTAGATGGTTAGAAGCCCACCAGTCTATATAGCAGAGTTAGAAGACCACCAGTCTATATAGCAGAGTTAGATGGTTAGAAGCCCACCAGTCTATATAGCAGAGTTAGAAGCCCACCAGTCTATACAACAGAGTTAGAAGCCCACCAGTCTATATAACAGAGTTAGAAGCACACCAGTCTATACAACAGAGTTAGAAGATCACCAGTCTATATAGCAGTTAGAGGTTAGAAGCCCACCAGTCTATATAGCAGTTAGATGGTTAGAAACCCACCAGTCTATATAGCAGAGTTAGATGGTTAGAAGACCACCAGTCTATATAGCAGAGTTAGATGGTTAGAAGCCCACCAGTCTATATAGCAGAGTTAGAAGCCCACCATTCTATATAGCATAGTTAGAAGCCCACCAGTCTATATAGCAGTTAGAAGGTTAGAAGCCCACCATTCTATATAGCAGAGTTAGAAGCCCACCATTCTATATAGCATAGTTAGAAGCCCACCAGTCTATATAGCAGTTAGAAGGTTAGAAGCCCACCAGTCTATATAGCAGAGTTAGATGGTTAGAAGCCCACCAGTCTATATAGCAGAGTTAGATGGTTAGAAGCCCACCAGTCTATATAGCAGTTAGAAGGTTAGAAGCCCACTAGTCTATATAGCAGTTAGATGGTTCCGAGCCCACCAGTCTATATAGCAGAGTTAGATGGTTAGAAGCCCACTAGTCTATATAGCAGTTAGATGGTTAGAAGCCCACCAGTCTATATAGCAGAGTTAGAAGCCCACCAGTCTATATAGCAGAGTTAGAAGCCCACCAGTCTATATAGCAGAGTTAGATGGTTAGAAGCCCACCAGTCTATATAGCAGAGTTAGAAGCCCACCAGTCTATACATCAGAGTTAGATGGTTAGAAGCCCACCAGTCTATATAGCAGAGTTAGATGGTTAGAAGCCCACCAGTCTATATAGTAGTTAGATGGTTAGAAGCCCACCAGTCTATATAGCTGAGTTAGATGGTTAGAAGCCCACCAGTCTATATAGTAGTTAGATGGTTAGAAGCCCACCAGTCTATATAGCTGAGTTAGATGGTTAGAAGCCCACCAGTCTATATAGCAGTTAGATGGTTAGAAGCCCACCAGTCTATATAGCAGAGTTAGATGGTTAGAAGCCCACTAGTCTATATAGCAGTTAGATGGTTAGAAGCCCACCAATCTATATAGCAGAGTTAGATGGTTAGAAGCCCACTAGTCTATATAGCAGAGTTAGATGGTTAGAAGCCCACCAGTCTATATAGCAGAGTTAGATGGTTAGAAGTCCACCAGTCTATATAGCAGAGTTAGATCGTTAGAAGCCCACCAGTCTATATAGCAGAGTTAGAAGCCCACCAGTCTATATAACAGAGTTAGATGGTTAGAAGCCCACCAGTCTATATAGCAGAGTTAGATGGTTAGAAGACCACCAGTCTATACAGCAGAGTTAGAACCCCACCAGTCTATATAACAGAGTTAGAAGACCACCAGTCTATATAGCAGTTAGATGGTTAGAAGACCACCAGTCTATATAGCAGAGTTAGAAGCCCACCAGTCTATATAGCAGAGTTAGATGGTTAGAAGACCACTAGTCTATATAGCAGAGTTAGAAGCCCACCAGTCTATATAGCAGAGTTAGAAGACCACCAGTCTATATAGCAGTTAGATGGTTAGAAACCCACCAGTCTATATAGCAGAGTTAGATGGTTAGAAGCCCACCAGTCTATATAGTAGTTAGATGGTTAGAAGCCCACCAGTCTATATAGCTGAGTTAGATGGTTAGAAGCCCACCAGTCTATATAGCAGTTAGATGGTTAGAAGCCCACCAGTCTATATAGCAGAGTTAGATGGTTAGAAGCCCACTAGTCTATATAGCAGTTAGATGGTTAGAAGCCCACCAATCTATATAGCAGAGTTAGATGGTTAGAAGCCCACTAGTCTATATAGCAGAGTTAGATGGTTAGAAGCCCACCAGTCTATATAGCAGAGTTAGATGGTTAGAAGTCCACCAGTCTATATAGCAGAGTTAGATCGTTAGAAGCCCACCAGTCTATATAGCAGAGTTAGAAGCCCACCAGTCTATATAACAGAGTTAGATGGTTAGAAGCCCACCAGTCTATATAGCAGAGTTAGATGGTTAGAAGACCACCAGTCTATACAGCAGAGTTAGAACCCCACCAGTCTATATAACAGAGTTAGAAGACCACCAGTCTATATAGCAGTTAGATGGTTAGAAGACCACCAGTCTATATAGCAGAGTTAGAAGCCCACCAGTCTATATAGCAGAGTTAGAAGACCACCAGTCTATATAGCAGTTAGATGGTTAGAAACCCACCAGTCTATATAGCAGAGTTAGATGGTTAGAAGCCCACTAGTCTATATTGCAGAGTTAGATGGTTAGAAGACCACCAGTCTATACATCAGAGTTAGATGGTTAGAAGACCACCAGTCTATATAGCAGAGTTAGAAGGCCACCAGTCTATATAGCAGAGTTAGAAGGCCACCAGTCTATATAGCAGAGTTAGAAGGCCACCAGTCTATATAGCAGAGTTAGAAGGCCACCAGTCTATATAGCAGAGTTAGAAGGCCACCAGTCTATATAGCAGAGTTAGATGGTTAGAAGCCCACCAGTCTATATAGCAGAGTTAGAAGGCCACCAGTCTATATAGCAGAGTTAGAAGGCCACCAGTCTATATAGCAGAGTTAGATGGTTAGAAGCCCACCAGTCTATATAACAGAGCTAGAAGGCCACCAGTCTATATAGCAGAGTTAGAAGGCCACCAGTCTATATAGCAGAGTTAGAAGACCACCAGTCTATATAGCAGAGTTATATGGTTAGAAGGTCACCAGTTTATATAGCAGAGTTAGATGGTTAGAAGCCCACCAGTCTATATAGCAGAGTTAGATGGTTAGAAGCCCACCAGTCTATATAACAGAGTTAGAAGCCCACCAGTATATATAACAGAGTTAGATGGTTAGAAGCCCACCAGTCTATATAGCAGTTAGATGGTTAGAAGACCACCAGTCTATATAGCAGAGTTAGAAGCCCACCAGTCAAATATAGCAGAGTTAGATGGTTAGAAGGTCACCAGTTTATATAGCAGAGTTAGATGGTTAGAAGCCCACCAGTCTATATAGCAGAGTTAGATGGTTAAAAGCCCACCAGTCTATATAACAGAGTTAGAAGCCCACCAGTCTATATAACAGAGTTAGATGGTTAGAAGCCCGCCAGTCTATATAGCAGTTAGATGGTTAGAAGACCACCAGTCTATATAGCAGAGTTAGAAGCCCACCAGTCTATATAGCAGAGTTAGATGGTTAGAAGACCACCAGTCTATATAGCAGAGTTAGAAGCCCACCAGTTTATATAACAGAGTTAGAAGCCCACCAGTCTATATAGCAGAGTTAGAAGCCCACCAGTCTATATAGCAGAGTTAGAAGACCACCAGTCTATATATCAGAGTTAGATGGTTAGAAGCCCACCAGTCTATATAGCAGAGTTAGAAGCCCACCAGTCTATACAACAGAGTTAGAAGCCCACCAGTCTATATAACAGAGTTAGAAGACCACCAGTCTATATAGCAGTTAGATGGTTAGAAGACCACCAGTCTATATAGCAGAGTTAGAAGCCCACCAGTCTATATAGCAGAGTTAGATGGTTAGAAGACCACTAGTCTATATAGCAGAGTTAGAAGCCCACCAGTCTATACATCAGAGTTAGATGGTTAGAAGCCCACCAGTCTATATAGCAGAGTTAGAAGCCCACCAGTCTATATATTAGAGTTAGATGGTTAGAAGACCACTAGTCTATATAGCAGAGTTAGAAGCCCACCAGTCTATACATCAGAGTTAGATGGTTAGAAGCCCACCAGTCTATATAGCAGAGTTAGATGGTTAGAAGCCCACCAGTCTATATAGTAGTTAGATGGTTAGAAGCCCACCAGTCTATATAGCTGAGTTAGATGGTTAGAAGCCCACCAGTCTATATAGTAGTTAGATGGTTAGAAGCCCACCAGTCTATATAGCTGAGTTAGATGGTTAGAAGCCCACCAGTCTATATAGCAGAGTTAGATGGTTAGAATACCACCAGTCTATATAGCTTTTAGAAGGTTAGAAGCCCACCAGTCTATATAGCAGTTAGATGGTTAGAAACCCACCAGTCTATATAGCAGAGTTAGATGGTTAGAAGACCACCAGTCTATATAGCAGTTAGAAGGTTAGAAGACCACCAGTCTATATAGCAGAGTTAGAAGCCCACCAGTCTATATAGCAGTTAGAAGGTTAGAAGCCCACCAGTCTATATAGCAGAGTTAGATGGTTAGAAGCCCACCAGTCTATATAGCTGAGTTAGATGGTTAGAAGCCCACCAGTCTATATAGCAGTTAGATGGTTAGAAACCCACCAGTCTATATAGCTGAGTTAGATGGTTAGAAGCCCACCAGTCTATATAGCAGTTAGATGGTTAGAAGCCCACCAGTATATATAGCAGAGTTAGAAGACCACCAGTCTATATAGCAGAGTTATATGGTTAGAAGGTCACCAGTTTATATAGCAGAGTTAGATGGTTAGAAGCCCACCAGTCTATATAGCAGAGTTAGATGGTTAGAAGCCCACCAGTCTATATCACAGAGTTAGAAGCCCACCAGTCTATATAACAGAGTTAGATGGTTAGAAGCCCACCAGTCTATATAGCAGTTAGATGGTTAGAGACCACCAGTCTATATAGCAGAGTTAGAAGCCCACCAGTCTATATAGCAGAGTTAGATGGTTAGAAGACCACCAGTCTATATAGCAGAGTTAGAAGCCCACCAGTCTATATAGCAGAGTTAGATGGTTAGAAGACCACCAGTCTATATAGCAGAGTTAGAAGACCACCAGTCTATATAGTAGTTAGATGGTTAGAAGGTCACCAGTTTATATAGCAGAGTTAGATGGTTAGAAGCCCACCAGTCTATATAACAGTTAGAAGCCCACCAGTCTATATAACAGAGTTAGATGGTTAGAAGCCCACCAGTCTATATAGCAGTTAGATGGTTAGAAGACCACCAGTCTATATAGCAGAGTTAGAAGCCCACCAGTCTATATAGCAAAGTTAGAAGCCCACCAGTCTATATAACAGAGTTAGAAGACCACCAGTCTATATAGCAGAGTTAGAAGACCACCAGTCTATAAAGCAGAGTTAGAAGACCACCAGTCAATATAACAGAGTTAGAAGCCCACCAGTCTATATAGCAGGGTTAGATGGTTAGAAGCCCACCAGTCTATATAGCAGAGTTAGATGGTTAGAAGCCCACCAGTCTATATAGCAGTTAGATGGTTAGAAGACCACCAGTCTATATAGCAGAGTTAGAAGCCCACCAGTCTATATAGCAGAGTTAGATGGTTAGAAGACCACCAGTCTATATAGCAGAGTTAGAAGCCCACCAGTCTATATAGCAGAGTTAGAAGACCACCAGTCTATATAGCAGAGTTAGATGGTTAGAAGCCCACCAGTCTATATAGCAGTTAGATGGTTAGAAGACCACCAGTCTATATAGCAGAGTTAGAAGCCCACCAGTCTATATAGCAGAGTTAGATGGTTAGAAGACCACCAGTCTATATAGCAGAGTTAGATGGTTAGAAGACCACCAGTCTATATAGCAGAGTTAGAAGCCCACCAGTCTATACAACAGAGTTAGAAGGCCACCAGTCTATATAACAGAGTTAGAAGGCCACCAGTCTATATAGCAGAGTTAGAAGCCCACCAGTCTATATAGCAGAGTTAGAAGGCCACCAGTCTATATAGCAGAGTTAGAAGGCCACCAGTCTATATAGCAGAGTTAGATGGTTAGAAGCCCACCAGTCTATGTAGCAGAGTTAGAAGGCCACCAGTCTATATAGCAGAGTTAGAAGGCCACCAGTCTATATAGCAGAGTTAGATGGTTAGAAGCCCACCAGTCTATATAGCAGAGTTAGAAGCCCACCAGTCTATATAACAGAGTTAGAAGCCTACCAGTCTATATAACAGAGTTAGAAGCCCACCAGTCTATATAACAGAGTTAGATGGTTAGAAGCCCACCAGTCTATATAACAGAGTTAGAAGCCCACCAGTCTATATAACAGAGTTAGATGGTTAGAAGCCCACCAGTCTATATAGCTGAGTTAGATGGTTAGAAGCCCACCAGTCTATATAGCAGTTAGATGGTTAGAAGCCCACCAGTCTATATAGCAGAGTTAGAAGACCACCAGTCTATATAGCAGAGTTAGATGGTTAGAAGCCCACCAGTCTATATAGCAGAGTTAGAAGCCCACCAGTCTATACAACAGAGTTAGAAGCCCACCAGTCTATATAACAGAGTTAGAAGCACACCAGTCTATACAACAGAGTTAGAAGATCACCAGTCTATATAGCAGTTAGAAGGTTAGAAGCCCACCAGTCTATATAGCAGTTAGATGGTTAGAAACCCACCAGTCTATATAGCAGAGTTAGATGGTTAGAAGACCACCAGTCTATATAGCAGAGTTAGATGGTTAGAAGCCCACCAGTCTATATAGCAGAGTTTGAAGCCCACCATTCTATATAGCATAGTTAGAAGCCCACCAGTCTATATAGCAGTTAGAAGGTTAGAAGCCCACCATTCTATATAGCAGAGTTAGAAGCCCACCATTCTATATAGCATAGTTAGAAGCCCACCAGTCTATATAGCAGTTAGAAGGTTAGAAGCCCACCAGTCTATATAGCAGAGTTAGATGGTTAGAAGCCCACCAGTCTATATAGCAGAGTTAGATGGTTAGAAGCCCACCAGTCTATATAGCAGTTAGATGGTTAGAAACCCACCAGTCTATATAGCAGAGTTAGATGGTTAGAAGCCCACTAGTCTATATAGCAGAGTTAGATGGTTAGAAGCCCACCAGTCTATACATCAGAGTTAGATGGTTAGATAGCAGAGTTAGAAGGCCACCAGTCTATATAGCAGAGTTAGAAGGCCACCAGTCTATATAGCAGAGTTAGATGGTTAGAAGCCCACCAGTCTATATAACAGAGTTAGATGGTTAGAAGCCCACCAGTCTATAGCAGTTAGAGCAGATAGCAGAGTTAGAAGCCCACCAGTCTATATAGCAGAGTTAGATGGTTAGAAGACCACCAGTCTATATAGCAGAGTTAGAAGCCCACCAGTCTATATAGCAGAGTTAGATGGTTAGAAGACCACCAGTCTATATAGCAGAGTTAGAAGACCACCAGTCTATATAGTAGTTAGATGGTTAGAAGGTCACCAGTTTATATAGCAGAGTTAGATGGTTAGAAGCCCACCAGTCTATATAACAGTTAGAAGCCCACCAGTCTATATAACAGAGTTAGATGGTTAGAAGCCCACCAGTCTATATAGCAGTTAGATGGTTAGAAGACCACCAGTCTATATAAGCAGAGTTAGAAGCCCACCAGTCTATATAGCAGAGTTAGAAGCCCACCAGTCTATATAACAGAGTTAGAAGACCACCAGTCTATATAGCAGAGTTAGAAGACCACCAGTCTATAAAGCAGAGTTAGAAGACCACCAGTCAATATAACAGAGTTAGAAGCCCACCAGTCTATATAGCAGGGGTTAGATGGTTAGAAGCCCACCAGTCTATATAGCAGAGTTAGATGGTTAGAAGCCCACCAGTCTATATAGCAGTTAGATGGTTAGAAGACCACCAGTCTATATAGCAGAGTTAGAAGCCCACCAGTCTATATAGCAGAGTTAGATGGTTAGAAGACCACCAGTCTATATAGCAGAGTTAGAAGCCCACCAGTCTATATAGCAGAGTTAGAAGACCACCAGTCTATATAGCAGAGTTAGATGGTTAGAAGCCCACCAGTCTATATAGCAGTTAGATGGTTAGAAGACCACCAGTCTATATAGCAGAGTTAGAAGCCCACCAGTCTATATAGCAGAGTTAGATGGTTAGAAGACCACCAGTCTATATAGCAGAGTTAGATGGTTAGAAGACCACCAGTCTATATAGCAGAGTTAGAAGCCCACCAGTCTATACAACAGAGTTAGAAGGCCACCAGTCTATATAACAGAGTTAGAAGGCCACCAGTCTATATAGCAGAGTTAGAAGCCCACCAGTCTATATAGCAGAGTTAGAAGGCCACCAGTCTATATAGCAGAGTTAGAAGGCCACCAGTCTATATAGCAGAGTTAGATGGTTAGAAGCCCACCAGTCTATGTAGCAGAGTTAGAAGGCCACCAGTCTATATAGCAGAGTTAGAAGGCCACCAGTCTATATAGCAGAGTTAGATGGTTAGAAGCCCACCAGTCTATATAGCAGAGTTAGAAGCCCACCAGTCTATATAACAGAGTTAGAAGCCTACCAGTCTATATAACAGAGTTAGAAGCCCACCAGTCTATATAACAGAGTTAGATGGTTAGAAGCCCACCAGTCTATATAACAGAGTTAGAAGCCCACCAGTCTATATAACAGAGTTAGATGGTTAGAAGCCCACCAGTCTATATAGCTGAGTTAGATGGTTAGAAGCCCACCAGTCTATATAGCAGTTAGATGGTTAGAAGCCCACCAGTCTATATAGCAGAGTTAGAAGACCACCAGTCTATATAGCAGAGTTAGATGGTTAGAAGCCCACCAGTCTATATAGCAGAGTTAGAAGCCCACCAGTCTATACAACAGAGTTAGAAGCCCACCAGTCTATATAACAGAGTTAGAAGCACACCAGTCTATACAACAGAGTTAGAAGATCACCAGTCTATATAGCAGTTAGAAGGTTAGAAGCCCACCAGTCTATATAGCAGTTAGATGGTTAGAAACCCACCAGTCTATATAGCAGAGTTAGATGGTTAGAAGACCACCAGTCTATATAGCAGAGTTAGATGGTTAGAAGCCCACCAGTCTATATAGCAGAGTTTGAAGCCCACCATTCTATATAGCATAGTTAGAAGCCCACCAGTCTATATAGCAGTTAGAAGGTTAGAAGCCCACCATTCTATATAGCAGAGTTAGAAGCCCACCATTCTATATAGCATAGTTAGAAGCCCACCAGTCTATATAGCAGTTAGAAGGTTAGAAGCCCACCAGTCTATATAGCAGAGTTAGATGGTTAGAAGCCCACCAGTCTATATAGCAGAGTTAGATGGTTAGAAGCCCACCAGTCTATATAGCAGTTAGAAGGTTAGAAGCCCACTAGTCTATATAGCAGTTAGATGGTTAGAAGCCCACCAGTCTATATAGCAGAGTTAGATGGTTAGAAGCCCACTAGTCTATATAGCAGTTAGATGGTTAGAAGCCCACCAGTCTATATAGCAGAGTTAGAAGCCCACCAGTCTATATAGCAGAGTTAGAAGCCCACCAGTCTATATAGCAGAGTTAGATGGTTAGAAGCCCACCAGTCTATATAGCAGAGTTAGAAGCCCACCAGTCTATACATCAGAGTTAGATGGTTAGAAGCCCACCAGTCTATATAGCAGAGTTAGATGGTTAGAAGCCCACCAGTCTATATAGTAGTTAGATGGTTAGAAGCCCACCAGTCTATATAGCTGAGTTAGATGGTTAGAAGCCCACCAGTCTATATAGCAGTTAGATGGTTAGAAGCCCACCAGTCTATATAGCTGAGTTAGATGGTTAGAAGCCCACCAGTCTATATAGCAGTTAGATGGTTAGAAGCCCACCAGTCTATATAGCAGAGTTAGATGGTTAGAAGCCCACTAGTCTATATAGCAGTTAGATGGTTAGAAGCCCACCAATCTATATAGCAGAGTTAGATGGTTAGAAGCCCACTAGTCTATATAGCAGAGTTAGATGGTTAGAAGCCCACCAGTCTATATAGCAGAGTTAGATGGTTAGAAGTCCACCAGTCTATATAGCAGAGTTAGATCGTTAGAAGCCCACCAGTCTATATAGCAGAGTTAGAAGCCCACCAGTCTATATAACAGAGTTAGATGGTTAGAAGCCCACCAGTCTATATAGCAGAGTTAGATGGTTAGAAGACCACCAGTCTATACAGCAGAGTTAGAACCCACCAGTCTATATAACAGAGTTAGAAGACCACCAGTCTATATAGCAGTTAGATGGTTAGAAGACCACCAGTCTATATAGCAGAGTTAGAAGCCCACCAGTCTATATAGCAGAGTTAGATGGTTAGAAGACCACTAGTCTATATAGCAGAGTTAGAAGCCCACCAGTCTATATAGCAGAGTTAGAAGACCACCAGTCTATATAGCAGTTAGATGGTTAGAAACCCACCAGTCTATATAGCAGAGTTAGATGGTTAGAAGCCCACTAGTCTATATTGCAGAGTTAGATGGTTAGAAGACCACCAGTCTATACATCAGAGTTAGATGGTTAGAAGACCACCAGTCTATATAGCAGAGTTAGAAGGCCACCAGTCTATATAGCAGAGTTAGAAGGCCACCAGTCTATATAGCAGAGTTAGAAGGCCACCAGTCTATATAGCAGAGTTAGAAGGCCACCAGTCTATATAGCAGAGTTAGAAGGCCACCAGTCTATATAGCAGAGTTAGATGGTTAGAAGCCCACCAGTCTATATAGCAGAGTTAGAAGGCCACCAGTCTATATAGCAGAGTTAGAAGGCCACCAGTCTATATAGCAGAGTTAGATGGTTAGAAGCCCACCAGTCTATATAACAGAGCTAGAAGGCCACCAGTCTATATAGCAGAGTTAGAAGGCCACCAGTCTATATAGCAGAGTTAGAAGACCACCAGTCTATATAGCAGAGTTATATGGTTAGAAGGTCACCAGTTTATATAGCAGAGTTAGATGGTTAGAAGCCCACCAGTCTATATAGCAGAGTTAGATGGTTAGAAGCCCACCAGTCTATATAACAGAGTTAGAAGCCCACCAGTATATATAACAGAGTTAGATGGTTAGAAGCCCACCAGTCTATATAGCAGTTAGATGGTTAGAAGACCACCAGTCTATATAGCAGAGTTAGAAGCCCACCAGTCAAATATAGCAGAGTTAGATGGTTAGAAGGTCACCAGTTTATATAGCAGAGTTAGATGGTTAGAAGCCCACCAGTCTATATAGCAGAGTTAGATGGTTAAAAGCCCACCAGTCTATATAACAGAGTTAGAAGCCCACCAGTCTATATAACAGAGTTAGATGGTTAGAAGCCCACCAGTCTATATAGCAGTTAGATGGTTAGAAGACCACCAGTCTATATAGCAGAGTTAGAAGCCCACCAGTCTATATAGCAGAGTTAGATGGTTAGAAGACCACCAGTCTATATAGCAGAGTTAGAAGCCCACCAGTTTATATAACAGAGTTAGAAGACCACCAGTCTATATAGCAGAGTTAGAAGCCCACCAGTCTATATAGCAGAGTTAGAAGCCCACCAGTCTATATAGCAGAGTTAGAAGACCACCAGTCTATATATCAGAGTTAGATGGTTAGAAGCCCACCAGTCTATATAGCAGAGTTAGAAGCCCACCAGTCTATACAACAGAGTTAGAAGCCCACCAGTCTATATAACAGAGTTAGAAGACCACCAGTCTATATAGCAGTTAGATGGTTAGAAGACCACCAGTCTATATAGCAGAGTTAGAAGCCCACCAGTCTATATAGCAGAGTTAGATGGTTAGAAGACCACTAGTCTATATAGCAGAGTTAGAAGCCCACCAGTCTATACATCAGAGTTAGATGGTTAGAAGCCCACCAGTCTATATAGCAGAGTTAGAAGCCCACCAGTCTATATATTAGAGTTAGATGGTTAGAAGACCACTAGTCTATATAGCAGAGTTAGAAGCCCACCAGTCTATACATCAGAGTTAGATGGTTAGAAGCCCACCAGTCTATATAGCAGAGTTAGATGGTTAGAAGCCCACCAGTCTATATAGTAGTTAGATGGTTAGAAGCCCACCAGTCTATATAGCTGAGTTAGATGGTTAGAAGCCCACCAGTCTATATAGTAGTTAGATGGTTAGAAGCCCACCAGTCTATATAGCTGAGTTAGATGGTTAGAAGCCCACCAGTCTATATAGCAGAGTTAGATGGTTAGAATACCACCAGTCTATATAGCTTTTAGAAGGTTAGAAGCCCACCAGTCTATATAGCAGTTAGATGGTTAGAAACCCACCAGTCTATATAGCAGAGTTAGATGGTTAGAAGACCACCAGTCTATATAGCAGTTAGAAGGTTAGAAGACCACCAGTCTATATAGCAGAGTTAGAAGCCCACCAGTCTATATAGCAGTTAGAAGGTTAGAAGCCCACCAGTCTATATAGCAGAGTTAGATGGTTAGAAGCCCACCAGTCTATATAGCTGAGTTAGATGGTTAGAAGCCCACCAGTCTATATAGCAGTTAGATGGTTAGAAACCCACCAGTCTATATAGCTGAGTTAGATGGTTAGAAGCCCACCAGTCTATATAGCAGTTAGATGGTTAGAAGCCCACCAGTATATATAGCAGAGTTAGAAGACCACCAGTCTATATAGCAGAGTTATATGGTTAGAAGGTCACCAGTTTATATAGCAGAGTTAGATGGTTAGAAGCCCCCAGTCTATATAGCAGAGTTAGATGGTTAGAAGCCCACCAGTCTATATCACAGAGTTAGAAGCCCACCAGTCTATATAACAGAGTTAGATGGTTAGAAGCCCACCAGTCTATATAGCAGTTAGATGGTTAGAAGACCACCAGTCTATATAGCAGAGTTAGAAGCCCACCAGTCTATATAGCAGAGTTAGATGGTTAGAAGACCACCAGTCTATATAGCAGAGTTAGAAGCCCACCAGTCTATATAGCAGAGTTAGATGGTTAGAAGACCACCAGTCTATATAGCAGAGTTAGAAGACCACCAGTCTATATAGTAGTTAGATGGTTAGAAGGTCACCAGTTTATATAGCAGAGTTAGATGGTTAGAAGCCCACCAGTCTATATAACAGTTAGAAGCCCACCAGTCTATATAACAGAGTTAGATGGTTAGAAGCCCACCAGTCTATATAGCAGTTAGATGGTTAGAAGACCACCAGTCTATATAGCAGAGTTAGAAGCCCACCAGTCTATATAGCAGTTAGAAGGTTAGAAGCCCACCAGTCTATATAGCAGAGTTAGATGGTTAGAAGCCCACCAGTCTATATAGCTGAGTTAGATGGTTAGAAGCCCACCAGTCTATATAGCAGTTAGATGGTTAGAAACCCACCAGTCTATATAGCTGAGTTAGATGGTTAGAAGCCCACCAGTCTATATAGCAGTTAGATGGTTAGAAGCCCACCAGTATATATAGCAGAGTTAGAAGACCACCAGTCTATATAGCAGAGTTATATGGTTAGAAGGTCACCAGTTTATATAGCAGAGTTAGATGGTTAGAAGCCCCCAGTCTATATAGCAGAGTTAGATGGTTAGAAGCCCACCAGTCTATATCACAGAGTTAGAAGCCCACCAGTCTATATAACAGAGTTAGATGGTTAGAAGCCCACCAGTCTATATAGCAGTTAGATGGTTAGAAGACCACCAGTCTATATAGCAGAGTTAGAAGCCCACCAGTCTATATAGCAGAGTTAGATGGTTAGAAGACCACCAGTCTATATAGCAGAGTTAGAAGCCCACCAGTCTATATAGCAGAGTTAGATGGTTAGAAGACCACCAGTCTATATAGCAGAGTTAGAAGACCACCAGTCTATATAGTAGTTAGATGGTTAGAAGGTCACCAGTTTATATAGCAGAGTTAGATGGTTAGAAGCCCACCAGTCTATATAACAGTTAGAAGCCCACCAGTCTATATAACAGAGTTAGATGGTTAGAAGCCCACCAGTCTATATAGCAGTTAGATGGTTAGAAGACCACCAGTCTATATAGCAGAGTTAGAAGCCCACCAGTCTATATAGCAGAGTTAGAAGCCCACCAGTCTATATAACAGAGTTAGAAGACCACCAGTCTATATAGCAGAGTTAGAAGACCACCAGTCTATAAAGCAGAGTTAGAAGACCACCAGTCAATATAACAGAGTTAGAAGCCCACCAGTCTATATAGCAGGGTTAGATGGTTAGAAGCCCACCAGTCTATATAGCAGAGTTAGATGGTTAGAAGCCCACCAGTCTATATAGCAGTTAGATGGTTAGAAGACCACCAGTCTATATAGCAGAGTTAGAAGCCCACCAGTCTATATAGCAGAGTTAGATGGTTAGAAGACCACCAGTCTATATAGCAGAGTTAGAAGCCCACCAGTCTATATAGCAGAGTTAGAAGACCACCAGTCTATATAGCAGAGTTAGATGGTTAGAAGCCCACCAGTCTATATAGCAGTTAGATGGTTAGAAGACCACCAGTCTATATAGCAGAGTTAGAAGCCCACCAGTCTATATAGCAGAGTTAGATGGTTAGAAGACCACCAGTCTATATAGCAGAGTTAGATGGTTAGAAGACCACCAGTCTATATAGCAGAGTTAGAAGCCCACCAGTCTATACAACAGAGTTAGAAGGCCACCAATCTATATAACAGAGTTAGAAGGCCACCAGTCTATATAGCAGAGTTAGAAGCCCACCAGTCTATATAGCAGAGTTAGAAGGCCACCAGTCTATATAGCAGAGTTAGAAGGCCACCAGTCTATATAGCAGAGTTAGATGGTTAGAAGCCCACCAGTCTATGTAGCAGAGTTAGAAGGCCACCAGTCTATATAGCAGAGTTAGAAGGCCACCAGTCTATATAGCAGAGTTAGATGGTTAGAAGCCCACCTGTCTATATAGCAGAGTTAGAAGCCCACCAGTCTATATAACAGAGTTAGAAGCCTACCAGTCTATATAACAGAGTTAGAAGCCCACCAGTCTATATAACAGAGTTAGATGGTTAGAAGCCCACCAGTCTATATAACAGAGTTAGAAGCCCACCAGTCTATATAACAGAGTTAGATGGTTAGAAGCCCACCAGTCTATATAGCTGAGTTAGATGGTTAGAAGCCCACCAGTCTATATAGCAGTTAGATGGTTAGAAGCCCACCAGTCTATATAGCAGAGTTAGAAGACCACCAGTCTATATAGCAGAGTTAGATGGTTAGAAGCCCACCAGTCTATATAGCAGAGTTAGAAGCCCACCAGTCTATACAACAGAGTTAGAAGCCCACCAGTCTATATAACAGAGTTAGAAGCACACCAGTCTATACAACAGAGTTAGAAGATCACCAGTCTATATAGCAGTTAGAAGGTTAGAAGCCCACCAGTCTATATAGCAGTTAGATGGTTAGAAACCCACCAGTCTATATAGCAGAGTTAGATGGTTAGAAGACCACCAGTCTATATAGCAGAGTTAGATGGTTAGAAGCCCACCAGTCTATATAGCAGAGTTTGAAGCCCACCATTCTATATAGCATAGTTAGAAGCCCACCAGTCTATATAGCAGTTAGAAGGTTAGAAGCCCACCATTCTATATAGCAGAGTTAGAAGCCCACCATTCTATATAGCATAGTTAGAAGCCCACCAGTCTATATAGCAGTTAGAAGGTTAGAAGCCCACCAGTCTATATAGCAGAGTTAGATGGTTAGAAGCCCACCAGTCTATATAGCAGAGTTAGATGGTTAGAAGCCCACCAGTCTATATAGCAGTTAGAAGGTTAGAAGCCCACTAGTCTATATAGCAGTTAGATGGTTAGAAGCCCACCAGTCTATATAGCAGAGTTAGATGGTTAGAAGCCCACTAGTCTATATAGCAGTTAGATGGTTAGAAGCCCACCAGTCTATATAGCAGAGTTAGAAGCCCACCAGTCTATATAGCAGAGTTAGAAGCCCACCAGTCTATATAGCAGAGTTAGATGGTTAGAAGCCCACCAGTCTATATAGCAGAGTTAGAAGCCCACCAGTCTATACATCAGAGTTAGATGGTTAGAAGCCCACCAGTCTATATAGCAGAGTTAGATGGTTAGAAGCCCACCAGTCTATATAGTAGTTAGATGGTTAGAAGCCCACCAGTCTATATAGCTGAGTTAGATGGTTAGAAGCCCACCAGTCTATATAGCAGTTAGATGGTTAGAAGCCCACCAGTCTATATAGCTGAGTTAGATGGTTAGAAGCCCACCAGTCTATATAGCAGTTAGATGGTTAGAAGCCCACCAGTCTATATAGCAGAGTTAGATGGTTAGAAGCCCACTAGTCTATATAGCAGTTAGATGGTTAGAAGCCCACCAATCTATATAGCAGAGTTAGATGGTTAGAAGCCCACTAGTCTATATAGCAGAGTTAGATGGTTAGAAGCCCACCAGTCTATATAGCAGAGTTAGATGGTTAGAAGTCCACCAGTCTATATAGCAGAGTTAGATCGTTAGAAGCCCACCAGTCTATATAGCAGAGTTAGAAGCCCACCAGTCTATATAACAGAGTTAGATGGTTAGAAGCCCACCAGTCTATATAGCAGAGTTAGATGGTTAGAAGACCACCAGTCTATACAGCAGAGTTAGAACCCCACCAGTCTATATAACAGAGTTAGAAGACCACCAGTCTATATAGCAGTTAGATGGTTAGAAGACCACCAGTCTATATAGCAGAGTTAGAAGCCCACCAGTCTATATAGCAGAGTTAGATGGTTAGAAGACCACTAGTCTATATAGCAGAGTTAGAAGCCCACCAGTCTATATAGCAGAGTTAGAAGACCACCAGTCTATATAGCAGTTAGATGGTTAGAAACCCACCAGTCTATATAGCAGAGTTAGATGGTTAGAAGCCCACTAGTCTATATTGCAGAGTTAGATGGTTAGAAGACCACCAGTCTATACATCAGAGTTAGATGGTTAGAAGACCACCAGTCTATATAGCAGAGTTAGAAGGCCACCAGTCTATATAGCAGAGTTAGAAGGCCACCAGTCTATATAGCAGAGTTAGAAGGCCACCAGTCTATATAGCAGAGTTAGAAGGCCACCAGTCTATATAGCAGAGTTAGAAGGCCACCAGTCTATATAGCAGAGTTAGATGGTTAGAAGCCCACCAGTCTATATAGCAGAGTTAGAAGGCCACCAGTCTATATAGCAGAGTTAGAAGGCCACCAGTCTATATAGCAGAGTTAGATGGTTAGAAGCCCACCAGTCTATATAACAGAGCTAGAAGGCCACCAGTCTATATAGCAGAGTTAGAAGGCCACCAGTCTATATAGCAGAGTTAGAAGACCACCAGTCTATATAGCAGAGTTATATGGTTAGAAGGTCACCAGTTTATATAGCAGAGTTAGATGGTTAGAAGCCCACCAGTCTATATAGCAGAGTTAGATGGTTAGAAGCCCACCAGTCTATATAACAGAGTTAGAAGCCCACCAGTATATATAACAGAGTTAGATGGTTAGAAGCCCACCAGTCTATATAGCAGTTAGATGGTTAGAAGACCACCAGTCTATATAGCAGAGTTAGAAGCCCACCAGTCAAATATAGCAGAGTTAGATGGTTAGAAGGTCACCAGTTTATATAGCAGAGTTAGATGGTTAGAAGCCCACCAGTCTATATAGCAGAGTTAGATGGTTAAAAGCCCACCAGTCTATATAACAGAG
Source organism: Oncorhynchus nerka (assembly GCF_034236695.1). Lineage (NCBI taxonomy): Eukaryota > Metazoa > Chordata > Actinopteri > Salmoniformes > Salmonidae > Oncorhynchus > Oncorhynchus nerka. Next base: position 11,745,976 of record NC_088400.1, on the reverse strand, counting down.
TTAGAAGCCCACCAGTCTATATAACAGAGTTAGATGGTTAGAAGCCCACCAGTCTATATAGCAGTTAGATGGTTAGAAGACCACCAGTCTATATAGCAGAGTTAGAAGCCCACCAGTCTATATAGCAGAGTTAGATGGTTAGAAGACCACCAGTCTATATAGCAGAGTTAGAAGCCCACCAGTTTATATAACAGAGTTAGAAGACCACCAGTCTATATAGCAGAGTTAGAAGCCCACCAGTCTATAGCAGAGTTAGAAGCCCACCAGTCTATATAGCAGAGTTAGAAGACCACCAGTCTATATATCAGAGTTAGATGGTTAGAAGCCCACCAGTCTATATAGCAGAGTTAGAAGCCCACCAGTCTATACAACAGAGTTAGAAGCCCACCAGTCTATATAACAGAGTTAGAAGACCACCAGTCTATATAGCAGTTAGATGGTTAGAAGACCACCAGTCTATATAGCAGAGTTAGAAGCCCACCAGTCTATATAGCAGAGTTAGATGGTTAGAAGACCACTAGTCTATATAGCAGAGTTAGAAGCCCACCAGTCTATACATCAGAGTTAGATGGTTAGAAGCCCACCAGTCTATATAGCAGAGTTAGAAGCCCACCAGTCTATATATTAGAGTTAGATGGTTAGAAGACCACTAGTCTATATAGCAGAGTTAGAAGCCCACCAGTCTATACATCAGAGTTAGATGGTTAGAAGCCCACCAGTCTATATAGCAGAGTTAGATGGTTAGAAGCCCACCAGTCTATATAGTAGTTAGATGGTTAGAAGCCCACCAGTCTATATAGCTGAGTTAGATGGTTAGAAGCCCACCAGTCTATATAGTAGTTAGATGGTTAGAAGCCCACCAGTCTATATAGCTGAGTTAGATGGTTAGAAGCCCACCAGTCTATATAGCAGAGTTAGATGGTTAGAATACCACCAGTCTATATAGCTTTTAGAAGGTTAGAAGCCCACCAGTCTATATAGCAGTTAGATGGTTAGAAACCCACCAGTCTATATAGCAGAGTTAGATGGTTAGAAGACCACCAGTCTATATAGCAGTTAGAAGGTTAGAAGACCACCAGTCTATATAGCAGAGTTAGAAGCCCACCAGTCTATATAGCAGTTAGAAGGTTAGAAGCCCACCAGTCTATATAGCAGAGTTAGATGGTTAGAAGCCCACCAGTCTATATAGCTGAGTTAGATGGTTAGAAGCCCACCAGTCTATATAGCAGTTAGATGGTTAGAAACCCACCAGTCTATATAGCTGAGTTAGATGGTTAGAAGCCCACCAGTCTATATAGCAGTTAGATGGTTAGAAGCCCACCAGTATATAGCAGAGTTAGAAGACCACCAGTCTATATAGCAGAGTTATATGGTTAGAAGGTCACCAGTTTATATAGCAGAGTTAGATGGTTAGAAGCCCCCAGTCTATATAGCAGAGTTAGATGGTTAGAAGCCCACCAGTCTATATCACAGAGTTAGAAGCCCACCAGTCTATATAACAGAGTTAGATGGTTAGAAGCCCACCAGTCTATATAGCAGTTAGATGGTTAGAAGACCACCAGTCTATATAGCAGAGTTAGAAGCCCACCAGTCTATATAGCAGAGTTAGATGGTTAGAAGACCACCAGTCTATATAGCAGAGTTAGAAGCCCACCAGTCTATATAGCAGAGTTAGATGGTTAGAAGACCACCAGTCTATATAGCAGAGTTAGAAGACCACCAGTCTATATAGTAGTTAGATGGTTAGAAGGTCACCAGTTTATATAGCAGAGTTAGATGGTTAGAAGCCCACCAGTCTATATAACAGTTAGAAGCCCACCAGTCTATATAACAGAGTTAGATGGTTAGAAGCCCACCAGTCTATATAGCAGTTAGATGGTTAGAAGACCACCAGTCTATATAGCAGAGTTAGAAGCCCACCAGTCTATATAGCAGTTAGAAGGTTAGAAGCCCACCAGTCTATATAGCAGAGTTAGATGGTTAGAAGCCCACCAGTCTATATAGCTGAGTTAGATGGTTAGAAGCCCACCAGTCTATATAGCAGTTAGATGGTTAGAAACCCACCAGTCTATATAGCTGAGTTAGATGGTTAGAAGCCCACCAGTCTATATAGCAGTTAGATGGTTAGAAGCCCACCAGTATATATAGCAGAGTTAGAAGACCACCAGTCTATATAGCAGAGTTATATGGTTAGAAGGTCACCAGTTTATATAGCAGAGTTAGATGGTTAGAAGCCCCCAGTCTATATAGCAGAGTTAGATGGTTAGAAGCCCACCAGTCTATATCACAGAGTTAGAAGCCCACCAGTCTATATAACAGAGTTAGATGGTTAGAAGCCCACCAGTCTATATAGCAGTTAGATGGTTAGAAGACCACCAGTCTATATAGCAGAGTTAGAAGCCCACCAGTCTATATAGCAGAGTTAGATGGTTAGAAGACCACCAGTCTATATAGCAGAGTTAGAAGCCCACCAGTCTATATAGCAGAGTTAGATGGTTAGAAGACCACCAGTCTATATAGCAGAGTTAGAAGACCACCAGTCTATATAGTAGTTAGATGGTTAGAAGGTCACCAGTTTATATAGCAGAGTTAGATGGTTAGAAGCCCACCAGTCTATATAACAGTTAGAAGCCCACCAGTCTATATAACAGAGTTAGATGGTTAGAAGCCCACCAGTCTATATAGCAGTTAGATGGTTAGAAGACCACCAGTCTATATAGCAGAGTTAGAAGCCCACCAGTCTATATAGCAGAGTTAGAAGCCCACCAGTCTATATAACAGAGTTAGAAGACCACCAGTCTATATAGCAGAGTTAGAAGACCACCAGTCTATAAAGCAGAGTTAGAAGACCACCAGTCAATATAACAGAGTTAGAAGCCCACCAGTCTATATAGCAGGGTTAGATGGTTAGAAGCCCACCAGTCTATATAGCAGAGTTAGATGGTTAGAAGCCCACCAGTCTATATAGCAGTTAGATGGTTAGAAGACCACCAGTCTATATAGCAGAGTTAGAAGCCCACCAGTCTATATAGCAGAGTTAGATGGTTAGAAGACCACCAGTCTATATAGCAGAGTTAGAAGCCCACCAGTCTATATAGCAGAGTTAGAAGACCACCAGTCTATATAGCAGAGTTAGATGGTTAGAAGCCCACCAGTCTATATAGCAGTTAGATGGTTAGAAGACCACCAGTCTATATAGCAGAGTTAGAAGCCCACCAGTCTATATAGCAGAGTTAGATGGTTAGAAGACCACCAGTCTATATAGCAGAGTTAGATGGTTAGAAGACCACCAGTCTATATAGCAGAGTTAGAAGCCCACCAGTCTATACAACAGAGTTAGAAGGCCACCAATCTATATAACAGAGTTAGAAGGCCACCAGTCTATATAGCAGAGTTAGAAGCCCACCAGTCTATATAGCAGAGTTAGAAGGCCACCAGTCTATATAGCAGAGTTAGAAGGCCACCAGTCTATATAGCAGAGTTAGATGGTTAGAAGCCCACCAGTCTATGTAGCAGAGTTAGAAGGCCACCAGTCTATATAGCAGAGTTAGAAGGCCACCAGTCTATATAGCAGAGTTAGATGGTTAGAAGCCCACCTGTCTATATAGCAGAGTTAGAAGCCCACCAGTCTATATAACAGAGTTAGAAGCCTACCAGTCTATATAACAGAGTTAGAAGCCCACCAGTCTATATAACAGAGTTAGATGGTTAGAAGCCCACCAGTCTATATAACAGAGTTAGAAGCCCACCAGTCTATATAACAGAGTTAGATGGTTAGAAGCCCACCAGTCTATATAGCTGAGTTAGATGGTTAGAAGCCCACCAGTCTATATAGCAGTTAGATGGTTAGAAGCCCACCAGTCTATATAGCAGAGTTAGAAGACCACCAGTCTATATAGCAGAGTTAGATGGTTAGAAGCCCACCAGTCTATATAGCAGAGTTAGAAGCCCACCAGTCTATACAACAGAGTTAGAAGCCCACCAGTCTATATAACAGAGTTAGAAGCACACCAGTCTATACAACAGAGTTAGAAGATCACCAGTCTATATAGCAGTTAGAAGGTTAGAAGCCCACCAGTCTATATAGCAGTTAGATGGTTAGAAACCCACCAGTCTATATAGCAGAGTTAGATGGTTAGAAGACCACCAGTCTATATAGCAGAGTTAGATGGTTAGAAGCCCACCAGTCTATATAGCAGAGTTAGAAGCCCACCATTCTATATAGCATAGTTAGAAGCCCATCAGTCTATATAGCAGTTAGAAGGTTAGAAGCCCACCATTCTATATAGCAGAGTTAGAAGCCCACCATTCTATATAGCATAGTTAGAAGCCCACCAGTCTATATAGCAGTTAGAAGGTTAGAAGCCCACCAGTCTATATAGCAGAGTTAGATGGTTAGAAGCCCACCAGTCTATATAGCAGAGTTAGATGGTTAGAAGCCCACCAGTCTATATAGCAGTTAGAAGGTTAGAAGCCCACTAGTCTATATAGCAGTTAGATGGTTAGAAGCCCACCAGTCTATATAGCAGAGTTAGATGGTTAGAAGCCCACTAGTCTATATAGCAGTTAGATGGTTAGAAGCCCACCAGTCTATATAGCAGAGTTAGAAGCCCACCAGTCTATATAGCAGAGTTAGAAGCCCACCAGTCTATATAGCAGAGTTAGATGGTTAGAAGCCCACCAGTCTATATAGCAGAGTTAGAAGCCCACCAGTCTATACATCAGAGTTAGATGGTTAGAAGCCCACCAGTCTATATAGCAGAGTTAGATGGTTAGAAGCCCACCAGTCTATATAGTAGTTAGATGGTTAGAAGCCCACCAGTCTATATAGCTGAGTTAGATGGTTAGAAGCCCACCAGTCTATATAGTAGTTAGATGGTTAGAAGCCCACCAGTCTATATAGCTGAGTTAGATGGTTAGAAGCCCACCAGTCTATATAGCAGTTAGATGGTTAGAAGCCCACCAGTCTATATAGCAGAGTTAGATGGTTAGAAGCCCACTAGTCTATATAGCAGTTAGATGGTTAGAAGCCCACCAATCTATATAGCAGAGTTAGATGGTTAGAAGCCCACTAGTCTATATAGCAGAGTTAGATGGTTAGAAGCCCACCAGTCTATATAGCAGAGTTAGATGGTTAGAAGTCCACCAGTCTATATAGCAGAGTTAGATCGTTAGAAGCCCACCAGTCTATATAGCAGAGTTAGAAGCCCACCAGTCTATATAACAGAGTTAGATGGTTAGAAGCCCACCAGTCTATATAGCAGAGTTAGATGGTTAGAAGACCACCAGTCTATACAGCAGAGTTAGAACCCCACCAGTCTATATAACAGAGTTAGAAGACCACCAGTCTATATAGCAGTTAGATGGTTAGAAGACCACCAGTCTATATAGCAGAGTTAGAAGCCCACCAGTCTATATAGCAGAGTTAGATGGTTAGAAGACCACTAGTCTATATAGCAGAGTTAGAAGCCCACCAGTCTATATAGCAGAGTTAGAAGACCACCAGTCTATATAGCAGTTAGATGGTTAGAAACCCACCAGTCTATATAGCAGAGTTAGATGGTTAGAAGCCCACTAGTCTATATTGCAGAGTTAGATGGTTAGAAGACCACCAGTCTATACATCAGAGTTAGATGGTTAGAAGACCACCAGTCTATATAGCAGAGTTAGAAGGCCACCAGTCTATATAGCAGAGTTAGAAGGCCACCAGTCTATATAGCAGAGTTAGAAGGCCACCAGTCTATATAGCAGAGTTAGAAGGCCAACAGTCTATACAGCAGATTCGTGCCGTTCTGACTCATCACCAGCCTTGCTGTCCACTTGCAAAGTGACAATTACATCTTTCTGATTGAAAATGACAAGTGGAAGTTGGAAGACACACACAGGCATACACACACTTTGAGTGTTGTTGGGCTAGCTGTGTGTCTTACTGGAGGGGAAGAAAAAACATGTAAGGCGATGTCCCTTCCTCAGTCCTAGATCCCCCATCCCTTCCCCCCATTCCTCCATCCCCCCTTCCTCCATTGCTCCTCGCTGATGGAGTGAGATGAGAGAGGGATGAGACAGGGAGAGAGGGATGAGACAGGGAGAGAGGGATGAGACAGGGATGAGACAGGGAGAGAGGGATGAGACAGGGAGAGAGGGATGTGACAGGGAGAGAGGGATGATACAGGGAGAGAGGGATGAGACAGGGAGAGAGGGATGAGACAGCGAGAGAGGGATGAGACAGGGAGAGAGGGAGAATCAGAGAGAGGAAGTAGCATTAGGCAGATAGAGAAGGATACTGTCTGGAGAATTGTGAGAGCTCTTGTCATAACATAAATTATGCTGAGAGAGAGAGAGAGGTGAGGGGAGATATATGAGACAGGGAGAGAGGCATAATTGCAGGGAGCGAGGGAAGGGGTAATGGCAGGGAGAGGGGGGATAATGGCAGGGAGAGAGGGAGAGTGATAATGGCAGGGAGAGAGGGAGAGGGATAATGGCAGGGAGAGAGGGAGAGGGATAAGACAGGGAGAGAGGGAGAGGGATAATGGCAGGGAGAGAGGGAGAGAGGGAGAGGGATAATGGCAGGGAGAGAGGGAGAGGGATAATGGCAGGGAGAGAGGGAGAAGGATAAGACAGGGAGAGAGGGAGAGGGATAATGGCAGGGAGAGGGAGAGGGATAATGGCAGGGAGAGAGGGAGATGGATAATGGCAGGAAGAGGGGGAGAGTGATAATGGCAGGGAGAGAGGGAGAGGGATAAGACAGGGAGAGAGGGAGAGGGATAATGGCAGGGAGAGAGGGAGAGAGGGAGAGGGATAATGGCAGGGAGAGAGGGAGAGGGATAATGGCAGGGAGAGAGGGAGAAGGATAAGACAGGGAGAGAGGGAGAGGGATAATGACAGGGAGAAGGAGAGGGATAATGGCAGGGAGAGAGGGAGAGGGATAATGGCAGGAAGAGGGGGAGAGTGATAATGGCAGGGAGAGGGATAAGACAGGGAGAGAGGGAGAGGGATAATGGCAGGGAGAGAGGGAGAGAGGGAGAGGGATAATGGCAGGGAGAGAGGGAGAGGGATAATGGCAGGGAGAGAGGGAGAAGGATACGACAGGGAGAGAGGGAGAGGGATAATGGCAGGGAGAGGGAGAGGGATAATGGCAGGGAGAGAGGGAGAGGGATAATGGCAGGGAGAGAGGGAGAGGGATAAGACAGGGAGAGGGGGTGAGATGAAAAGAGGGGTGAGAAAGGGAGAGAAGGATGAGACAGGGAGAGAGGTATGAGAAGCCCACTATTTTGTGGGAAGAGTCACCTAAGCAAGCTGGTCCTGGGGCTCTGTTCACAAACAGACCCCACAGAGCCCCAGGACAGCAACACAATTAGACTCGACCAAATCATGAGAAAACTAAAAGATAATTACTTGACACATTGTAAAGAATTTACAAAACAAATCCACAAACTTGAATGCTATTTGGCCCTAAACAAAGAGTACACAGTGGCAGAATACCTGACCACTCTGACTGACCCAAAATTAAGGAACACTTTGACTATGTACAGACTCAGTGAGCATAACCTTGCTATTGAGAAAGGCAGCCGAAGGCAAAACTGACTCTCAAGAGAAAACAGGCTATGTTCACACTGCCCACAAAATGAGGTGGAAACTGAGCTGCACTTCCTAACCTGCCCAATGTATGACCATATTAGAGACACATATTTCCCTCAGATTACACAGATCCACAAAGAATTCAAAAACAAACCAGATTTTGATTAACTCCCATATCTATTGGGTGAAATACCACAGTGTGCCATCACAGCAGCAAGATTTGTGACCTGTTGCCACAAGAAAAGGGCAACCAGTGAAGAACAAACACCATTGTAAATACAACCCATATTTATGTTTATTTATTTTCCCTTTTGTACTTTAACCATTTGTACATCGTTACAACACTGTATATAGACATAATATGGCATTTGTAATGTCTTTATTATTTTGGAACTTGTATGAGTGTAATGTTTACTGTACATTTTTATTGTTTATTTCACTTCTGTATATTATCTAGTTCACATGTTTTGTAAATGTAAACATATGTTTCCGATGCCAATAAAGCCCCTTGAATTGAGTTGAATTGAGAGAGAGAGGAATTATTATTAGGCAGATAGAGAAGGATACTGTCTGGAGAATTGTGAGAGCTCTTGTCATAACATAAATTATGCTGAGAGAGAGAGAGGTGGGGGAGAGAGAGAGGTGGGGGGAGAGAGAGGTGGGGAGAGAGAGGGGGGAGGGAGAGAGGGGGAGAGAGAGGGGGAGAGAGATAGGGGAGAGAGATAGGGGAGAGAGAGAGATGGGGGGAGAGAGAGAGAGAGGTGGGGGAGAGAGAGAGAGAGAGAGAGAGAGAGGTGGGGGAGAGAGAGAGAGAGAGGTGGGGGGAGAGAGAGAGAGAGGTGGGGGAGAGAGAGAGAGAGGTGGGGGAGAGAGAGAGAGAGAGAGAGAGAGAGGTGGGGGAAGAGAGAGGGGTGGGGAGAGAGAGAGGTGGGGAGAGAGAGAGAGGTGGGGGAGAGAGAGGGGTGGGGGGAAAGAGAGAGATAAGGGGAAGAGAGAGAAAGTTGGGGGAGAGAGAGAGGTATGGGGAGAGAGAGAGTGGTTGGGGGAGAGAGAGAGAGGTGGGGGGAGAGAGAGAGAGAGGTGGGGAGAGAGAGAGAGGTGGGGATAGAGAGAGAGGGGTGTGGGGAGAGAGAGATGAGACAGGGAGAGAGAAAGAGGTGGGGGGAGAGAGGTGGGGAAGAGAGAGATGAGACAGGGATAGAGAGAGAGAGAGAGAGAGAGAGAGGTGGGGGAGAGCGAGAGAGGTGGGGAGAGAGGGGAGAGGTGGGGGAGAGACAGCGAGAGGTGGGGGAGAGAGAGATGAGACAGGCAGAGAGAGAGAGAGAGAGGTAGGGGAGAGAGAGCGAGAGAGGTAGGGGGGAGAGAGAGCGAGAGAGGTGGGGAGAGAGAGAGAGAAGTGGGGGAGAGAGAGAGAGAGAGGTGGGGGGAGAGAGAGAGAAGTGGGGGGAGAGAGAGAGAGAGAGAGGTGGGGGAAGAGAGTGAGAGGTGGGGGGAGAGAGTGAGAGGTGGGGAGAGAGAGAGAGATGGGGGGAGAGAGAGGGGTGGGGGGGAGAGAGAGAGAGAGAGAGAGAGAGATGGGTGGGTGGGGGGAGAGAGAGGGATGGGGGAGAGAGAGAGGTGAGGAGGAGAGAGAGAGGTGGGGGGAGAGAGAGTGAGGGGTGGGGGGAAAGAGAGATAAGGGGAGAGAGAGAGGTATGGGGAGAGAGAGAGGTTGGGGGAGAGAGAGAGGTGGGGGAGAGAGAGAGAGTGGGGATAGAGAGAGAGAGGTGTGGGGAGAGAGAGATGAGACAGGGAGAGAGAGAGAGAGGTGGGGAGAGAGGTGGGGATAGAGAGAGAGGTGTGGGAGAGAGAGATGAGACAGGGAGAGAGAGAGAGAGTGGGGAGAGAGAGAGGTGGGTGAAGAGAGAGATGAGACAGGGATAGAGAGAGAGAGAGAGAGAGAGAGAGAGAGAGAGAGGAGAGAGAGAGAAGTGGGAGAGAGAGAGAGAGAGGTGGGGGGAGAGAGAGAGAAGTGGGGGGAGAGAGAGAGGTGGGGGAAGAGAGTGAGAGGAGAGGGGGGAGAGAGGAGAGGTGGGGAGAGAGAGAGAGATGGGGGAGAGAGAGAGAGAGGGGTGGGGGGAGAGAGAGGTGGGGAGAGAGAGGGAGAGGTGGGGGAGAGAGAGGGGGGAGAGAGGGGGAGAGGGGGGAGAGAGAGAGAGGGGGAGAGAGAGGGGGAGAGATAGGTGGGAGAGAGAGAGAGGTGGGGGAGAGAGAGAGAGGTGGGGGAGAGAGAGAGAAAAAGAGAGAGAGGGGGTGGGGGGAGAGAGAGGGGTGGGGGGAGAGAGAGAGGTGGGGAGAGAGAGAAAGGTGGGGGAGAGAGAGCGAGGGGTGGGGGCAAGAGAGAGATAAGGGGGAGAGAGATAGGTATGGGGAGAGAGAGAGAGGTTGGGGGGAGAGAGAGAGGTGGGGGAGAGAGAGAGAGAGAGAGAGGTGGGGATAGAGAGAGAGATGTGGGGAGAGAGAGATGAGACAGGGAGAGAGAGAGAGGTGGGGAGAGAGGTGGGGATAGAGAGAGAGAGTGTGGGGAGAGCAAGATGAGACAGGGAGAGAGAGAGAGAGAGAGGTGGGGAGAGAGAGAGAGAGGTGGGGGAGAGAGAGAGGTGGGGGAGAGAGAGAGGTGGGGGAGAGAGAGAGGTGGGTAGAGAGAGAGAGGTGGGGGGAGAGAGAGAGAGGTGGGGATAGAGAGAGAGTGTGGAGAGAGAGAGAGAGGTGGGGGGGGGAGAGAGAGAGAGAGGTGGGGGAGAGAGGGGTGGAGAGAGAGAGAGGTGCGGGGAGAGAGAGAGAGAGGTGGGGAGAGAGAGAGGTGTGGGGAGAGCGAGAGATGGGTAGGGGAGAGAGAGAGAGAGAGAGAGGTGGGGGATAGAGAGAGAGAGGTAGGGGAGAGAGAGCGAGAGAGGTGGGGGAGAGAGAGAGAAGTGGGGGAGAGAGGGAGAGGTGGGGGAGAGAGAGGGGTGGGGAGAGAGAGAGAGAGAGAGAGAGAGAGGGGTGGGGAGAGAGAGAGGGGTGGTGGGGAGAGAGGTGGGGGAGAGAGAGAGGTGGGGGAGAGAGAGAGATGGGGGAGAGAGAGCAAGGGGTGGGGGGAGAGAGAGAGATAAGGGGAAGAGAGAGAAAGGTGGGGGAGAGAGAGAGGTGTGGGAGAGAGAGAGAGTTGGGAGAGAGAGAGAGAGAGGTGGGGATAGATAGAGAGGTGGGGAGAGAGAGATGAGACAGGGAGAGAGAGAGAGAGTGGGGGAGAGAGAGAGAGGTGGGGGAGAGAGAGAGAGAGAGGTAGGGGAGAGAGAGAGAGAGAGGTGGGGGGAGAGAGAGAGAGAAGTGGGGGAGAGAGAGAGAGAGAGGTGGGGAGAGAGAGAGAGAGTGGAGGGGAGAGAGAGAGAGCGAGAGGGGTGGGGGGGAAGAGAGTGAGAGGTGGGGGAGAGAGTGAGAGGTGGGAGAGAGAGAGAGATGGGGGAGAGAGAGAGGGGTGGGGGGAGAGAGAGAGAGAGAGAGAGAGAGAGGTATGGGGAGAGAGAGATGGGTGGGGGGGAGAGAGAGGATGGGGAGAGAGAGAGGTGAGGAGAGAGAGAGAGGTGGGGGGAGAGAGAGTGAGGGTGGGGGAGAGAGAGATGGGGAGAGAGAGAGAGAGAGAGAGAGGTGGGGGAGAGAGAGAGGTGGGGAGAGAGAGAGAGACAGGGGGGGAGAGAGAGAGAGTGGGGATGGGGGAGAGAGAGAGAGGTGTGGGGAGAGAGAGATGAGACAGGGAGAGAGAGAGAGAGGGGGGGAGAGAGGTGGGGATAGAGAGAGAGGTGTGGGGAGAGAGAGATGAGACAGGGAGAGAGAGAGAGGTGGGGAGAGAGAGAGGTGGGGAAGAGAGAGTGAGACAGGGATAGAGAGAGAGAGAGAGAGAGAGGGGGGGAGAGAGAGAGATAGAGAGAGAGAGAGAGGGAGAGAGAGAGAGATGGGGGGAGAGAGAGAGAGGTGGGGAGAGAGAGAGAGAAGTGGGGGAGAGAGAGAGGTGGGGGAGAGGAGAGGTGGGGAGAGAGAGAGAGTGGGGAGAGAGAGAGAGGTGGGGGAAGAGAGTGAGAGGTGGGGGAGAGAGAGTGGGGAGAGAGAGGAGAGGTGGGGAGAGAGGTGGGGAGAGAGAGATGGGGGGAGAGAGAGAGAGGGTGGGGGGGGAGAGAGAGGAGGGGGAGAGAGAGAGAGAGGAGGGAGAGAGGTGGGGAGAGAGAGGGGGAGGGGGAGAGAGAGGGGGTGGGGGGAGAGAGAGGAGAGAGAGAGAGAGGTGGGGATGGGGGGAGAGAGAGATGGGGGAGAGAGAGAGAGATGGGGAGAGAGAGAGAGGTGGGAGAGAGAGGAGGTGGGGGGGAGAGAGAGAGAGGTGGGGATAGGGGAGAGTGGGGAGAGAAGATGAGACAGGAGAGAGAGAGAGAGGTGGGGATAGAGAGAGAGAGGTGTGGGGAGAGAGATGAGAGGGAGAGAGAGGGGAGAGAGAGAGGTGGGGGAGAGAGAGAGGTGGGGGGAGAGAGAGAGAGAGGGGTAGGAGAGAGAGAGAGAGAGAGGTGGGGATAGAGAGAGAGGTGTGAGAGAGAGAGAGAGGTGGGGGGGGAGAGAGAGAGAGGTGGGGGAGAGAGGGGTGGAGAGAGAGAGAGGTGCGGGGGGGAGAGAGAGAGAGGTGGGGAGAGAGAGAGGTGTGGGGAGAGCGAGAGATGGGTAGGGGGAGAGAGAGAGAGAGAGGTGGGGGATAGAGAGAGAGAGGTAGGGGGAGAGAGAGCGAGAGAGGTGGGGAGAGAGAGAGAAGTGGGGGGGAGAGAGGGAGAGGTGGGGGAGAGAGTGAGGGGTGGGGGGAGAGAGAGAGAGAGAGAGAGGGGTGGGGAGAGAGAGAGAGGGGTGGGGAGAGAGAGGTGGGGAGAGAGAGAGAGGTGGGGAGAGAGAGAGAGATGGGGGAGAGAGAGCAAGGGGTGGGGGAGAGAGAGAGATAAGGGGAAGAGAGAGAAAGGTGGGGGAGAGAGAGGTGTGGGGAGAGAGAGAGAGTTGGGGAGAGAGAGATAGAGAGAGAGGTGGGGATAGATAGAGAGGTGTGGGGAGAGAGAGATGAGACAGGGAGAGAGAGAGAGAGAGGTGGGGATAGAGAGAGAGGTGTGGGGAGAGAGAGATGAGACAGTGAGAGAGAGAGAGAGAGAGAGAGAGAGAGAGAGAGAGAGAGAGAGAGAGGTGGGGGAGAGAGAGAGGTGGGGAAGAGAGAGATGAGACAGGAGAGAGAGAGAGAGGTGGGGGAGAGCGAGAGAGAGGTAGGGGGAGAGAGAGAGAGTTGGGGAGAGAGAGAGAGAGGTAGGGGGAGAGAGAGCGAGAGAGGTAGGGGAGACAGAGCGAGAGAGGTGGGGAGAGAGAGAGAGGTGGGGGAGAGAGAGAGAAGGGGGAGAGAGAGAGTGTGGGGGAAGAGAGTGAGAGGTGGGGGGAGAGAGAGAGAAGTGGGGAGAGAGAGAGAGAGAGAGAGGTGGGGGGAAGAGAGTGAGAGGTGGGGAGAGAGAGTGAGAGGTGGGGAGAGAGAGAGAGGTGGGGGAAAGAGAGAGAGAGAGAGGGGGGTGGGAGAGAGAGGTGGGGGAGAGAGAGGGAGAGAGAGAGAGAGGTGGGGGGAGAGAGAGGTGGGGGAGAGAGAGAGAGGTGGGGAGAGAGTGAGGGGTGGAGGGAGAGAGAGAGAGAGAGAGAGAGAGAGAGAGAGAGAGAGAGAGAGAGAGAGAGAGAGATCTGGGGAGAGAGGGATGAGACAGGGAGAGAGAGAGGTGGGAGAGAGAGAGGTGTGGGGAGAGAGAGAGGTGGGGGAGAGAGAGAGGTGGTTAGAGAGAGAGAGGTGGGGGGAGAGAGAGAGAGAGGTGGAGGGAGAGAGAGAGAGGTGGGGGAGAGAGAGAGGGGGGGGGAGAGAGAGATGGGGAGAGAGAGAGAGGGGGAGGGGGGAGAGAGAGAGAGAGAGAGAGGTGGGGAGAGAGAGAGAGGTGGGGGAGAGAGAGAGAGAGAGAGGTGGGGGGAGAGAGAGAAAGAGAGAGAGGTGGGGGTAGACAGGAAAACATATTACAAAATATATAAAAAATGTAATTTAAAACTATTTAACCAATTTAGAATAAGGCTGTAACCTAACAAAATTTTGAAAAAGTCAAGGAGTCTGAATATTTTCCAAAGGCACTGTAGATTAATTATTCAGACCCTTTGATATGAGACTTTGTTGAAGAACTGGCATCAATTACAGCCTTGAGTCTTCTTGGGTATGACGCTACAAGCTTGGCACGCCTGTATTTCGGGAGTTTCTCCCATCCTTCTCTGCAGATCCTCTCAAGCGCTGTCAGGTTGGATAGGGAGCGTCGCTGCACAGCTATTTTCAGGTCTCTCCAGAGATGTTCAATTGGGTTCAAGTCCGGACTCTGGCTGGGCCACTCAAGGACATTCAGAGACTTGTCCTGAAGCCACTCCTGTGTTGTCTTGGCTGTGTGCTTTGGGCCGTTGTCCTGTTGGAAGGTGAACCTTCGCCTCAGTCTGAGGTCCTGAGCGCTCTGGAGCAGGTTTTCATCAAGGATCTCTCTGTGCTTTGCTCCGTTCATCTTTCCCTCGATCCTGACTAGTCTCCCAGTCCCTGGCGCTGAAAAACATCCCCACAGCGTGATGCTGCCACTACCATGCTTCACTGTAGGGATGGTGCCAGGTTTCCTCCAGACGTGACGCTTGGCATTCAGGCCAAAGAGTTCGATCTTGGTTTCATCAGACCAGAGAATCTTGTTTCTCATGGTCTGAGAGTCCTTCAGGTGCCTTTTGACAAACTACAAGCGGGCTGTCATGTTGAGTGGGGTGTGGCTTCCGTCTGGCCACTACCATAAAGGCCTGATTAGTGGAGTGCTGTAGATATGGTTGTACTTCTGGTTCTCCAATCTCCACAGAGGAACCCTGGAGCTCTGTCAGAGTCACCTCCCTGACCAAGGCCCTTCTCCCCTGGCCAGCTCTAGGAAGAGTCTTGGTGGTTCCAAATTTCTTCCATTTAAGAATTTATATATTTTTTATTTATTTCACCTTTATTTAACCGGGTAGGCTGGTTGAGAACAAGTTCTCATTTGCAACTGCGACCTGGCCAAGGTAAAGCACAGCAGTTCGACACATACAACAACACAGAGTTACACATGGAATAAACAAACATACAGTCAATAATACACTAGAACAAAAGAAAACAAAAACAGTGAGTGCAAATGAGGTAAGATAAGGGCGTTAAGGCAATAAATAGGCCATGGTGGCGAAGTAATTACAATATAGCAATTAAACACTGGAATGACAAATGTGCAGAAGATGAATGTACAAGTAGAGATACTGGGGTGCAAAGGAGAAAGATAAATAAATAAATACAGTATGGGGATGAGGTAGTTGGATGGGCTGTTTACAGATTGGCTATGTACAGGTGCAGTGATCTGTGAGCTGCTCTGACAGCTGGTGCTTAATACTAAAGCTAGTGAGGGAGATAAGCATCTCCAGCTTCAGTGATTTTTGCAGTTCGTTCCAGTCATTGGCAACAGAGAACTGGAAGGAAAGGCAGCCAAAGGATGAATTGGCTTTTGGGGGTGACCAGTGAGATATACCTGCTGGAGCGCGTGCTACGAGTGGGTGCTGCTATGGTGACCAGTGAGCTGAGATAAGGCGGGGCTTTACCTAGCAAAGACTTGTAGATGACCTGGAGCCATAATGATGGAGGCCACTGTGTTCTTGGGGACCTTCAATGCTGTAGAAATGTATTGGTACCCTTCCCCAGATCTGTGCCTCGACACAATCCTGTCTCGGCGCTCCCTCGCTTCACACATCCTCTCACCTCCTCACACATGCTCTCCCCTCCTCTCACCGCCTCTCACCTCACACCTCCTCTTACCTCCTCACACCGCCTCTCATCTCCTCTCACCTCCTCACACCTCCTCTCATCTCCTTTCACCTCCTCACACATCCTCAGACCTCCTCACACCACATCTCACCTCCTCATATGTTCTCTCACTTCCTCACACATTCTCCTGCCTCCTCACATGTCATCTCACCTCCTCACACCACATCTCACCTCCTCCTACCTCCTCACACCACATCTCACCTCCTCACACCTCCTCACCCTCTACAGCACAGCGTTAAAATTCCAAAATGGCAGGATTTGTGTAAGAAAAGGTATCGAAGTACTGAACTCACTTAGATTAAAGGTAGACTCAGTGAAATTACGTTGTCACGAGCAGCACCGCAGATATTGAGATGAGCGAGATGCAAGATTTCACTCTCACACAGTCACATGCACTTAGTTGTGGAAATTGACCTACTGTGCTGTTTATTTCTGCGTCTGTCTCATATCGCTGAATCTACCTTTTAATGTAATGTCAAGTAATGCATCTCTCATCTCTGTCCTCCTATAGGTAACTCTACCTTTGAGGCCCACTGGGTAAAAAATTGGCTGTGTATGTGTATGTTGATTTAATGACAGGTTGTGAGAGTGTGTGTTGATTTAATGACAGGTTGTGAGAGTGTGTGTTGGTTTAATGATAGGTTGTGAGAGTGTGTGTTGATTTAATGACAGGTTGTGAGAGTGTGTGTTGGTTTAATGATAGGTTGTGAGAGTGTGTGTTGGTTTAATGATAGATTGTGAGAGTGTGTGTTGTTTGTGGTGATAGATTGTGAGAGTGCGTTGGTTTAATGAGAGATTGTGAGAGTGTGTGTTGGTTTAATGATAGATTGTGAGAGTGTGTTGGTTATGGTGATAGATTGTGAGAGTGTGTGTTGGTTTAATGATAGATTGTGCGAGTGTTTTGGTTTAATGATAGATTGTGAGAGTGTGTTGGTTATGGTGATAGATTGTGAGAGTGTGTGTTGGTTTAATGAGAGATTGTGAGAGTGTGTTGGTTTAATGAGAGATTGTGAGAGTGTTTTGGTTTAATGAGAGATTGTGAGAGTGTTTTGGTTTAATGAGAGATTGTGAGAGTGTGTTGGTTATGGTGATAGATTGTGAGAGTGTGTGTTGGTTTAATGAGAGATTGTGAGAGTGTGTTGGTTTAATGATAGATTGTGAGAGTGTGTGTTGGTTTAATGAGAGATTGTGAGAGTGTTTTGGTTTAATGAGAGATTGTGAGAGTGTTTTGGTTTAATGAGAGATTGTGAGAGTGTTTTGGTGTAATGAGAGATTGTGAGAGCGTGTGTTGGTTTAATGATAGATTGTGAGAGTGTGTGTTGGTTGTGGTGATAGACTGCATTTTAGTATAAAAAAAATCAATTTAGCATATATCATCACCTAATCTCATGGGGCCATCCTTTCAAACCTCATTTTTGCCTCAATGTTCAGAATGCTTGAAACTCCCCCAAGCTCACCTACAAAATGATACATGGCAGGCATTGGCAGCCAGACTTTTTCAGAGGAACGATTGATTACCTCCTCCCCTCTCCCACTGTACCTCTCTTTCTCTCCCTTTCTCCCCCTCTATGTCCCTCCCTCTCTCTCCCTTTCTCCCCCTCTATGTCCCTCCCTCTCTCTCCCTTTCTCCCCTTCTATGTCCCTCCCTCTCTCTCCCTTTCTCCCCTTCTATGTCCCTTCCTCTCTCTCCCTTTCTCCCCCTCTATGTCCCTCCCTCTCTCTCCCTTTCTCCCCCTCTATGTCCCTCCCTCTCTCTCCCTTTCTCCCCCTCTATGTCCCTCCCTCTCTCTCCTTTCTCCCCCTCTATGTCCCTCCCTTTCTCTCCCTTTCTCCCCCTCTATGTCCCTCCCTCTCTCTCCCTTTCTCCCCCTCTATGTCCCTCCCTCTCTCTCCCTTTCTCCCCCTCTATGTCCCTCCCTCTCTCTCCCTTTCCCCCTTTCGCCGTTGCTCACAAATGTATTATGGCCACAAATCATCCCATTCAGGGCCATAATGATCCATATCCTATGTCTATTAGCAGATCAGAGTACACATGGGGTGGGAGTAATCTTTCTCTGAGAAAATGTCTCCAATTTTGTTTTTGACAGCCCCCTCTCCCGTTGGTTTGCACAGAATTATAGTGGAAAATATAATTGTCTTTGTCATTACAGACCTGCTTCCTGCTGGTTTCTATTCAATGACACCGATCTCTATGTGACTGCAGTACTCGTGGGGACATTCTATTGCCAGGGTATGTGTCTGAAACCACACCCTATTCACTAGGATGTCCACTACTTACCAGGGCACATAATGCACCATAGAGGGAGTAGACTTCCATTTTGGACACGGCAGTGAGTGTTATGGGCTTTTGTTACCTGGAAAGAACACTGCCTAGTCAGTAGGCCTCTACGTGTAAAGGAGACCCAGGATCACTTTTAAATATAAATAATCCTGGTCAAGTTAGAATAATGAAAGTCTTGATAAGTTGAACATCTACTACAATATATAGATTCTTAGTTTAAACTGGGGCCATCTTAGTGTCACTCTTCATAAATTATTCCTCTCTTTAAAAGGTCTCGGAAAATGCCTATGATAATGATGTGAACGTCTTGAGAATCAAATCAAATCAAAATCAAATCAAATGTATTTGTCACATACACATGGTTAGCAGATGTTATTGCGAGTGTAGCGAAATGCTTGTGCTTCCGACAATGCAGTAATAACCAACGAGTAATCTAACCTAGCTCGGCATTTAACACCATAGTACCCTCCAAGCTCGTCATCAAGCTCGAGACCCTGGGTCTCGACCCCGCCCTGTGCAACTGGGTACTGGACTTCCTGACGGGCCGCCCCCAGGTGGTGAGGGTAGGCAACAACATCTCCTCCCCGCTGATCCTCAATACGGGGGCCCCACAAGGGTGCGTTCTGAGCCCTCTCCTGTACTCCCTGTTCACCCACGACTGCGTGGCCACGCACGCCTCCAACTCAATCATCAAGTTTGCGGACGACAAAACAGTGGTAGGCTTGATTACCAACAACGACGAGACGGCCTACAGGGAGGAGGTGAGGGCCCTCGGAGTGTGGTGTCAGGAAAATAACCTCACACTCAACGTCAACAAAACTAAGGAGATGATTGTGGACTTCAGGAAACATCAGAGGGAACACCCCCCTATCCACATCGATGGAACAGTAGTGGAGAGGGTAGCAAGTTTTAAGTTCCTCGGCATACACATCACAGACAAACTGAATTGGTCCACTCACACAGACAGCGTCGTGAAGAAGGCGCAGCAGCGCCTCTTCAACCTCAGGAGGCTGAAGAAATTCAGCTTGTCACCAAAAGCACTCACAAACTTCTACAGATGCACAATCGAGAGCATCCTGGCGGGCTGTATCACCGCCTGGTACGGCAACTGCTCCGCCCTCAACCGTAAGGATCTCCAGAGGGTAGTGAGGTCTGCACAACGCATCACCGGGGGCAAACTACCTGCCCTCCAGGACACCTACACCACCCGATGTTACAGGAAGGCCATAAAGATCATCAAGGACATCAACCACCCGAGCCACTGCCTGTTCACCCCGCTATCATCCAGAAGGCGAGGTCAGTACAGGTGCATCAAAGCAGGGACCGAGAGACTGAAAAACAGCTTCTATCTCAAGGCCATCAGACTGTTAAACAGCCACCACTAACATTGAGTGGCTGCTGCCAACACACTGACATTGACACTGACCCAACTCCAGCCACTTTAATAATGGGAATTGATGGGAAATTATGTAAATATATCACTAGCCACTTTAAACAATGCTACCTTATATAATGTTACTTACCCTACATTATTCACCTCATATGCATACGTATATACTGTACTCTATATCATCGACTGCATCCTTATGTAATACATGTATCACTAGCCACTTTAACTATGCCACTTTGTTTACTTTGTCTACATACTCATCTCATATGTATATACTGTACTCGATACCATCTACTGTATGCTGCCCTGTACCATCACTCATTCATATATTCTTATGTACATATTCTTTATCCCCTTACACTGTGTATAAGACAGTAGTTTTGGAATTGTTAGTTAGATTACTTGTTGGTTATTACTGCATTGTCGGAACTAGAAGCACAAGCATTTCGCTACACTCGCACTAACATCTGCTAACCATGTGTATGTGACAAATAAAATGTGATTTGATTTGATTTGACCTAACAATTCCAAAACTAATATGTTTATATATATAAATATGTACAAAAAGATATATGAATGAGTGATTGTACAGAACGGCATAGGCAAGATGGTATCGAGTACAGTATATACATATGAGATGAGTAATGTAGGGTATGTAAACAGAGTGGCATAGTTTAAAGTGGCTAGTGATACATGTATTACATAAAGATGCAGTAGATGATATAGAGTACAGTATATACATACACATATGAGATGAGTAATGTAGGGTATGTAAACATTATATTAAGTAGCATTGTTTAAAATGGTTAGTGATATATTTAACATCAATTTCCATCAATTCCCATTATTAAAGTGGCTGGAGTTGAGTCAGTATGTTGGCAGCAGCCACTCAATGGTAGTGGTGGCTGTTTAACAGTCTGATGGCCTTGAGATGGAAGCTGTTTTTCAGTCTCTCGGTCCCTGCTTTGATGCACCTGTACTGCACTCGCCTTCTGGATGATAGCGGGGTGAACAGGCAGTGGCTCGGGTGGTTGTTGTCCTTGATGATCTTTATGGGCTTCCTGTAACATCGGGTGGTGTAGGTGTCCTGGAGGGCAGGTAGTTTGTGGACCAATTCAGTTTGTCTGTGATGTGTACGCCGAGGAACTTAAAACGTACTACCCTCTCCACTACTGTCCCGTCGATGTGGATAGAGGGGTGCTCCCTCTGCTGTTTCCTGAAGTCCACAATCATCTCCTTTGTTTTGTTGACGTTGAGTGTGAGGTTATTTTCCTGACACCACACTCCGAGGGCCCTCACCTCCTCCCTGTAGGCCGTCTCGTCGTTGTTGGTAATCAAGCCTACCACTGTAGTGTTGTCCGCAAACTTGATGATTGAGTTGGAGGCGTGCATGGCCACGCAGTCGTGGGTGAATAGGGAGTACAGGAGAGGGCTGAGAACGCACCCTTGTGGGGCCCCAGTGTTGAGGATCAGTGGGGTGGAGATGTTGTTACCTACCCTCACCACCTGGGGGCGGCCCGTCAGAGAAGTCCAGTACCCAGTTGCACAGGGCGGGGTCGAGACCCAGGGTCTCGAGCTTGATGACGAGTTTGGAGGGTACTATGGTGTTAAATGCTGAGCTGTAGTCGATGAACAGCATTCTCACATAGGTATTCCTCTTGTCCAGATGGGTTAGGGCAGTGTGCAGTGTGGTTGAGATTGCATCGTCTGTGGACCTATTTGGGTGGTAAGCAAATTGGAGTGCGTCTAGGGTGTCAGGTAGGGTGGAGGTGATATGGTCTCTCAAAGCACTTCATGATGACGGAAGTGAGTGCCACGGGGAAGTAGTCGTTTAGCCCAGTTACCTTATCTTTCTTGGGAACAAGGACAATGGTGGAATGATGTGGAAGTTTTGATAATGATGTGGAAGTTTTGATAATGAGGTGGAGGTTTTGGTAATGAATTGGAAGTTTTGACTAACCCTAAATCTAACACTAGCTCCTAACCCTAAAACTAACCCTAGCTCCTAACCCTGAACCTAGCCCTAGCTCCTAACCCTAAAACTAACCCTAGCTCCTAACCCTAAAACTAAAACTAACCCTAGCTCCTAACCCTAAAACTAAAACTAACCCTAGCTCCTAACCCTAAACCTAACCCTAAAACTAACCCTAGCTCCTAACCCTGAACCTAACCCTAGCTCCTAACCCTGAACCTAACCCTATCACCATCAACAGGTGCAAGGACACTCATCCATACCGAATGTCTCAGTGTGGGTCCTCATCCGTACCAAATGTCTCAGTGTGTGACCTCATCTGTACCGAATGTCTCAGTGTGTGACCTCATCCGTAACAAATGTGTCAGTGTGTGACCTCATCAATACCGAATGTGTCAGTTTGTGACCTCATCCATACTGAATGTCTGTGTGTGATCTCATCCATACTGAATGTCTCAGTGTGTGACCTCATCCATACCGAATGTCTCAGTGTGTGACCTCATCCATCCCGAATGTCTCAGTGTGTGACCTCATCCATCCCGAATGTCTCTGTGTGTGACCTCATCCATACTGAATGTCTCAGTGTGGGTCCTCATCCATACTGAATGTCTCAGTGTGGGTCCTCATCCATACCAAATGTCTCAGTGTGGGTCCTCATCCATACTGAATGTCTCAGTGTGGGTCCTCATCCATACCAAATGTCTCAGTGTGGGTCCTCGTCCATACTGAATGTCTCAGTGTGTGACCTCATCCATACTGAATGTCTCAGTGTGTGACCTCATCCATACTGAATGTCTCAGTGTGGGTCCTCATCCATACCAAATGTCTCAGTGTGGGTCCTCATCCATACTGAATGTCTCAGTGTGGGTCCTCATCCATACCAAATGTCTCAGTGTGGGTCCTCGTCCATACTGAATGTCTCAGTGTGTGACCTCATCCATACTGAATGTCTCAGTGTGTGACCTCATCCATACTGAATGTCTCAGTGTGGGTCCTCATCCATACCGAATGTCTCAGTGTGGGTCCTCATCCATACCGAATGTCTCAGTGTGGGTCCTCATCCATACCGAATGTCTCAGTGTGTGACCTCATCCATCCCGAATGTCTCAGTGTGTGACCTCATCCATCCTGAATGTCTCAGTGTGTGACCTCATCCATCCCGAATGTCTCAGTGTGGGTCCTCATCCATACTGAATGTCTCAGTGTGGGTCCTCATCCATACCGAATGTCTCAGTGTGGGTCCTCATCCAAACCGAATGTCTCAGTGTGGGTCCTCCTCCATACTGAATGTCTCAGTGTGGGTCCTCATCCAAACCGAATGTCTCAGTGTGTGACCTCATCCATACTGAATGTCTCAGTGTGTGCTGCTGCCAGCCGCTGTGTTTTCCCTCTTGTAATGTTCTGAACAGAAGATAAACTCAGCTTGCATCCCAAATTGTATCCTAATGGCACCCTAATGGCATTACAGCCCTATGGGCCCTGGTCAAAAGTAGTGTACTATAAAGGGAATGGGGTGGTCCATTTGACATGGTCCATTTGGCACATGATGATATCATTGAAAGAACAACAATTCCTTTTCGTAAAAGGGGTTAGGGTTAGCAAGGGATTGAATCTCATGACTGACTGTTAGACTCACCACAGATGAGTCATTAACAATCAATCAGGCCAGGAAGTAAAGTAAATTGTTAACAGCTGTTCTGGTGCCTGCTGGGAAATGAAGTCAATCCACACATACTCTAATGGGTGTTCTGGTTTCAGTTTCAGTGTTGCACTAATTTCCTTCTCGGATTATCCCGACTACCCTGGGGCCAGGGAAATGGAGAAGAACAGGGGGTAGAGAAATAGATTAAGAGAGAGTGAGAGAGTGGAGAGAAGGAGAGGAAAGTAAACAGAGGGAGTGATAGAGTGGAGAGAAGGAGAGGAAAGTAAACAGAGAGAGTGATAGGAGACTGAACAAGAGAGAGAGAAGAGAGAAAACTGAGAAGGGACTCAGAGGAGACAGAGAGAGTTGAGTTTGAGGCAAAGAGGGAGAGAGAGAGGGCTGAGGCAGAGAAGCAGAGAGAGAGGACTGAGGCAGAGAAAGAGACAGAGAGAGAGAGAGAGAGAGGACTGAGGTAGAGAAAGAGACAGAGAGAGAGAGTGAGAGAGAGAGAGAGAGAGAGAGAGAGAGAGAGAGGACTGAGGCAGAGAAAGAGACAGAGAGAGAGAGAGAGAGGACTGAGGCAGAGAAAGAGACAGAGAGAGAGAGAGGACTGAGGCAGAGAAGCAGAGAGAGAGGACTGAGGCAGAGAGAGAGAAGACTGAGGCAGTTATCGATTCAAAATGGAGATGTATGGATAAACTACTTCTCCACTTAGAATCAACTATTAAAGACTACCAGAAGGCATTGGATTCTCCAATTACATTGAATGACCTACAGGACAAAAAAAAAACCCTTCAACCCAAAAAGGCCTGTGGTGTTGATGGTATCCTAAATGAAATGATAAAATACACAGACTACAAATTCCAATTGGCTATACTTTAACATTATCCTCAGATCTGGCATATTCCACAAAAGTGGAGACAAATTTGACCCCAATAACTACTGTGGGATATGCGTCAACAGCAACCTTGGGAAAATCCTCTGCATCATTAACAGCAGACCCGTACATTTCCTCAGCAAAAACAATTCGAATTTCAAATTGGCTTTTTACTAAATTACCGTACAACAGACCACGTATTCACCCTGCACACCCTAATTGACAAACAAACAAACCAAAACAAAGGCAACATCTTCTCATGCTTCGCTGATTTAAAAAAAAGCTTTCGACTCAATTTGGCACGAGGACCTGCCATACAAATTGATGGAAAGTGGTGTTGGGGGAAAAACATACGACATTATGAAATCTGTGTATACGAACAACAAGGGTGTGGTAAAAATTGGAAAAAAACACACATTTCTTTCCACGAGGCCTTGGGGTGAGACAGGAATGCAGCTTAAGCCCCACCCTCTTCAACATATATATCAACGAATTGACGAGGGCATTAGAACAGTCTACAGCACCCGGCTTCACCCTACTAGAATCTGAAGTCAAATGTCTACTGTTTGCTGATGATCTTCTGCACAGATTATGTCAGACCTGGGCCCTGACAGTAAATCTCAGTAAGACAAAAATAATGGTGTTCCAAAAAAGGTCCAGTTTCCAGGTTACACGAATACAAACTCCATCTAGACACTGTTGTCCTAGAGCATACAAAAAACTATACATAGGCTTAAACATCAGCGCCACAGGTAACTTCCACAAAGATGTTAACAATCAGAGAGGGCCATCTATGCCATCAAAAGGAACATAAAATTCGACATAACAATTAGGATCTGGCTAAAAATACTTGAATCAGTTATAGAACCCATTTCCCAAAATTTGTCCAATGGCTAAATAAAAAGTATCCTTTTTCAGGCTCAATGTATAGACCATTCGAACCAATAAAAATGTGCCACATGTAGCTATGAGTCTAGGACTGAAACCCCCACACCGATTCTAATCAGATATTGAACTGAAAAACAACAAACACCAACAGACCCCACAGAGCCCCAGGACCCAACCAATCATGAGAAAACAAGAAGATAATTACTTGACACATTGGAAAGAATTTACAAAAAAAACAGAGCAAACTAGAATGCTATTTGGCCCTAAACAAAGAGTACACAGTGGCAGAATACCTGACCACTGAGACTGACCCAAAATTAAGGAAATCTTTGATTATGTACAGACTTATTGAGCATAGCCTTGCTATTGAGAAAGGCCGCCGTAGGCAGACCTGGCTATCAAGAGAAGACAGGCTATGCTCTCGTGTTTGTCTATAAAGCACTTCTGAATAAACTACCCTCTTATTTATCATCACTCATCAATATTAGAATTAGGATTCCTAAAACCAGGTCTCAAGCATGGATTACACTTGAGGCATGCAATTTCCACATGGCTGCCTTTTCCTGCTATGTTCCTTGCCTGTGGAATAGCCTGCAGACTAAACTTAAACTTGAGACTCTTGTCCCCCAGTCGCCCAATTTTAAACATTTATTGGAGGAATTGTATTTTTGTATTGCTTGTAACTGTTTCGGGTAATGCTAGTTCTTGTGCTGTTAGGGGAATAACCTGTTAGGGAACAACCTGTTAGGGGAATAACCTGTTAGGGGAACAACCTGTTAGGGGAATAACCTGTTAGGGGAACAACCTGTTAGGGGAATCACCTGTTAGGGGAACAACCTGTTAGGGAATAACCTGTTAGGGGAACAACCTGTTAGGGGAATGACCTGTTAGGGGAACAACCTGTTAGGGGAACAACCTGTTAGGGGAATAACCTGTTAGGGGAACAACCTGTTAGGGGAATAACCTGTTAGGGGAACAACCTGTTAGGGAATAACCTGTTAGGGAATAACCTGTTAGGGGAATAACCTGTGAGGGGAATAACCTGTTAAGGGAATAACCTGTTAGGGGAATAACCTGTTAGGGGAATAACCTGTTAGGGGAACAACCTGTTAGGGGAATAACCTGTTAGGGGAACAACCTGTTAGGGAATAACCTGTTAGGGAATAACCTGTTAGGGGAATAACCTGTTAGGGGAATAACCTGTTAGGGGAACAACCTGTTAGGGGAATAACCTGTGAGGGGAATAACCTGTTAAGGGAATAACCTGTTAGGGGAATAACCTGTTAGGGGAACAACCTGTTAGGGGAACAACCTGTTAGGGGAATAACCTGTTAGGGGAACAACCTGTTAGGGAATAACCTGTTAGGGAATAACCTGTTAGGGGAATAACCTGTTAGGGGAATAACCTGTTAGGGGAACAACCTGTTAGGGGAATAACCTGTTAGGGGAATAACCTGTGAGGGGAATAACCTGTTGGGGAATAACCTGTTAGGGAATAACCTGTTAGGGAATAACCTGTGAGGGGAATAACCTGTTAGGGGAATAACCTGTTAGGGGAATAACCTGTGAGGGGATAACCTGTTAGGGAACAACCTGTTAGGGGAATAACCTGTTAGGGGAATAACCTGTGAGGGGAATAACCTGTTAGGGGATAACCTGTTAGGGGAATAACCTGTTAGGGGAATAACCTGTGAGGGGAATAACCTGTTAGGGGAATAACCTGTTAGGGGAATAACCTGTTAGGGGAACAACCTGTTAGGGGAATAACCTGTTAGAGGAATAACCTGTTAGGGGAACAACCTGTTAGGGGAATAACCTGTTAGGGAATAACCTGTTAGGGGAATAACCTGTTAGGGGAATAACCTGTTAGGGGAATAACCTGTGTGTAAATGTAACAATCTGCTGCTGTATTTGTTTGTGTTATCTGTGATGGTTTTGTTTGTCTTGTGTAGTTCCTTAATCATTGTACCTAACCTGTATGTGTAACATGTATACGCAGGGCCCAGCTGAAACAGAGAGCTTGGTCTCAGTCTTTGTTCCTTGTTGAATAAAGGTATAATATCTGCACTCTGCCCACAAAATGAGGTGGAAACTGAGCTGCACTTTCTAACCTGCCAAATGTATGACCATAGAGACACTTATTTCACTCAGATTACACAGACCCACAAAGAATTAGAAAACAAATCCAATTAAGATGTTTTTTTTATTTTTTAAGTCAATTAAAAATAAAGTACATTACGATAATATATTTCACAGTATGGGGACTGAATGCTTTTCTGAACCCTTTCTTTCTAAAATTATCTGCCGAAATTGTTGCCACCCCTATTACTAGCCAGTTCAACCTCTCTTTCGTGTCATCTGAGATTCCCAAAGATTGGAAAGCAGCTGCGGTCATCCCCCTTTTCAAAGGGGGGAACACTCTTGACCCGAACTGCTACAGACCTATATCTATCCTACCCTGCCTTTCTGAGGTCTTCGAAAGCCAAGTCAACAAACAGATTACCGACCATTTCGAATCCCACCATACCTTCTCCGCTATGCAATCTCGTTTCAGAGCTGGTCATGGGTGCACCTCAGCCACGCTCAAGGTCATAAACGATATCTTAACCGCCATCGATAAGAAACAATACTGTGCAGCCGTATTAATTGACCTGGCCAAGGCTTTCGACTTTGTCAATCACCACATCCTCATCGGCAGACTCGATAGCCTTGGTTTCTCAAATGAATGCCTCGCCTGGTTCACCAACTACTACTTCTCTGATAGAGTTCAGTGTGTCAAATCGGAGCGCCTGTTGTCCGGGCCTCTGGCAGTCTCTATGGGGGTGCCACAGGGTTCAATTATTGGACCGACTCTCTTCTCTATATACATCAATGATGTCGCTCTTGCTGCTGGTGAGTCTCTGATCCACCTCTACGCAGACGACACCATTCTGTATACTTCTGGCCCTTCGTTGGACACTGTGTTAACAACCCTCCAGGCGAGCTTCAATGCCATTACAACTCTCCTTCCGTGGCCTCCAATTGCTCTTAAATACAAGTAAAGCTAAATGCATGCTCTTCAACCGATCGCTGCCTAAACCTGCCCGCCTATCCAACATCACTACTCTGGACGGTTCTGACTTAGAATACGTGGACAACTACAAACACCTGAGTGTCTCGTTAGACACTAAACTCTCCTTCCAGACTCACATTAAGCATCTCCAATCCAAAGTTAAATCTAGAATTTTTTTTTTTTTTTTTTTTCACCTTTATTTAACCAGGTAGGCTAGTTGAGAACAAGTTCTCATTTGCAACTGCGACCTGGCCAAGATAAAGCATAGCAGTGTGAACAGACAACACAGAGTTACACATGGAGTAAACAATTAACAAGTCAATAACACAGTAGAAAAAAATGGGCAGTCTATATACAATGTGTGCAAAAGGCATGAGGAGGTAGGCGAATAATACAATTTTGCAGATTAACACTGGAGTGATAAATGATCAGATGGTCATGTACAGGTAGAGATATTGGTGTGCAAAAGAGCAGAAAAGTAAATAAATAAAAAACAGTATAAAAACAGTATGGGAATGAGGTAGGTGAAAATGG
Organism: Oncorhynchus nerka; assembly: GCF_034236695.1. Lineage (NCBI taxonomy): Eukaryota > Metazoa > Chordata > Actinopteri > Salmoniformes > Salmonidae > Oncorhynchus > Oncorhynchus nerka. Next base: position 11,717,844 of record NC_088400.1, on the reverse strand, counting down.
GTGGGCTATTTACCAATAGACTATGTACAGCTGCAGCGATCGGTTAGCTGCTCGGATAGCTGATGTTTGAAGTTGGTGAGGGAGATAAAAGTCTCCAACTTCAGCGATTTTTGCAGTTCGTTCCAGTCACAGGCAGCAGAGTACTGGAACGAAAGGCGGCCAAATGAGGTGTTGGCTTTAGGGATGATCAGTGAGATACACCTGCTGGAGCGCGTGCTACGGATAGGTGTTGCCATCGTGACCAGTGAACTGAGATAAGGCGGAGCTTTACCTAGCATGGACTTGTAGATGACCTGGAGCCAGTGGGTCTGGCGACGAATATGTAGCGAGGGCCAGCCGACTAGAGCATACAAGTCGCAGTGGTGGGTGGTATAAGGTGCTTTGGTGACAAAACGGATGGCACTGTGATAGACTGCATCCAGTTTGCTGAGTAGAGTGTTGGAAGCCATTTTGTAGATGACATCGCCGAAGTCGAGGATCGGTAGGATAGTCAGTTTTACTAGGGTAAGCTTGGCGGCGTGAGTGAAGGAGGCTTTGTTGCGGAATAGAAAGCCGACTCTTGATTTGATTTTCGATTGGAGATATTTGATGTGAGTCTGGAAGGAGAGTTTGCAGTCTAGCCAGACACCTAGGTACTTATAGATGTCCACATTTTCAAGGTCGGAACCATCAAGGGTGGTGATGCTAGTCGGGCATGCGGGTGCAGGCAGCGATCGGTTGAAAAGCATTTTTTTTGGTTTTACTCGCGTTTAAGAGCAGTTGGAGGCCACGGAAGGAGTGCTGTATGGCATTGAAGCTCGTTTGGAGGTTAGATAGCACAGTGTCCAATGACGGGCCGAAAGTATATAGAATGGTGTCGTCTGCGTAGAGGTGGATCAGGGAATCGCCCGCAGCAAGAGCAACATCATTGATATATACAGAGAAAAGAGTCGGCCCGAGAATTGAACCCTGTGGCACCCCCATAGAGACTGCCAGAGGACCGGACAGCATGCCCTCCGATTTGACACACTGAACTCTGTCTGCAAAGTAATTGGTGAACCAGGCAAGGCAGTCATCCGAAAAACCGAGGCTATTGAGTCTGCCGATAAGAATATGGTGATTGACAGAGTCGAAAGCCTTGGCGAGGTCGATGAAGACGGCTGCACAGTACTGTCTTTTATCGATGGCAGTTATGATGTCGTTTAGTACCTTGAGTGTGACTGAGGTGCACCCGTGACCGGCTCGGGAAACCAGAATGCACAGCGGAGAAGGTACGGTGGGATTCGAAATGGTCAGTGACCTGTTTGTTGACTTGGCTTTCGAAGACCTTCGATAGGCAGGGCAGGATGGATATAGGTCTATAGCAGTTTGGGTCCAGGGTGTCTCCCCCTTTGAAGAGGGGGATGACTGCGGCAGCTTTCCAATCCTTGGGGATCTCAGACGATATGAAAGAAAGGTTGAACAGGCTGGTAATAGGGGTTGCGACAATGGCGGCAGATAGTTTCAGAAATAGAGGGTCCAGATTGTCAAGCCCAGCTGATTTGTACGGGTCCAGGTTTTGCAGCTCTTTCAGAACATCTGCTATCTGGATTTGGGTAAAGGAGAACCTGGAGAGGCTTGGGCGAGGAGCTGCGGTGGGGGGCGGAGCTGTTGGCCGAGGTTGGAGTAGCCAGGCGGAAGGCATGGCCAGCCGTTGAGAAGTGCTTATTGAAGTTTTCGATAATCATGGATTTATCGGTGGAGACCGTGTTACCTAGCCTCAGTGCAGTGGGCAGCTGGGAGGAGGTGCTCTTGTTCTCCATGGACTTCACAGTGTCCCAGAACTTTTTGGAGTTGGAGCTACAGGATGCAAACTTCTGCCTGAAGAAGCTGGCCTTAGCTTTCCTGACTGACTGCGTGTATTGGTTCCTGACTTCCCTGAACAGTTGCATATCACGGGGGCTATTCGATGCTATTGCAGTCCACCACAGGATGTTTTTGTGCTGGTCGAGGGCAGTCAGGTCTGGAGTGAACCAAGGGCTGTATCTGTTCTTGGTTCTGCATTTTTGAACGGAGCATGCTTATCTAAAATGGTGAGGAAGTTACTTTTAAAGAATGACCAGGCATCCTCAACTGACGGGATGAGGTCAATGTCCTTCCAGGATACCCGGGCCAGGTCGAATAGAAAGGCCTGCTCACAGAAGTGTTTTAGGGAGCGTTTGACAGTGATGAGGGGTGGTCGTTTGACTGCGGCTCCGTGGCGGATACAGGCAATGAGGCAGTGATCGCTGAGATCCTGGTTGAAGACAGCGGAGGTGTATTTGGAGGGCCAGTTGGTCAGGATGACGTCTATGAGGGTGCCCTTGTTTACAGAGTTAGAGTTGTACCTGGTGGGTTCCTTGATGATTTGAGTGAGATTGAGGGCATCTAGCTTACATTGTAGGACTGCCGGGGTGTTAAGCATATCCCAGTTTAGGTCACCTAACAGAACAAACTCTGAAGCTAGATGGGGGGCGATCAATTCACAAATGGTGTCCAGGGCACAGCTGGGAGCTGAGGGTGGTCGGTAGCAGGCGGCAACAGTGAGAGACTTATTTCTGGAGAGAGTAATTTTCAAAATTAGTAGTTCGAACTGTTTGGGTATGGACCTGGAAAGTATGACATTACTTTGCAGGCTATCTCTGCAGTAGACTGCAACTCCGCCCCCTTTGGCAGTTCTATCTTGACGGAAGATGTTATATTTGGGTATGGAAATCTCTGAATTTTTGGTGGCCTTCCTGAGCCAGGATTCAGACACGGCAAGGACATCAGGGTTAGCAGAGTGTGCTAAAGCAGTGAGTAAAACAAACTTAGGGAGGGGGCTTCTGATGTTGACATGCATAAAACCAAGGCTTTTTCGATCACAGAAGTCAACAAATGAGGGTACCTGGGGACATGCAGGGCCTGGGTTTACCTCCACATCACCCGCGGAACAGAGAAGGAGTAGTATGAGGGTGCGGCTAAAGGCTATCAAAACTGGTCGCCTAGAGCGTTGGGGGCAGAGGACAAGAGGAGCAGGTTTCTGGGCATGGTAGAATATATTCAGGGCATAATGCGCAGACAGGGGTATGGTGGGGTGCGGGTACAGCGGAGGTAAGCCCAGGCACTGGGTGATGATGAGAGGTTGTATCTCTGGACATGCTGGTTGTAATGGGTGAGGTCACCGCATGTGTGGGAGGTGGGACAAAGGAGGTAACAGGGGTATGCAGAGTGGATCTAGGGGCTCCATTGTGAACTAAAACAATGATAACTAACCTGAACAACAGTATACAAGGCATATTGACATTTGAGAGAGACATACAGCGAGGCATACAGTAATCACAGGTGTTGAATTTGGAAAGCTAGCTAAAAACAGTAGGCGAGGCTAATCAGCTAGCACAACAAACATCAGGTAAAATGGCGTTGACTAGGCAACGGGGCCGACAGGTAAAACAAACAAGCAGAATGGAGTACCGTGATTAATGGACAGTCCAGCGTGCATCAGCTATGTAGCCAAGGGATCAGTGTCCAGGGGGCAGCGTTGGATGGGCAGGGAAGCTGGGCTGGCGAGTGTTATCCAGGTTTAAAAAAAAACTAACAATGACTAAATAGCTTGTAGCTAGTTAGCTGGTTAGCGTCTGGAGGTTCTTGAGTGTGTCATAAAAATAAAATTAAAATTAAAAGTAATAGCGATTCCGTATCACATTGGGTGAGGCAGGTTTCCGGAAGGTATAAACAAATTAAAAATCAAAAAGAGATAGAAAGTAAATGGGTTCAGAGAGTGATTGGGACGCGGTGGTTCAGACGGTTAGCTTTGAAGACCGCTAGCAGTGGCTAGCTACTAGCTAGTAGCTAGTTAGCTGGCTAGCTTCTGATTCCGGTTCTAAAGTATAGAAAAAGCAGATCCGTACCACATTGGGTGATGCGGGTTGCAGGAGAGTATATTCAGCCTGTAGTTGGAAAGTGAGATTAAAATATGTACGAAATATATACAGAAGAAAAAACGAGGAAAACTAGATTTACACTATATTTACACCAGACAGGACGGGACAAGACAAAACACACGTCCGAATGCTACGCCATCTTGGCTTCTTATTTCGCAACAAAGCATCCATCACTCATGCTGCCAAACATACCCTTGTAAAACTGATCATCCTACCGATCCTCGACTTCGGCGAAGTCATTTACAAAATAGCCTCCAATACCCTACTCAATAAATTGGATGCAGTCTATCACAGTGCCATCTGTTTTGTCACCAAAGCCCCATATACTACCCACCACTGCGACCTGTATGCTCTCGTTGGCTGGCCCTCGCTTCCTACTTGTCGCCAAACCCACTGGCTCCAGATCATGGCCAGGTCGCAATTGTAAATGAGAACTTGTTCTCAACTTGCCTACCTGGTTAAATAAAGGTGAAATTAAAAATTAATTTAAAAAATGCTGAGTTTAGGCTAGACCAGATACATCTTCAATTAGCACTGAGGTGTGAAGTAAGAGGTGTCGAGGCCTTTGGGCCAAGTGGCAGGAGTCTTTGAAGCCCCCTCCTGCTGTTCAGAGATCATCCACTGGTATTTTCTACAATAAATCTTCCTCCAGAAATAAAGGCTTCTCCCTAGTGGGTGTGACACCTACTCCTGTTACCTGCTGCACTGCTGCTTGGATTCCACCTGGTGATCTGTTCACCGTCTACCCTGGTTGTCTCCCCCTGTCTGCTACAGGTACCCCCACCACACTCACCCCTCTCTCCCTGGTCTGTCTCCCCCTGTCTGGTAAAGATACCCCCACCACACTCACCCCTCTCTGTTCACCGTCTGCCCTGGTTGTCTCCCCCTGTCTGGTACAGGTACACCCACCCCTCTCTGTTCACCGTCTACCCTGGTTGTCTCCCCCTGTCTGGTACAGGTACCCCCACCACACTCACCCCTCTCTGTTCACCGTCTGCCCTGGTTGTCTCCCCCTGTCTGGTACAGGTACACCCACCCCTCTCTGTTCACCGTCTACCCTGGTTGTCTCCCCCTGTCTGGTATAGGTACACCCACCCCTCTCTGTTCACTGTCTGCCCTGGTTGTCTCCCCCTGTCTGGTACAGGTACACCCACCCCTCTCTGTTCACCGTCTACCCTGGTCTGTCTCCCCCTGTCTGGTACAGGTACCTCCACTACACTCCCCCCTCTCTGTTCACCGTCTGTCCTGGTCTGTCTCCCCCTGTCTGGTACAGGTACCCCCACCACACTCCCCTCTCTCTGTTCACTGTCTGCCCTGGTCTGTCTCCCCCTGTCTGGTACAGGTACACCCACCCCTCTCTGTTCACCGTCTACCCTGGTTGTCTCCCCCTGTCTGGTACAGGTACACCCACCCCTCTCTGTTCCCCGTCTGCCCTGGTCTGTCTCCCCATGCTCCTCTCTCCCAAGCTTTTGCTCACCTCCAGCACACACGCACTGTTGGGACGAGTGACTCTGAAGTTACAATGGCCAGCCCCAAGTTGTTATATATATTTTTCTTGTGCATTTAGTTATTTTGGTATTTGCCTCACGACTCCTTTATGCATTGTTAACTATGAACTTTCTTGTTTACCCAACCGTGGGACAGACTGTTTGTTCCCACACTCGGGACTCTGGCCTCCCATCCTTTTCTAACCACCTCTCGCTGGCTTTGTATTCATGTTACCTGATGAAATTGCTGTATAATATGATATTGTTGCCATCTGATGCACATTCCAATGTCATAAATCAACACTGCAGAGATCTCCATGTCCTCTGCAGTTCAGGGATTGTATTACTACTGATGATATCTGGAAATGTGCATGTACACCCTGGCCCATCTACTGTTGCTAGCCCCATTTCTGACTTGTGCTCTGATATCTGCTTCACTGATTTCTGCTCTCATAAAAGCCTGGGTTTTCTGCACGTTAACACTAGAAGCTTATTACCTAAAATGGATCAACTGAAAGTGTGGGTTCAAAGCACCAATCCAGATGTGTTGGTCAATACTGAGACGTGGTTAAGGAAGAGTGTTTTGAACACTGATGTTAACCTTTCTGGTTATAACCTTTTTCTGCAAGACAGATCTTCCAAGGATCACCTTCAGTGCTTGATTGTCTCCACCAAGTCTGTGCCCAAACAATTTGATTTGCTGGTTTTAAGCATTACACTTTCAAATAGCTCTTTGTTGACTGGTGCTATCATCCTCCGTCAGCACCGGCCTGTACCCTACCTGCCCTAAGCTCTCTCCTGGCCCCTTACAGTAAGTCCAAACTAGGTGACCTATATTGGGACATACTTAACCCATCTGACCAAGTCCTAAAGCAATGGGACTCCCTAAATCTTTCTCAGATTATTCCCAATCGCACAAGGTATGACTCCAAACACCCAGAAAAGGCTACTCTTCTTGATGTTGTCCTCACAGATAATCCTGATAGGTATCAGTCTGGTGTTTCTGTAATGACCTTAGTGATCACTGTTTGACAGCCTGTGTTCATAATGGCTGCTCAGTGAAATGACCTGTCCTGATTTGTCATAGACGCTGTGGTGGTAATGTAAACAAACACGCCCCAATAAAGAAAATTTGAATTAAAAACAGGTTCAGCCCCTGGTTCGACAGTGAACTTGCAGAGTTACTCCACTTCAATAATTGCATTTGATGAAAGACTTGGCACATCAATACTCAGGCTGACTGGTTCTCGTTCAGACAAATGAAAAATAAGTGCACTCTGGCTACCCGAAAGGCCAAAGTTAGTTGCTTTAAGGAGCAGTTCTCTCTCTGTGGGTTTAATCCCAAGAAGTTCTGGAAAATAGTTAAAGACCTGGATAATAAACCCTCCTCCTCACAGCTGCCCATGTCCTTTAATGTTGATGTGGTTGTTACTGACAAGAAGCACATGGCTGAGCTCTTTAATCACCACTTCATTAAGTCAGGATTCCTAATTGACTCAGCCATGTCTCCTTGCCCGTCCGACATGTCCTCATCTCCCACCCCTTCTAATGCGACTATCCCCGACACTTCTCCCTCTTTTTCCCCTTCCCCGGAAAATAATTCTCCCTGCCGGCAGTCACCTGAGTCCGAGGTGCTAGAGGAGCTCCTGAAACTTGACCTCAAAAAACATCTGGGTCAGATGGTTTAGACCCTTTCTTACTTAAGGTTGCTGCCCCCATCATCACCAAGCCCATCTCTGACCTTTTTAGCCTGTCTCTTCTCTCTGGGGAGGTTCCCATGGCTTGGAAGGCAGCCAAGCAGTGATCCTAACTGTTATAAGTCTATTTCTATGTTGCCCTGTTTATCAAAAGGGTTGGAAAAACTTGTCAATAATCAACTGACTGGCTTTCTTGACGTCTATAGTATTCTCTCAGGTACGCAATCTGGTTTCCACTCAGGTTATGGATATGTCACTGCAACCTAAAGGGTCCTCAATTATGTCACCATTGCCCTTGATTCTAAGCAATGCTATTTTATTGACTTGATCAAAGCTTTTAATACGGTAGAACATTCCATTCTTGTGGGCCGGCTAATGAGTATTGGTGTCTCTGAGGGGTCTTTGACCTGGTTTTCTAATTACCTCTCTCAAAGAGTGCAGTGTATGAAGTCATAAAATCTACTGGCTCAGCCACTGCCTGTCAGCAAGGGAGTACCCCAAGGCCCAATCCTAGGCCCCGCGCTCTTCTCAATTTACATCAACAACATAGCTCAGACAGTAGGAAGCTCTCTGATATGTTTATATGCAGATGATACAGTCTTATACTCAGCTGGACCCTCCCCAGATGTTGTGTTAAACGCTCTACAACAAAGCTTTCTTAGTGTACAACAAGCTTTCTCTACCCTTAACCTTGTTCTGAACACTTCCAAAACAAAGGTCTCCCCACAGGTGTGATTACTGGCTCTTGAGGTAGTCACTTCATACAAGTACTTGGGAGTATGGCTAGACGGTACACTGTCCTTCTCTCAGCACATATCAAAGCTGCAGGCTAAAGTTAAATCTAGACTTGGTTTCCTCTATCGTAATCGCCCCTCTTTCAGCCCAGCTGCCAAACTGACCGTGATTCAGATGACCATCCTACCCATGCACGATTACAGAGACATAATTTATAGATTGGCAGGTAAGGGTGCTCTCAAGCGGCTAGATGTTCTTTACCATTCAGCCATCAGATTTCCCACCAATGCTCTTTATAGGACACATCACTGCACTCTATACTCCTCTGTGAACTGGTCATCTCTGTATCCCCATCGCAAGACCCCCTGGTTAATGCTTATTTATAAAAACCCTCTTAGGCCTCTCTCCCCCTATCTAAGATATCTACTGCAGCACTCATCCTCCACATACAACACCCGTTCTGCCAGTCACATTCTGTTAAAGGTCCCCAAAGGTCACACATCCATGGGTTGCTCGTCTTTTCAGTTCACTACAGCTAGGGACTGGAACGAGCAGCAACAAACACTCAAACTGGACGTGCTGCAACAAACTGGAAAGTTTTATCTCAATCTCTTCATTCAAAGACTCAATCATGGACACTTACTAACAGTTGTTGCTGCTTTGCGTGATGTATTGTTGTCTCTACCTTCTTGCCCTTTGTGCTGTTGTCTGTGTCCAATAATGTTTGTACCATGTTGTGACCATGTTGTGTTGCTACTATGTTGTTGTAGTGTGGTCATGTGTTGCTGCCTTGCTATGTTGTTGTCTTAGGTCTCTCTTTATGTAGTGTTGTGTTGTCTCTCTTGTCGTAATGTGTGTTCTATCCTTTATTTATATATTTATTTAAAATCCTAACCTCCTGCCAAATGTATGACCATATTAAAGACACATATCTCCCTCAGATTACACAGACCCACAAAGAATTCTAAATAAATCACATTTTGATGAACTCCCATATCTATTGGGTGAAATACCACAGTGTGCAATCACAGCAGCAAGATTTGTGACCTGTTGCCACAAGAAAAGGGCAACAAGTGAAGAACAAACACCATTGTAAATACAACCTATATTTATGTTTATTTATTTTCCCTTTTGTACTTTAACTATTTGCACATCATTACAACACTGTATATATACATAATATGACATTTGAAATGTCTTGATTATTTTGGAACTTTTGTGAGTGTAATGTTTACTGTTCATTTGTTATCTATTTCACTTGCTTTGAATTCAACCTGAATTGAGTGAGTGAGTGAGTGAGTGAGTGAGTGAGTGGTGAGTGAGTGAGTGAGTGAGTGAGTGAGTGAGTGAGTGAGTGAGTGAGTGAGTGAGTGAGTGAGTGAGGACTGATGCAGAGAGTGGGACAGAAAGAGAGAGAGAGAGAGAGAGAGAGAGAGAGAGAGGACTGGGGCAGTAAAAACAGCCCTCTCCGACACAGCACAGCAACACTCAGCACAGGTCTCTATGTTTTTGGTTGGACAGGTTTCTCAATTTCTTTCTTGGGTTTTTGCATTCTTCATCAAACCATTTGTCATTGTTGTTCATTTTCTTCGGTTTATTCTTTAGATTTGAGATTTTTCGATTTGATAGGAAAGCTGAGAGGTCAAATATACTGTTAACATTTTCTACTGCCAAGTTTACACCTTCACTATACAGTGGAACGTTTTGTACAGGAAGTTGTCTAAAAGGGATTGAATTTGTTGTTGCCTAATTGCTTTTTTGGTAGTTTCCAAACTACATTCCTTCCATCTATAGCATTTCTTAATATTGCTTTGGCTTTGATGCCTCGTGATTGAGTATTGCTCTGTTCAAGTAGACTGTGATATTGCTGTGGTCTGATAAGGGTGTCAGTGGGCTGGCTGTGAACGCTTTGAGAGACTCTGTGTTGAGGTCAGTGATAAAGTAGTCTACAGTACTACTGCCAAGAGATGAGCTATATGTGTACCTACCATAGGACTCCCCTCGAAGCATTGACCATTGACTATGTACAGTTGAAGTCGGAAGTTTACATACACTTAGGTTGGAGTCATTAAAACTTGTTTTTCAACCACTCCATACATGTTTTGTTAACAATCTATACTTTTGGCAAGTCAGTTAGGACATCTACTTTCTGCATGACACAATACATTTTTCCAACAATTGTTAACATACAGATTATTTCACTTATAATTCACTGTATCACAATTCCAGTGGGTCAGAAGTTTACATACACTAAGTTGACTGTGCCTTTAAACAGCTTGGAAAATTCCAGAAAATGATGCCATGGCTTTAGAAGCTTCTGATAGGCTAATTAACATGATTTGAGTCAATTGGAGGTGTACCTGTGGATGTATTTCAAGGCCTACCTTCAAACTCAATGCCTCAGAAAAATTATTGGAGACCTCCACAAGTCTGGTTCATCCTTGGGAAAATGTCCAAATACCTGAAGGTACCACATTCATCTGTACAAACAGTAGTATGCAAGTATAAACATCATGGGACCAAGCAGCCTTCATACTGCTCAGGAAGGAGACGCGTTCTGTCTCCTAGAGATGAACGTACTTTGGTGTGAAAAGTGCAAATCAATCACAGAACAACAGCAAAGGCCCTTGCGAAGATGCTGGAGGAAACAGGTACAAAAGTATCTATATCCACAGTAAAATGAGTCCTATATCGACATAACCTGAAAAGCAGCTCAGCAAGGAAGAAACCAGTGATCCAAAACCGCCATAAAAAAGCCAGACTACGGTTTGCAACTGCACATGGGGACATGGGGACTTTTTGGAGAAATGTCCTCTGGTCTGATGAAACAAAAATAGAACTGTTTGGCCATAATGACCATTGTTATGTTTGGAGGAAAAAGGGGGAGGCTTGCAAGCCCAAGAACACCATCCCAACTGTGAAGCACGGGAGTGGCAGCATCATACCTATGTGAGAATGCTGTTCATCGACTACAGCTCGGCATTCAACACCATAGTACCCTCCAAGCTCGTCATCAAGCTCGAGACCCTGCCCTGTGCAACTGGGTACTGGACTTCCTGACGGGCCGCCCCCAGGTGGTGAGGGTAGGCAACAACATCTCCACCCCGCTGATCCTCAACACTGGGGCCCCACAAGGGTGCGTTCCGAGCCCTCTCCTGTACTCCCTGTTCACCCACGACTGCGTGGCCACACACGCCTCCAACTCAATCATCAAGATTGCGGATGACACAATAGTGGTAGGCTTGATTACCAACAATGACGAGACGGCCTACAGGGAGGAGGTGAGGGCCCTCGGAGTGTGGTGTCAGGAAAATAACCTCACACTCAACGTCAACAAAACTAAGGAGATGATTGTGGACTTCAGGAAACAGCAGAGGGAACACCCCCCTATCCACATCGATGGAACAGTAGTGGAGAGGGTAGCAAGTTTTAAGTTCCTCGGCATACACATCACAGAAAAACTGAATTGGTCCACTCACACAGACAGCATCGTGAAGAAGGCGCAGCAGCGCCTCTTCAACCTCAGGAGGCTGAAGAAATTCGGCTTGTCACCAAAAGCACTCACAAACTTCTACAGATGCACAATCGAGAGCATCCTGGCGGGCTGTATCACCGCCTGGTACGGCAACTGCTCCGCCCACAACCGTAAGGCTCTCCAGAGGGTAGTGAGGTCTGCACAACGCATCACCGGGGGCAAACTACCTGCCCTCCAGGACACCTACACCACCCGATGTTACAGGAAGGCCATAAAGATCATCAAGGACATCAACCACCCGAGCCACTGCCTGTTCACCCCGCTATCATCCAGAAGGCGAGGTCAGTACAGGTGCATCAAAGCTGGGACCGAGAGACTGAAAAACAGCTTCTATCTCAAGGCCATCAGACTGTTAAACAGCCACCACTAACATTGAGTGGCTGCTGCCAACACACTGACACTGACACTGACTCAACTCCAGCCACTTTAATAATGGGAATTGATGGGAAATTATGTAAATATATCACTAGCCACTTTAAACAATGCTACCTTATATAATGTTACTTACCCTACATTATTCATCTCATATGCATACGTATATACTGTACTCTATATCATCGACTGCATCCTTATGTAATACATGTATCACTAGCCACTTTAACTATGCCACTTTGTTTACATACTCATCTCATATGTATATACTGTACTCGATACCATCTACTGTATCTTGCCTATGCTGCTCTGTACCATCACTCATTCATATATCCTTATGTACATATTCTTTATCCCCTTACACTGTGTATAAGACAGTAGTCTATGTGTAACTCTGTGTTGTCTGTTCACACTGCTATGCTTTATCTTGGCCAGGTGTCCTGGAGTTGCAAATGAGAACTTGTTCTCAACTAGCCTACCTGGTTAAATGAAGGTGAAATAAAAAATTTAAAAAAAAAAATATATAAAAAAAAGGTTTTGGAATTGTTAGTTAGATTACTTGTTGGTTATTACTGCATTGTCGGAACTAGAAGCACAAGCATTTCGCTACACTCGCATTAACATCTGCTAACCATGTGTATGTGACAAATAACATTTGATTTGATTTGATTTGATGTTGTTGGGGTGCTTTGCTGCAGGAGGGCCTGGTGCACTTCACAAAATAGATAGCATCATGAGGGAGGAAAATTATGTGGATATGTTGAAGCAACATCTCAAGACCACAGTCAGGAAGTTAATAAAGCTTAGTTGCAGACGGTTCTTCCAAATGGATAATGACCCCAAGCATACTTCCAAAGTTGTGGCAAAATGGCTTGAGGACAACAAAGTCAAGGTATTGGAGTGGCCATCACAAAGCCCTGACCTCAATCCTATTGAAAATTTGTGGGCAGAACTGAAAAGGCACATGTGAGCAAGGAGGCCTACAATCCTGACTCAGTTACACCAGCTCTGTCAGGAGGAATGGGCCAAAATTCACCCAACTTATTGTGGGAAGCTTGTGGAAGGCTACCCGAAACGTTTGACCCAAGCTAAACAATTTAAAGGCAATGCTAACAAATACTAATTAAGCGTATGTAAACTTCTGACCCACTGGGAATGTGATGAAAGAAATAAAAAAAATCATTCTCTCTACTATTATTCTGACATTTCACATTCTTAAAATAAAGTGGTGATCCTAACTGACCCAAGACAGAGAATTTTCACTAGGATTAAAAGTCAGAAACTGTGATAAACTGAGTTTAGATGTATTTGGCTAAGGTGAATGTAAACTTCCGACTTCAACTGTACATACCCAGCGTCTGACAGAGCTGCAGGAGTTGTGACCCGTTTTTGTTGGTCATGTTGTCATAGTTGTGCCTAGGGGGTCATATGGGGGAGGGAATGATGTTACCTCTACGTAGGTGTTTGTCCCCCTGTGTGCTGAAGGGGTTGTTGTCCAGTTCTGGCATTTAGGTCGCCACAGACTAGTACATGTTCCTGGGCCTGGAAATGGTTGATCTCCCCCACTAGGATGAAGAAGCTGTCTTCATTAAAGTATGGGGATTCTATTGGGGGGATATAGGTAGCACACATGAGGATTTTTTTTATCTGAGATCATTTCCTTATTCATTACTAGCCAGATGTAAAATGTTCTTGTTTTGATTAATTTAATGGAGTGAGTTAGATCTGCTCTTTACCAAATTAGAACACCCCCTGAGTCCCTACCTGGTCATTTGGTGGAGGGGACTACCAGCTATCTGTAACCTACAGGGAACCAGTGGGTCTATCTCCTCTATACTATGTTTCTTGTAGGATGACAATGTCTGTATTTCCGATTTCTTTGATGAAGTCCAGGTTCCTGCTCTTTGGGACCTCAGGCCTTGGTTTTTCAGGATGAGTTAGTGAAGGCTTTGTGTTCCATAAAGTGTCCAATGTTGTTGGTCGTGTGGTTTGGCCTCATGCCCGTAAGTGTGAGCAGAGCCTGCTGAGCATCTGATACATGCTATTGGCTTGGGCTAGTGTAAGAGTGAGGGTTGGGCCTGTTTACCCGCTCACAGTCTGGGCGTATGTGTGACTTCCATGTTGAGGCCCTCTTTGCATGGGTGTGGTGCGCCCATGCAAAGAGAGGGGGCGGGGGTGTTGATTGGTGGGGGTGTGTGGATTGGTGGAGGCACAGTCACGGGAAATACTTGTGTTTACCCGCTGTATGGTAGCAGGGTGGCGATAACCACTTGTGCATTGGGGAAAGTAGAAGAAGCTTTTTTAATCACTCCCTTCAGTGCTGTGGCAACCCTTTCCTGCTGTGTTCTCAGGTCATTTGTGCCTGTGTGTATTATTATGTGGCTGGGTGAACCTAGTTGGTCTTCAGACAGAAGGTCTAGGGCGCGCTGGGTGAACCTAGTTGGTCTTCAGACAGAAGGTCTAGGGCGCTGGGTGAACCTAGTTGGTCTTCAGACAGAAGGTCTAGGGCGTGCTGGGTGAACCTAGTTGGTCTTCAGACAGAAGGTCTAGGGCGCGCTGGGTGAACCTAGTTGGTCTTCAGACAGAAGGTCTAGGGCGCGCTGGGTGAACCTAGTTGGTCCTCAGACAGAAGGTCTAGGGCGCGCTGGGTGAACCTAGTTGGTCCTCAGACAGAAGGTCTAGGGCGCTGGGTGAACCTAGTTGGTCCTCAGACAGAAGGTCTAGGGCGTGCTGGGTGAACCTAGTTGGTCCTCAGACAGAAGGTCTAGGGCGCGCTGGGTGAACCTAGTTGGTCTTCAGACAGAAGGTCGGCGGCGCGCTGGGTGAACCTAGTTGGTCCTCAGACAGAAGGTTGACGGCGTGCTGGGTGAACCTAGTTGGTCTTCAGACAGAAGGTCTAGGGCGCGCTGGGTGAACCTAGTTGGTCCTCAGACAGAAGGTCTAGGGCGCGCTGGGTGTTTGGACACCAGAGTTTAGACACACTGTTTGGGAAAAAGTTTTGTATATATTTCCCATTTGAGTCCATAAGGAGTACAATCTTTGTCTTGTGTATGTCCTCAGTGGGTGTGTGTGGGGGGTTTATGCGGGGGTGGCCACCTCTCTAGTGGGTTCTTCTTTGTCACACGCCATCCCCCTCACCCTCTCCTGCTCTTGTTTTTTTATATTGTTGAAGTTGTCTCACCACAGTCCAGAGTGCAGATATGTCAATTCAATTCAATTCAAATTGCTTTATTGGCATGCCGTACCAATATACATATTGCCAAAGCTTACTTTGGATATTTAAAATATTATGATAATAAGAATCAAAATTGTCAACGGGACAACAGTAACAACATTAACCAAGGGTCAAAATAACCACACATTGAACAATAACAATAAGCATACAGTAGAGTACATGTGCAGGTTGATTGGTCTGTCAGACACTGTCCCTCATATTATGACAGGCAGCAATGTAGTGTGCTGCCAACCCACAGCTCTCTGCGTCCTCCCCCAACAGGAGGGGTAGCCTACTCTCATCAGAGAGGTCTTTGAAACCTTGTATAAGGGTTTCAAATTTGGGGAAATGACACTCTAATTGTTTTATATTTATAAACATTTTGTCAGGAAATGCAGCTCTGTCTCAGGTTCTGCTGCAAAGTCTTTTCTCTACAGGGAGCCAGGTTTTCCTGTGTCTACCCTTCTCAATAGCAAGGCTGTGCTCACTGAGCCTGTACTTTGTCAAGGTTTTTCTAAGGTTTTGATCAGTAACCATGGTCAAATAGTTAGCCACGGTGTACTGTCGATTTAGGGCCAGATACCACTGCATTTTGCTTTGTGCTTGTGCTTATGTTTCCCAATAAGCAATGTAGTTTTAATTTGACTGTGTAATAATGTGTTTTATTCTGATTGATTGGAGTTTCTGGTCCTGAGGATTCAGTGTGTTAGTAGAACAGGTTTGTGAACTCAGGACCAGCTGGATGAGGGGACTGAGGCTTCAGTGTGTTAGTAGAACAGGTTTGTGAACTCAGCCCCAGGACCAGCTGGATGAGGGGACTGAGGCTTCAGTGTGTTAGTAGAACAGGTTTGTGAACTCAGCCCCAGGACCAGCTGGATGAGGGACTGAGGCTTCAGTGTGTTAGTAGAACAGGTTTGTGAACTCAGCCCCAGGACCAGCTGGATGAGGGGACTGAGGATTCAGTGTGTTAGTAGAACAGGTTAGTGAACTCAGCCCCAGGACCAGCTGGATGAGGGGACTGAGGCTTCAGTGTGTTAGTAGAACAGGTTTGTGAACTCAGCCCCAGGACCAGCTGGATGAGGGGACTGAGGATTCAGTGTGTTAGTAGAACAGGTTTGTGAACTCAGCCCCAGGACCAGCTGGATGAGGGGACTGAGGCTTCAGTGTGTTAGTAGAACAGGTTTGTGAACTCAGCCCCAGGACCAGCTGGATGAGGGGACTCTTTTCTTTGCTCAGCTCTTGGCATTGCAGGCTTGGTACTGATATGAGAGGGGGTCACTGTATTTTAGATGTTTCCCAAACTTAATTTATCTTTTTTGAGTTTTTATTATTAGTGGATATTGGCCTAATTCTGCCCTGCATGCATTGTTTGTAGTTTTCCTCTGGACATGTAGGAGAATCTTACAGAACACTGCATGCAGGGTTTCAATTGGGTGTTTGTCCCATTTGGTGAATCTTGTTTTGCAAGTGAACCCGACACCTCGCTGCCATAAAGTACAATTGGTTCAATGACACATTCAATTAGTTTTAGCCAAATTTTAATAGGTACTTCAATTTTAATTTGTTTTTTAATGGCATAGAATGCCCTGCGTGCTTTCTTTCACTGCTTTCTTTCACTGCCTCATTAAGGTGTCCAGCTGAGCTTATTTTAAACCTAAGTAATTGTAGCGTGTGTAGTACTCTATATATTTTGTAGTAATTGAGAACTTTGGTCTAATTCCCTGAGATCTGGATCTTCTCTGGAAAATCATTATTTAGTATTTTGGGGGGTTTACTGCCAGGGCCCAGGTCTGGCAGTAGTGCTCTAGCAGTTCCAGGCTTTGCTGTAGGCCATGTGCTGTGGGTGAAAGCAGGCATAGGTCATCTGTGAAAAGTAGGCATTTAACATCTGAATTGTGGAGACTAACACTAGGGGCTGAGGATTTTTGTAGAATAGTGGCCAATTCGTTGATGTAAATATTGAAGAGTGCAGGGCTCAGATTGCAACCCTGGCGAAGGCCCCGCCCCTGGTTAAAGAATTCTGTTATTTTCTTACCAATTTTAACGCTGCACGTATTGCCAGTATACATTGAGTTAATTCTGTCATATGTTTTACCCCCTACACCACTTTCAATAACTTTGTAGAACAGTCCTTTATGCCAAATAGAATCAAATGCTTTTTGGAAGTCGATAAAGCAAGCGTATATTTTGGTATTATTTTGGTGGACATGTTTATCTATCAGGGTGTGTAGGGTGTAAATATGACCAGTCGTGCGATGTTTTGGTATAAATCCAATTTGGCTTTTACTCAAGATATTGTGCTTATTAAGAAAGTGTAGAACTCTTACATTTATAATACTACAGAAAACCTTCCCCAGGTTACTGTTCACACAAACTCCGTTCTTAAAGATTGGGGTTATGAGTCCTTGATTCCAGATGTCAGGGAAATAACCTACATTCAGGATCAAATTAAACAGTTTTAATATAGCCAATTGAAATTTTGCACTAGCGAGTTTGAGCATCTCATTTAGGATACCATCAGGTCCACATGCTTTTTTAAATTTGAGGGCCTGAAGTTTCTTATAGAGCTCCTGGTCAGTAATAGTTTAGTTTCTAATAGAGCTCCTGGTCAGTAATTGGGGTCCAATGGATTTTGATTGTCCTTTATTGTCACGTTCTGACCTTTATTTCCTTTGTTTTGTATTTATTTAGTATGGTCAGGGCGTGAGTTGGGTGGGCAGTCTATGTTTGTTTTTCTAGGTTTTGGGAATTTCTATGTTTCGGCCTAGTATGGTTCTCAATCAGAGGCAGGTGTCATTAGTTGTCTCTGATTGAGAATCATACTTAGGTAGCCTGGGTTTCACTGTGTGTTGGTGGGTGATTGTTCCTGTCTCTGTGTTTGCACCAGATAGGACTGTTTTGAGTTTTCACATTTCTTGTTTTTTGTTTTTGTAGTCAGTTGTTCATGTGTACCTTAACGTATTAAAAAGAACCATGGACACTTACCACGACGCATATTGGTCCTCCGATCCGTTTCGCCTCTCCTCTTCGGAGGAAGAGGAGGAAATTCATTACATTTATAGCTTTTCCTAATCCATTGAACTTCTCATAAATTTAGCATTGCTCTGCATTTGTATCAATTTGAACGGTTTTATAGAGTGTTTTATAATGGGTTGTCCATATGTCACCATTTTGTATCATTAATTTTGCCAGAAGTTGTTTGTGTTCATGTACTCCTCAATTAGTGTCAGCTGCTTGCTGTTGTACTGTGCTTTTTTGGTTCTGAGTGTTACGTTTATAGAGTTTTAAAGTCTCACAGTAATGAAGGCATAATTCACCATAATTTGGGTCTCTGTGCTTTTGGTTGGATAGTGTTCTAAGTTTTTTCCTTATCATTTTACAATCTACATCAAACCAGTTGTCATCTGTGGGCTTTTTTGGTTTGTTTTTTATCCATTTCAGTTGTGCTTCTTTTGCCGTTTGCCTGAATATATAGTTGATGTTTTTACTGCCAGATTGATGACTTCTTCACTGAGTGAATGTGGAATCCAGAAAGTTATCTAAGAGTGTCTGGATATTTTGGTTACAGGTTTCTTTCTGGTATCTTCTGTGCTGTTTGGGGCCCATACTTATGAATGTCTGATGTTGTACAGCTCACTGGGCTGTGAATGTGTGGTTGTTTCCATGTCTGTCCTTTTGAGGAACAAGGTCATTTGGCTGTGATCAGACAGAGGTGTTAGTGGCTTGACAGTGAATGAGCTGAGAGATGTCAATGTCTGTAATCATAAAGTCTACTGTACTGTGGCCAAGAGGTGAGCAGTAGGTGAATCTCCCCAAAGAGTCCCCCGTAACCTACCTTTGACAAAGTAAAGTATGTCTCTGTCCACCTCCAGTACATAGTCAAAGGTTAACTTCATTTTGGGTCAGTCACAGTGGCCAGGTATTCTGCCACTGTGTACTCTCTGTTTTGGGTCAGTCACAGTGGCCAGGTATTCTGCCACTGTGTACTCTCTGTTTTGGGTCAGTCACAGTTGCCAGGTATTCTGCCACTGTGTACTCTCTGTTTAGGGCCAAATAGCATTCTAGCATGCTCTGTTTTTTTGTAAATTCTTTCCAATGTGTCAAGTAATTATCTGTTTGTTTCTCATGATTTGGTTGGGTCTAATCTGTCCTGGGGCTCTGTGGGGTCTGTTTGTGTTTGTGAACAGAGCCCCAGAACCAGCTTTATCTCTGTCTCTCTCCCTCTGCCTCGGCCCCTGTCTCTTTATTTCCCCCTTTCCATTTCTCTCTATCACTCTCTCTTTCTCTATCTGTCTCCTCTCCTTCTAGTCTTCATCCCTCTGCCTCATCCATCTCCTTCACAGTATCTTTTTCCTCCGTCTCCATTCTCTCTGTCTCTATCTCACTCCCTCCCTTCTCTCTCTCTCTCTCTCTCTCTCTTTCCCTCCCTCTCATATCTCTCTTTCTATTTCTCTCCCTCTCTCCCTTCTCTCATTCTTCCCTCCCTTTCTTCTCTCCCTCTCTCTCTCTCTCTCTCTCTCTCTCTCTTCTCTCTCTCTCCCTATCTCTCTCTCTCCCTCCTCTCTCTCTCCCTCCCTCCCTTCTCTCGCTACCTCTCTCTCCCTCCCTCCCTTCTCTCATTCTCTCTCCCTCCCTCCCTTCTCTCATTCTCTCTCCCTCTCTCCCTTCTCTCATTCTTCTCTCCCTCCTTCTCTCTCTCCCTCTCTCTCTCTCTCTCTATCTCTCTCTCTCCCTCCCTTCTCTCTCTCTCCCTCCCTCCCTTCTCTCGCTACCTCTCTCCCTCCCTCCCTTCTCTCATTCTCTCTCCCTCCCTCCCTTCTCTCATTCTCTCTCCCTCTCTCCCTTCTCTCATTCTTCCCTCCCTTTCTTCTCTCCCTCCTTCTCTCTCTCCCTCTCTCTCTCTCTCTCTCCCTCTCTTCTCTCTCTCTCCCTATCTCTCTCTCTCCCTCCCTTCTCTCTCTCTCCCTCCCTACCTTCTCTCGCTACCTCTCTCTCCCTCCCTCCCTTCTCTCATTCTCTCTCCCTCCCTCCCTTCTCTCATTCTCTCTCCCTCTCTCTTCCTCCCTTTTCTCGTTCTCTCTTCCTCTCTCCCTTCTCTCTCCATCCCTCCCTCTCTTCTCTCGTTCTCTCTTCCTCTCTCCCTTCTCTCTCCCTCCCTCCCTCTCTTCTCTCTCTCTCTCTCTCTTCCTCCCTTCTCTCTCCCTCCGCCCCTTCGCTCTCCCTCCGTCCCTTCGCTCTCTCTCTGCCAGTCTCCTCTACTTCTGACCCAGTCCACCTTTCTCTCTTCCTCGCTCTCTCCTCCTCTCCCTCTCTGTCCTTTCCCTCTGTCCAGGAGAAGCGTCTGTCAGTGAGGCTAGAGGTTGTCAGTGATCACCTACGCCGTATGCCCAGTCTCCATTCTCCACAAGACTCCATAATGACTCAGTAAAAATGCCTCTAAAATTGGTGTTAGGAGGTCAACACCCACATATTCTATTTTAATTATATTAACGACTCCGTAGGCAAATCATTAGCCAACCATATGTCTTCCTTAGCTGCAGTTATTCCACCTCCCTAAAACCCTCCACCACATCAACCCTCAACCTTGACCTGCCAGCTGGATTTCACCCCCAAAACACCCAACCCCCAACCTTGACCTGTCAGCTGGATTTCCTTCAGGTATCCGAGGGGAACCATTTTGAATTACGAACAAAGTGTCTTTTAATTGGCCATATGGTGCAACATCTCCATCCTCTCTCTGCACAGAGGAAGCAAGGGATGAGGAGAGAGAAAGCAAGGGATGAGGAGAGAGAAAGCAAGGGTTGAGGAGAGAGAAAGCAAGGGATGAGGAGAGACCAGAGAGGGTTTAGACCAGAGAGGGTATAGACCAGAGAGGGTATAGACCAGGTAGGGTATAGACCAGGGAGGGTATAGACAAGGGAGGGTTTAGACCAGGGAGGGTTTAGACCAGGGAGGGTATAGACAAGGGAGGGTTTAGACCAGGGAGGGTTTAGACCAGGGAGGGTTTAGACCAGAGAGGGTATAGACCACGGAGGGATTAGACCAGAGAGGGTATAGACCAGGGAGGGTTTAGACCAGGGAGGGTATAAACCAGGGAGGGTATTGACCGGATAGGGTTTAGACCAGGGAGGTTAAAAACCAGAGAGGGTATAGACCAGAGAGGGTATAGACCAATCAGTGTGCAAACTCTTCTTCCGTCATGCAGGTGGCTGGGGATTGATCTCTGATTGGTTACATCCCAGTGTAATTTAGTGCACTTACACTGAGTGTACAAAACATTAAGAACACGTGGTCTTTCCATGACATAGCTTTCACCTGGATTCACAGAGGGTTTAGACCAGAGAGGGTATAGACCAGGGAGGGTTTAGACCAGAAAGGGTATAGACCAGGGAGGGTATAGACCAGTATAGACCAGGAGGGTATAGATCAGAGAGGGTTTAGACAACGGAGGGTTTAGACCAGGGAGGGTTTAGACCAGAGAGGGTTTAGACCAGAGAGGGTATAGACCAGAGAGGGTATAAACCAAGGAGGGAAAAGACCAGAGAGGGTTTAGACCAGAGAGGGTATGGACCAGGGAGGGTATAGACCAGGGAGGGTATAGACCAGAGAGGGTATAGACCAGAGAAGGTATAGACCAGAGAGGGTATAAACCAAGGAGGGTAAAGACCAGAGAGGGTTTAAACCAGGGAGGGTATAGACCAGGGAGGGTATAGACCAGAGAAGGTATAGACCAGAGAGGGTATAGACCACGGAGGGTTTAGACCAGGGAGGGTATAGACCAGGGAGGGTATAGACCAGAGAGGGTATAGACCAGAGAGGGTATAGACCAGGGAGGGGAAAGACCAGGGAGGGTATAGACCAGAAAGGGTATAGACCAGAGAGGGTATAGACCAGAGAGGGTATTGATCAGAGAGGGTATAGACCAGGGAGGGTACAGACCAGGGAGGGTTTAGACCAGAGAGGGTATAGACTAGGGAGGGTATAGACCAGGGAGGGTATAGACCAGAGAGGGTATAGACCAGAGAGGGTATAGACCAGGAAGGGGATAGACCAGGGAGGGTATAGACCAGAGAGGGTATAGACCAGGGAGGGGAAAGACCAGGGAGGGTATAGACCAGAAAGGGTATAGACCAGAGAGGGTATAGACCAGAGAGGGCATTGATCAGAGAGGGTATAGACCAGGGAGGGTACAGACCAGGGAGGGTTTAGACCAGAGAGGGTTTAGACCAGAGAGGGTATAGACTAGGGAGGGTATAGACCAGAGAGGGTATAGACCAGGGAGGGTGTAGACCAGGGAGGGTATAGATCAGAGAGGTTTAGACAACGGGGGGTATAGACCAGGGAGGGTTTAGACCAGGGAGGGTTTAGACCAGGGAGGGTATAGACCAGGAAGGGGATAGACCAGGGAGGGTATAGACCAGAGAGGGTATAGACCAGAGAGGGTATAGACCACGGAGGGTTTAGACCAGGGAGGGTATAGACCAGGGAGGGTATAGACCAGGGAGGGTATAGACCAGAGAGGGTATAGACCAGAGAGGGTATAGACCAGGGAGGGGAAAGACCAGGGAGGGTATAGACCAGAAAGGGTATAGACCAGAGAGGGTATAGACCAGAGAGGGTATTGATCAGAGAGGGTATAGACCAGGGAGGGTACAGACCAGGGAGGGTTTAGACCAGAGAGGGTATAGACTAGGGAGGGTATAGACCAGGGAGGGTATAGACCAGAGAGGGTATAGACCAGAGAGGGTATAGACCAGGAAGGGGATAGACCAGGGAGGGTATAGACCAGAGAGGGTATAGACCAGGGAGGGGAAAGACCAGGGAGGGTATAGACCAGAAAGGGTATAGACCAGGGAGGGTATAGACCAGAAAGGGTATAGACCAGAAAGGGTATAGACTAGGGAGGGTATAGACCAGGGAGGGTATAGACCAGGGAGGGTGTAGACCAGGGAGGGTATAGATCAGAGAGGTTTTAGACAACGGGGGGTATAGACCAGGGAGGGTTTAGACCAGGGAGGGTTTAGACCAGGGAGGGTATAGACCAGAGATGGTATAGACCAGAGAGGGTATAAACCAAGGAGGGTAAAGACCAGAGAGGGTTTAAACCAGGGAGGGTATAGACCAGGGAGGTTATAGACCAGAGAAGGTATAGACCAGAGAGGGTATAGACCACGGAGGGTTTAGACCAGGGAGGGTATAGACCAGGGAGGGTTTAGAGCAGAGAGGGTATAGACCAGGGAGGGTATAGACCAGGGAGGGTATAGACCAGAGAGGGTTTAGACAACGGAGGGTATAGACCACGGAGGGTTTAGACCAGGCAGGGTTTAGACCAGAGAGGGTATAGACCAGGGAGGTTTTAGACCAGAGAGGGTATAGACCAGGGAGGGTATAGACCAGAGAGGGTTTAGACAATGGAGGGTTTATACCAGAGAGGGTATAGACCAGGGAGGGTATAGACCAGATAGGGTATAGACCAGATAGGGTATAGACCAGGCAGGGTATAGACCAGGGAGGGTATAGACCAGAGAGGGTATAGACCAGATAGGGTATAGACCAGGCAGGGTATAGACCAGGGAGGGTATAGACCAGAGAGGGTATAGATCAGAGAGGGTTTAGACAACGGAGGGTATAGACCAGGGAGGGTTTAGACCAGAGAGGGTATAGACCACAGAGGGTATAGACCAGAGAGGGTATAGACCAGGGAGGGTTTACACCAGGGAGGGTATAGATCAGAGATGGTTTAGACAACGGAGGGTATAGAGCAGGGAGGGTTTAGACCAGGAGGGTATTGACCAGAGAGGGTATAGACCAGGGAGGGTATAGACCAGGGAGGGTTTAGACCAGGGAGGGTTTAGACCAGAGAGGGTTTAGACCAGAGAGGGTATAGACTAGGGAGGGTATAGACCAGGGAGGGTATAGACCAGGGAGGGGAAAGACCAAGGAGGGTATAGACCAGAAAGGGTATAGACCAGAGAGGGTATAGACCAGAGAGGGTATTGATCAGAGAGGGTATAGACCAGGGAGGGTACAGACCAGGGAGGGTTTAGACCAGAGCGGGTATAGATCAGAGAGGGTATAGACCAGAAAGGGTATAGACCAGGGAGGGGAAAGACCAGGGAGGGTATAGACCAGAGAGGCTATAGACCAGAAAGGGTATAGACCAGGGAGGGGAAAGACCAGGGAGGGTATAGACCAGAAAGGGTATAGACCAGAGAGGGTATAGACCAGGAAGGATAGACCAGGGAGGGTATAGACCAGAAAGGGTATAGACCAGAGAGGGTATAGACCAGAGAGGGCATTGATCAGAGAGGGTATAGACCAGGGAGGGTACAGACCAGGGAGGGTTTAGACCAGAGAGGGTTTAGACCAGAGAGGGTATAGACTAGGGAGGGTATAGACCAGGGAGGGTATAGACCAGAGAGGGTATAGACCAGAGAGGGTATAGACCAGGAAGGGTATAGACCAGAGAGGGTATAGACCAGAGAGGGTATAGACCAGGGAGGGTATAGACCAGGGAGGGTTTAGACCAGAGAGGGTTTAGACCAGAGAGGGTATAGACTAGGGAGGGTATAGACCAGGGAGGGTATAGACCAGAGAGGGTATAGACCAGAGAGGGTATAGACTAGGGAGGGTATAGACCAGGGAGGGTATAGACCAGAGAGGGTATAGACCAGGGAGGGTATAGATCAGAGAGGGTTTAGACAACGGGGGGTATAGACCAGGGAGGGTTTAGACCAGGGAGGGTTTAGACCAGGGAGGGTATAGACCAGAGATGGTATAGACCAGAGAGGGTATAAACCAAGGAGGGTAAAGACCAGAGAGGTTTAAACCAGGGAGGGTATAGACCAGGGAGGTTATAGACCAGAGAAGGTATAGACCAGAGAGGGTATAGACCACGGAGGGTTTAGACCAGGGAGGGTATAGACCAGGGAGGTTTTAGAGCAGAGAGGGTATAGACCAGGGAGGGTATAGACCAGGGAGGGTATAGACCAGAGAGGGTTTAGACAACGGAGGGTATAGACCACGGAGGGTTTAGACCAGGCAGGGTTTAGACCAGAGAGGGTATAGACCAGGGAGGTTTTAGACCAGAGAGGGTATAGACCAGGGAGGGTATAGACCAGAGAGGGTTTAGACAATGGAGGGTTTATACCAGAGAGGGTATAGACCAGGGAGGGTATAGACCAGATAGGGTATAGACCAGATAGGGTATAGACCAGGCAGGGTATAGACCAGGGAGGGTATAGACCAGAGAGGGTATAGACCAGAGAGGGTATAGACCAGATAGGGTATAGACCAGGCAGGGTATAGACCAGGGAGGGTATAGACCAGAGAGGGTATAGATCAGAGAGGGTTTAGACAACGGAGGGTATAGACCAGGGAGGGTTTAGACCACAGAGGGTATAGACCACAGAGGGTATAGACCAGGGAGGGTTTACACCAGGGAGGGTATAGATCAGAGATGGTTTAGACAACGGAGGGTATAGACCAGGGAGGGTTTAGACCAGGGAGGGTTTAGACCAGGGA
This sequence comes from Oncorhynchus nerka, assembly GCF_034236695.1. Lineage (NCBI taxonomy): Eukaryota > Metazoa > Chordata > Actinopteri > Salmoniformes > Salmonidae > Oncorhynchus > Oncorhynchus nerka. The sequence goes on along the minus strand of NC_088400.1, from coordinate 11,692,360 downwards.
GGGTATCGACCAGGGAGTGTATAGACCAGAGAGGGTATAGACCAGAGAGGGTATAGACCACGGAGGGTTTAGACCAGAGAGAGTATAGACCAGGGAGGGTATAGAGAAGGGAGGGTTTAGACCAGGGAGGGTATAGACAAGAGAGGGTATAGACCAGAGAGGGTATAGACCTGGAAGGGTTTAGACCAGGAAGGTATAGACCAGGGAGGGTATAGACAACGGGGGGTTTAGACCAGAGAGGGCATAGACCAGGGCGGGTATAGACCAGAGTATAGACCAGGCAGGGTATAGACCAGGGAGGGTATAGACCAGAGAGGGTATAGATCAGAGAGGGTTTAGACAACAGAGGGTATAGACCAGGAAGGGTATAGACCAGGGATGGTTTAGACCAGAGAGGGTATAGACCAGGGAGGGTATAGACCAGAGAGGGTTTAGACAACGGAGGGTATAGACCAGGAAGGGTATTCACCAGGGAGGGTATAGATCAGAGATGGTTTAGACAACGGAGGGTATAGACCAGGGAGGGTTTAGACCAGGGAGGGTTTAGACCAGGGAGGGTATCGACCAGGGAGTGTTTAGACCAGAGAGGGTATAGACCAGAGAGGGTATAGACCAGAGAGGGTATAGACCACGGAGGGTTTAGACCAGAGAGGGTATAGACCAGGGTTGGTCTAGACCAGGGAGGGTATAGACCAGAGAGGGTATAGACCAGGGAGGGTATAGACCAGGGAGGGTATAGACCAGAGAGGGTATAGACCAGGGAGGGTATAGACCAGGGAGGGTATAGACCAGGGAGGTTTTAGACCAGAGAGGGTATAGACCAGGGAGGGTATAGACCAGAGAGGGTTTAGACAATGGAGGGTTTATACCAGAGAGGGTATAGACCAGGGAGGGTATAGACCAGGGAAGGTATAGACCAGGGAGGGTATAGACCAGAGAGGGTATAGACCAGGGAGGGTTTAGACCAGAGAGGATATAGACCAGGGAGGGTATAGACCAGAGAGGGTTTAGACAACGGAGGGTATAGACCACGGAGGGTTTAGACCAGGCAGGGTTTAGACCAGAGAGGGTATAGACCAGGGAGGGTATAGACCAGGGTTCCCAGTTGTTTTGAACACAGCAACACACACACACTATAACACACACACAACGTGACATACACACACACTACTGTTAAAGTGGTGTACAGAATATAAATGATGTTGGTCGATGCAGTGGTAACGTTACTATTTTATTCATGATATAGCCCTACCTCCTCTATACTGACAGCATGAGATGTGTGTGTGGCAGAGGAGGTTTGAAGAATAGGCTTGTGTGTGCTGTACCTTGCCTGAGACTTGAAGTGACGCCTGGTGTTTTAAATCAGTGTGCTAACTCTTCTTCCTTCATGCAGGCGGCTGGGGATTGATCTCTGATTGGTTACATCCCAGTGTATTTAGTGCACTTACACTGAGTGAACAAAACATTAAGAACACCTGCTCTTTCCATGACATAGCTTTCACCTGGATTCACCTGGTTAGTCTATGAGCCCTTATTGATGTCACCTGTTAAATCCACTTCTGTCAGTGTAGATGAAGGGGAGAAAACCAATTAAAAAGGATAGTTAATTAAGCCTTTAGACATGGATTGTGTATGTGTGCCACTCAGTGGGTGAATGGGCAAGACACAATATTTAAGTGCCCTTTGAATGGGGTATGGTAGTAGGTGCCAGGCGCACCAGTTTGAGTGTGTCAAGAACTGCATCGCTGCTGGGTTTTTCATGCTCAACAGTTTCTCATGTGTATCATGAATGGTCCACTACCCAGAGGACATCCAGCCAATGGCAGGCCAGTGGTCGAAAATGGGTCATTGATGAAAGAGGACAGAGGAGGCTGACACGATGGGCTACAGTTAGTCAATTGACAATCTAGTACAATATTACTATAAAATAATGCACAACTCATTGTACCTTGACCTTACCTTGTACCTCATTGTACCTCGACGACCTTACAGACTTCCACTTCTTTCAGCAAAAAAATAAAACACTGAGGAATTTGAACAAACACTGAGGAATTTGAAAAATATTTGCCTGGTCTGATGAATCCCCGTTCCTGCTTTTTCACGCTGATGGGAGGACTAGGGTATGGAGAAAACCACGAGTACATGCATCTGTAATTCCACGTGTCGACATTACAGGCTGGTGGTGGTGGTGTGATGGTGTGGGGTGTGTTTTCAGGGCCTACATTGGGCCTTTTGATAAAAGTGAAGCAAAGTTTGAATGCCACAGGATATCTGAACATCACTGCCAATCAGGTGCTTCCCTTCATGGCAGCAGTGTATCCATCTGTATATTGAGCATCCGTGGGATGAGATGGAACAACCTAGTCCCAGTAGAGATACACTTCCAGACAACTTGACACAACTGTGGGAACATGGGCCAACATCCCTGTGGAATGCTTGGAGTCAACATGGGCCAGCATCCCTGTGGAATGCTTGGAGTCAACATGGGCCAGCATCCCTGTGGAACGCTTGGAGTCAACATGGGCCAGCATCCCTGTGTGGTCAACATGGGCCAGCACCCCTATGGAGTCAACATGGGCCAGCATCCCTGTGGAACGCTTGGAGTCAACATGGGCCAGCACCCCTGTGGAACGCTTGGAGTCAACATGGGCCAGCATCCCTGTGGAACGCTTGGAGTCAACATGGGCCAGCACCCCTATGGAACGCTTGCAGTCAACATGGGCCAGCATCCCTGTGGAACGCTTGGAGTCAACATGGGCCAGCATCCCTGTGGAACGCTTGCAGTCAACATGGGCCAGCACCCCTGTGGAACGCTTTCCACACCTTGTAGAGTCCATTCCCTGACAAATGGAAGCTGTTCTGAGGGCAAAGGGGGCTGCAATTCAATACTAGGAAGGTGTTCCTAATGTTTTGTACACTCAGTGTATATAATCACAAACTTGAAAAGCTAGTTAAAACCAGGTGCAGGGAGAAAAGCGAGTTAAAACCAGGTGCAGGGAGAAAAGCTAGTTAAAACCAGGTGCAGGGAGAAAAGCTAGTTAAAACCAGGTGCAGGGAGAAAAGCTAGTTAAAACCAGGTGCAGGGAGAAAAGCTAGTTAAAACCAGGTGCAGGGAGAAAAGCTAGTTAAAACCAGGTGCAGGGATGATAGCAAAGGGAACCATATGGGCCTGAGACTATATTTCTCCTAGTGAGTCTGTCAGACATCTAGTCTAAGATACTTAACTATTCCCTTTACTAAATCCACTTAAACATTTGATTGTGTCATGGCGTCAACCATTGGCCTAACCTAAAGGGCATTACTAAAGAAGGTTTATGGTGTTTTATGTGGGAAATCACTTACGGTAGAAGACGTACTGCGTGAAGTTGGACCAGACTTTCTCGGGTGCGTAATGGCTGATGGAAGAAGCGGTGATCGACGAGTTACAGGCAACGATGTGGAATCCGCTCTCCGACAGCATGTCAAAGGCCCGCTCCAAGTGACGGAACCGGAGGAAGAACCGGGAGGTGTACCTGTCCGCAGGCCTGTCCGCGTCTCGGCTCTCATTCAGGGTGTTTCCAAACACCTCTTTGGCGAGGCCGATCCTTCCGCTGATGAAGATTCTGGGTACTGCTTTTGGGGATTTGGGGTCAATCTGGCTGTCCTTGCCTCCCGGTGCCGCACACGTGCCTTTGAAACCGACGGTTATGTATCCATACCTCCGGTCCAGAGAGTAGGAGGAATATATCCTCTGGTCGCTGCTTAGCGACGCGTCGTCGAAATCACTGTGAAAAGGGTCGTCCTGAAACTGTTTAGATTCCTCGGACGCCAACAGTTTGACCAGTTTGGGGAGTTCAAAGTATTCCGCTTCCCGTTTTAACCTCCCTTTCTCTGGGAAGTGGTCCGGTAGAACGACCTGCTTATCTCTCAGATAATCCAATACATATCGGAACAGGAAACCATCTCTGTCGATAAAATAACGTCCCCGGAGGTCCCGTGCCAAATCATTCGAGGACCCCTTCTTGGTGGAGAATAACCGTCCCAATAAGGAATTGGGGATGCTTGTTAAAGTATGGAGACGAGTATAGTATACCTGACCTCCTACGTTTAGTTCAATAACATCAGACGGCGGGTTTTGCACCGTCCCTGTTTCTTTTGCCTGCTGGGTTTTACAATTCTCAATCAGTGCCATTTTTTTTATTCATGCACAAAACCAAATCCCGGTCACCGTTAGGCGCGCAGATGTTTCCGAAAAAGTTTGCAATCTATATGGGATGGAATAGCATGTCTTCTGTGTGCTGATTAGGTCTACATACCAAGGACACCGTTGACCACCATTTACAAACCTCCCCAACATTATTCAAGACAAGTGCTGTAAAAAAAAAACTCAGGTGCCTCAGTTAAAAGCCGCGCGTGAAATGCCTGCCGTTCGTGCAAGTCTTCTGTTTAATGAAATCGCATCCAATGCATGCATCATTTTACTCACGCCCATTGCTATGTCCTATTGCTGTGAGTCCATTGATATAATCCTACAGTGAAATCAAAGTGAAATCACCATTATTCCATCATCAATTGAACAAATGATTCAACACCTCTGTACTTCAGTCCGTTCTGGATAAAAATGTCAAACTTCTTTGATTCTGCAAGGCAAGCTCCTGTCCCTGTTCATTTTAACGGTCCAATGGAACTTCATTTGCCGGAAGCAAATGCACGTTCGCTGTTCACTGAGACCGTGCTGAAATTGCCATGCGCGTGCAGTTATTTTCTTAAAGTGAAGATGGGAATCTGGACGCCAGTGAAGCGCGCGCCCATCTCTCCGTCTCCAAACTGCTGTGCATAGAGGAGAACAGAAGTAACCGCCAGGCTGGCACCGGAGTGAAGAAGGTTAACATGAGGATTCTCCAGCGGTTGCGCGGGGAAAAAAACATTATGGGGAGTTACGTCTTACATCATTATCTTAAAGGAAAATGACATTTGAAAACGTGTGACGTAGAGTAGATTAACCTACATTCTGAATGACATTAAGAAAATAGATGAACATTCTGCAAAGTAGCCTAATAGGCGATGATAACATATGACGTTGAATTTAATTAGGGGATTTGCAAATGCTTACATTTATCAGGTGAATATTTAAAAACCATTAATTATATTATTTGCTAAAAGAAAATACTCACACCTTATGTTTCTTTGCTCCACATGATTTATCTATGCAAATTAATAATGTCTTAATTGTCAATCACTAGCTATTATTCCACGTTGTGATTGGACTGGGTGAGTGGGCGTCACTTCAGCACCATGGACAGGTATCGTTCCGCAACAAGTGGCCATTGGAATGAGTGCGCAGCCCGTTGTCTGCACATGCGAAGGCTTTCTTTCAATCCATGATGGTGGCAGTGCACGAATACTTAGGCCTACTTGTCACAGTAATTATCTTTAAATAGCTCATATGTTGCAATGCATGTCGGCCATTTCCAACATATTATCTTGTTTGCTCTTTAATTAAGGGCTGGCTTGGATGAGTCAAATACACTGAGAATACCACACATTTGGAACACCTTCCGTATAATGAGTTTCACCACTCCCCTTTTGCCCTTACAACTGTTTCATTTCGTCAGGACACAGAATCTGCAAGGTATTGAAAGTGTTCCACAGGGATGCTGCTCGCCCATGTTGACCCCAATGCTTCCCACAGTTGTGTCAAGTTGGCTGGTGGAGCATTCATGATACACACAGGAAACTGTTGAGCATGAAAAACCCAGCAGCGTTGCAGTTCTTGGCACAAACGGGTGCGCCTGGCACCTACTACCATACCCCGTTCAAAGGCACTAAAATATTTTGTCTTGTCCATTCACCCTCTGAATGGCAGACATACACAATCCATGTCTCAATTGTTTCAAGGCTTAAAAATCCTCCTTTAACATGTCTCCTCCCCTTCATCTACATTGGTTGATGTGGATTTAACAGGTGACATCAATGAGGCATCATAGCTTTCACCTGGATTCACCTGGTCAGTCGTCATGGAAAGAGCATGTTTTAAAAACCTCTACAGGATCGGTGTGTTTAGTAGGCCTGTACTCTTTAGTAGGCCTGTAATCTTTAGTAGGCCTGTACTCTTTAGTAGGCCTGTACTCTTTAGTAGGCCTGTACTCTCTTTGGTAGACCTATACTTTTTAGTAGGCCTGTACTCTTTAGTAGGCCTGTACTCTCTTTAGTAGGCCTGTACTCTTTAGTATGCCTGTACTCTCTATACTCTCTTTAGTAGGCCTGTACTCTTTAGTAGGCCTATACTCTTTAGTAGGCCTGTACTCTTTAGTAGGCCTATAATCTTTAGCAGACCTATACTCTTTAGTCGGCCTGTACTCTTTAGTAGAACTGTACTCTTTAGTAGGCCTGTACTCTCTTTAGTAGACCTGTACTCTCTTTGGTAGGTCAGTACTCTTTGGTAGGCCTGTACTCTTTAGTAGGCCTGTACTCTTTAGTAGGCCTGTACTCTTTAGTAGACCTGTACTCTTTAGTAGGCCTGTACTCTCTTTAATAGGCCTGTACTCTTTAGTAGGCCTGTACTCTCTTTACTAGGCCTATACTCTTTAGTAGGCCTGTACTCTTTAGTAGGCCTGTACTCTTTAGTAGGCCTATACTCTTTAGTAGGCCTGTACTCTTTAGTAGGCCTGTACTCTTTAGTAGGCCTATACTCTTTAGCAGACCTATACTCTTTAGTAGGCCTGTACTCTTTAGTAGGTCAGTACTCTTTAGTAGGTCTGTACTCTTTAGTAGGCCTGTACTCTTTAGTAGGTCTGTACTCTCTTTAGTAGGCCTGTACTCTCTTTAGTAGGCCTGTACTCTTTAGTAGGTCTGTACTCTTTAGTAGGTCTGTACTCTTTAGTAGGCCTATACTCTTTAGTAGGCCTGTACTCTTTAGTAGGCCTGTACTCTTTAGTAGGCCTGTACTATTTAGTAGACCTGTACTCTTTAGTAGGTCTGTACTCTTTAGTAGGCCTGTACTCTTTAGTAGGCCTGTACTCTTTAGTAGGCCTGTACTCTTTAGTAGGCCTGTGCTCTCTTTAGTAGGCCTGTACTCTTTAGTAGGCCTGTACTCTTTAGTAGGCCTGTACTCTCTTTAGTAGGCCTGTACTCTTTAGTAGACCTATACTCTTTAGTAGGCCTGTACTCTCTTTAGTAGGCCTGTACTCTTTAGTAGGCCTGTACTCTCTTTAGTAGACCTGTACTCTTTAGTAGGCCTGTACTCTTTAGTAGGCCTGTACTCTTTAGTAGGCCTGTACTCTTTAGTAGGCCTGTACTCTTTAGTAGGCCTGTACTCTTTAGTAGGCCTGTACTCTCTTTAGTAGGCCTGTACTCTTTAGTAGGCCTGTACTCTTTAGTAGGCCTGTACTCTGTAGTAGGCCTGTACTCTGTAGTAGGCCTGTACTCTCTTCAGTAGACCTATACTCTTTAGTAGGCCTGTACTCTTTAGTAGGCCTGTACTCTTTAGTAGGCCTGTACTCTTTAGTAGGCCTGTACTCTTTAGTAGGCCTGTACTCTTTAGTAGGCCTGTACTCTTTAGTAGGTCTGTACTCTTTAGTAGGCCTGTACTCTTTAGTAGGCCTGTACTCTTTAGTAGGTCTGTACTCTTTAGTAGGCCTGTACTCTCTTTAGTAGACCTATACTCTTTAGTAGGCCTGTACTCTTTAGTAGACCTGTACTCTTTAGTAGGCCTGTACTCTTTAGTAGGCCTGTACTCTTTAGTAGGCCTGTACTCTTTAGTAGGCCTGTACTCTTTAGTAGGCCTGTACTCTTTAGTAGGCCTGTACTCTTTAGTAGGCCTGTACTCTTTAGTAGGCCTGTACTCTTTAGTGTACTCTTTAGTAGGCCTGTACTCTTTAGTAGGCCTGTACTCTTTAGTAGGCCTGTACTCTTTAGTAGGCCTGTACTCTTTAGTAGGCCTGTACTCTTTAGTAGGCCTGTACTCTTTAGTAGGCCTGTACTCTTTAGTAGGCCTGTACTCTTTAGTAGGCCTGTACTCTTTAGTAGGCCTGTACTCTTTAGTAGGCCTGTACTCTTTAGTAGGCCTGTACTCTTTAGTAGGCCTGTACTCTTTAGTAGGCCTGTACTCTTTAGTAGGCCTGTACTCTTTAGTAGGCCTGTACTCTTTAGTAGACCTGTACTCTTTAGTAGGCCTGTACTCTTTAGTAGGCCTATACTCTCTTTAGTAGGCCTGTACTTTTTAGTAAACCTGTACTCTCTTTACTAGGCCTATACTCTGTAGTAGGCCTGTACTCTTTAGTAGGCCTATACTCTTTAGTAGGCCTGTACTCTTTAGTAGGCCTGTACTCCTTAGTAGACCTATACTCCTTAGTAGACCTATACTCATTAGTAGGCCTGTACTCTTTAGTAGGCCTGTACTCTTTAGTAGGCCTGTACTCTTTAGTAGGCCTGTACTCTTTAGTAGACCTATACTCTTTAGTAGGCCTGTACTCTTTAGTAGGCCTGTACTCTTTAGTAGGCCTGTACTCTGTAGTAGGCCTGTACTCTCTTCAGTAGACCTATACTCTTTAGTAGGCCTGTACTCTTTAGTAGGCCTGTACTCTTTAGTAGGCCTGTACTCTTTAGTAGGCCTGTACTCTTTAGTAGGCCTGTACTCTTTAGTAGGCCTGTACTCCTTAGTAGACCTATACTCCTTAGTAGACCTATACTCATTAGTAGGCCTGTACTCTTTAGTAGGCCTGTACTCTTTAGTAGGCCTGTACTCCTTAGTAGACCTATACTCATTAGTAGGCCTGTACTCTTTAGTAGGCCTGTACTCTTTAGTAGGCCTGTACTCTTTAGTAGGCCTGTACCCTTTAGTAGGCCTGTACTCTTTAGTAGGCCTGTACTCTTTAGAGGACCTGTACTCTTTAGTAGGCCTGTACTCTTTAGTAGGCCTGTACTATCTTTAGTAGGCCTGTACTCTTTAGTAGGATTATACTCTTTAGTAAACCTATACTCTTTAGTAGGCCTGTACTCTTTAGTAGGCCTGTACTCTTTAGTAGGCCTGTACTCTTTAGTAGGCCTGTACTCTTTAGTAGGCCTGTACTCTTTAGTAGGCCTGTACTCTTTAGTAGGCCTATACTCTTTAGTAGGCCTGTACTCTTTAGTAGGCCTGTACTCTTTAGTAGGCCTGTACTCTTTAGTAGGCCTGTACTCTTTAGTAGGCCTGTACTCTTTAGTAGGCCTGTACTCTTTAGTAGGCCTGTACTCTTTAGTAGGCCTGTACTCTCTTCAGTAGACCTATACTCTTTAGTAGGCCTGTACTCTTTAGTAGGCCTGTACTCTTTAGTAGGCCTGTACTCTTTAGTAGGCCTGTACTCTTTAGTAGGCCTGTACTCTTTAGTAGGCCTGTACTCTTTAGTAGGCCTGTACTCTTTAGTAGGCCTGTACTCTTTAGTAGGCCTGTACTCTTTAGTAGGCCTGTACTCTTTAGTAGGCCTGTACTCTTTAGTAGGCCTGTACTCTTTAGTAGGCCTGTACTCTTTAGTAGGCCTGTACTCTTTAGTAGGCCTGTACTCTTTAGTAGGCCTGTACTCTTTAGTAGGCCTGTACTCTTTAGTAGGCCTGTACTCTTTAGTAGGCCTGTACTCTTTAGTAGGCCTGTACTCTTTAGTAGGCCTGTACTCTTTAGTAGGCCTGTACTCTTTAGTAGGCCTGTACTCTTTAGTAGGCCTGTACTCTTTAGTAGGCCTGTACTCTTTAGTAGGCCTGTACTCTTTAGTAGGCCTGTACTCTCTTTAGTAGGCCTGTACTCTTTAGTAGGCCTGTACTCTTTAGTAGGCCTACTCTTTAGTAAACCTCTCTTTAGTAGGCCTATACTCTTTAGTAGGCCTGTACTCTTTAGTAGGCCTGTACTCTTTAGTAGGCCTGTACTCTTTAGTAGGCCTGTACTCTTTAGTAGGCCTGTACTCTTTAGTAGGCCTATACTCTTTAGTAGGCCTGTACTCTTTAGTAGGCCTGTACTCTTTAGCCTAGGCCTGTACTCTTTAGTAGGCCTGTACTCTTTAGTAGGCCTGTACTCTTTAGTAGGCCTGTACTCTTTAGTAGGCCTGTACTCTTTAGTAGGCCTGTACTCTTTAGTAGGCCTGTACTCTTTAGTAGGCCTGTACTCTTTAGTAGGCCTGTACTCTTTAGTAGGCCTGTACTCTTTAGTAGGCCTGTACTCTTTAGTAGGCCTGTACTCTTTAGTAGGCCTGTACTCTTTAGTAGGCCTGTACTCTTTAGTAGGCCTGTACTCTTTAGTAGGCCTGTACTCTTTAGTAGGCCTGTACTCTTTAGTAGACCTGTACTCTTTAGTAGGCCTGTACTCTTTAGTAGGCCTGTACTCTTTAGTAGGCCTGTACTCTTTAGTAGGCCTGTACTCTCTTTAGTAGGCCTGTACTCTTTAGTAGGCCTGTACTCTTTAGTAGGCCTGTACTCTTTAGTAGGCCTGTACTCTTTAGTAGGCCTGTACTCTTTAGTAGGCCTGTACTCTCTTTAGTAGGCCTGTACTCTTTAGTAGGCCTGTACTCTTTAGTAGGCCTGTACTCTTTAGTAGGCCTGTACTCTTTAGTAGGCCTGTACTCTTTAGTAGGCCTGTACTCTTTAGTAGGCCTGTACTCTTTTAGCCTGTACTCTTTAGTAGGCCTGTACTCTTTAGTAGGCCTGTACTCTTTAGTAGGCCTGTACTCTTTAGTAGGCCTGTACTCTTTAGTAGGCCTGTACTCTTTAGTAGGCCTGTACTCTTTAGTAGGCCTGTACTCTTTAGTAGGCCTGTACTCTTTAGTAGGCCTGTACTCTCTTTAGTAGGCCTGTACTCTTTAGTAGGCCTGTACTCTTTAGTAGGCCTGTACTCTTTAGTAGGCCTGTACTCTTTAGTAGGCCTGTACTCTTTAGTAGGCCTGTACTCTTTAGTAGGCCTGTACTCTTTAGTAGGCCTGTACTCTTTAGTAGGCCTGTACTCTCTTTAGTAGGCCTGTACTCTTTAGTAGGCCTGTACTCTTTAGTAGGCCTGTACTCTTTAGTAGGCCTGTACTCTTTAGTAGGCCTGTACTCTTTAGTAGGCCTGTACTCTTTAGTAGGCCTGTACTCTTTAGTAGGCCTGTACTCTTTAGTAGGCCTGTACTCTTTAGTAGGCCTGTACTCTTTAGTAGGCCTGTACTCTTTAGTAGGCCTGTACTCTTTAGTAGGCCTGTACTCTTTAGTAGGCCTGTACTCTCTTTAGTAGGCCTGTACTCTTTAGTAGGCCTGTACTCTTTAGTAGGCCTGTACTCTTTAGTAGGCCTGTACTCTTTAGTAGGCCTGTACTCTTTAGTAGGCCTGTACTCTCTTTAGTAGGCCTGTACTCTTTAGTAGGCCTGTACTCTTTAGTAGGCCTGTACTCTTTAGTAGGCCTGTACTCTTTAGTAGGCCTGTACTCTGTACTCTTTAGTAGGCCTGTACTCTTTAGTAGGCCTGTACTCTTTAGTAGGCCTGTACTCTTTAGTAGGCCTGTACTCTTTAGTAGGCCTGTACTCTTTAGTAGGCCTGTACTCTCTTTAGTAGGCCTGTACTCTTTAGTAGGCCTGTACTCTTTAGTAGGCCTGTACTCTTTAGTAGGCCTGTACTCTCTTTAGTAGGCCTGTACTCTTTAGTAGGCCTGTACTCTCTTTAGTAGGCTCTTTAGTAGGCCTGTACTCTTTAGTAGGCCTGTACTCTTTAGTAGGCCTGTACTCCTTTGTAGGCCTGTACTCTCTTTAGTAGGCCTGTACTCTTTAGTAGGCCTGTACTCTTTAGTAGGCCTGTACTCTTTAGTAGGCCTGTACTCTTTAGTAGGCCTGTACTCTTTAGTAGGCCTGTACTCTCTTTAGTAGGCCTGTACTCTTTAGTAGGCCTGTACTCTTTAGTAGGCCTGTACTCTTTAGTAGGCCTGTACTCTCTTTAGTAGGCCTGTACTCTTTAGTAGGCCTGTACTCTTTAGTAGGCCTGTACTCTTTAGTAGGCCTGTACTCTCTTTAGTAGGCCTGTACTCTCTTTAGTAGGCCTGTACTCTTTAGTAGGCCTGTACTCTTTAGTAGGCCTGTACTCTTTAGTAGGCCTGTACTCTTTAGTAGGCCTGTACTCTTTAGTAGGCCTGTACTCTTTAGTAGGACCTAGGCCTGTACTCTTTAGTAGGCCTGTACTCTTTAGTAGGCCTGTACTCTTTAGTAGGCCTGTACTCTTTAGTAGGCCTGTACTCTCTTTAGTAGGCCTGTACTCTTTAGTATGCCTGTACTCTTTAGTAGGCCTATACTCTCTTTGGTAGACCTGTACTCTTTAATAGGCCTGTACTCTTTAGTAGGCCTATACTCTCTTTAGTAGGCCTGTACTCTTTAGTAGGCCTGTACTCTTTAGTAGGCCTGTACTCTTTAGTAGGCCTGTACTCTCTTTAGTAGGCCTGTACTCTTTAGTAGGCCTGTACTCTCTTTAGTAGGCCTGTACTCTTTAGTAGGCCTGTACTCTTTAGTAGGCCTGTACTCTTTAGTAGGCCTGCCTGTAGGCCTACTCTTTAGTAGGCCTGTACTCTTTAGTAGGCCTGTACTCTTTAGTAGGCCTGTACTCTTTAGTAGGCCTGTACTCTTTAGTAGGCCTGTACTCTTTAGTAGGCCTGTAGGCCTGTACTCTTTAGTAGGCCTGTACTCTTTAGTAGGCCTGTACTCTCTTTAGTAGGCCTGTACTCTTTAGTAGGCCTGTACTCTTTAGTAGGCCTGTACTCTTTAGTAGGCCTGTACTCTCTTTAGTAGGCCTGTACTCTTTAGTAGGCCTGTACTCTCTTTAGTAGGCCTGTACTCTTTAGTAGGCCTGTACTCTTTAGTAGGCCTGTACTCTCTTTAGTAGGCCTGTACTCTCTTTAGTAGGCCTGTACTCTCTTTAGTAGGCCTGTACTCTTTAGTAGGCCTGTACTCTTTAGTAGGCCTGTACTCTCTTTAGTAGGCCTGTACTCTTTAGTAGGCCTGTACTCTCTTTAGTAGGCCTGTACTCTCTTTAGTAGGCCTGTACTCTCTTTAGTAGGCCTGTACTCTTTAGTAGGCCTGTACTCTTTAGTAGGCCTGCCTTTAGTAGGCCTACTCTTTAGTAGGCCTGTACTCTCTTTAGTAGGCCTGTACTCTTTAGTAGGCCTGTACTCTCTTTAGTAGGCCTGTACTCTTTAGTAGGCCTGTACTCTTTAGTAGGCCTGTACTCTCTTTAGTAGGCCTGTACTCTTTAGTAGGCCTGTACTCTTTAGTAGGCCTGTACTCTTTAGTAGGCCTGTACTCTTTAGTAGGCCTGTACTCTTTAGTAGGCCTGTACTCTTTAGTAGGCCTGTACTCTTTAGTAGGCCTGTACTCTTTAGTAGGCCTGTACTCTCTTTAGTAGGCCTGTACTCTTTAGTAGGCCTGTACTCTTTAGTAGGCCTGTACTCTCTTTAGTAGGCCTGTACTCTTTAGTAGGCCTGTACTCTTTAGTAGGCCTGTACTCTCTTTAGTAGGCCTGTACTCTTTAGTAGGCCTGTACTCTTTAGTAGGCCTGTACTCTTTAGTAGGCCTGTACTCTTTAGTAGGCCTGTACTCTTTAGTAGGCCTGTACTCTTTAGTAGGCCTGTACTCTTTAGTAGGCCTGTACTCTTTAGTAGGCCTGTACTCTCTTTAGTAGGCCTGTACTCTCTTTAGTAGGCCTGTACTCTTTAGTAGGCCTGTACTCTTTAGTAGGCCTGTACTCTCTTTAGTAGGCCTGTACTCTCTTTAGTAGGCCTGTACTCTCTTTAGTAGGCCTGTACTCTTTAGTAGGCCTGTACTCTCTTTAGTAGGCCTGTACTCTTTAGTAGGCCTGTACTCTTTAGTAGGCCTGTACTCTTTAGTAGGCCTGTACTCTTTAGTAGGCCTGTACTCTCTTTAGTAGGCCTGTACTCTTTAGTAGGCCTGTACTCTTTAGTAGGCCTGTACTCTTTAGTAGGCCTGTACTCTTTAGTAGGCCTGTACTCTCTTTAGTAGGCCTGTACTCTTTAGTAGGCCTGTACTCTTTAGTAGGCCTGTACTCTTTAGTAGGCCTGTACTCTTTAGTAGGCCTGTACTCTTTATTAGGCCTGTACTCTTTAGTAGGCCTGTACTCTCTTTAGCAGGCCCTTACTCTTTATTAGGCCTGTACTCTTTAGTAGGCCTGTACTCTTTAGTAGGCCTGTACTCTTTAGTAGGCCTGTACTCTCTTTAGTAGGCCTGTACTCTTTAGTAGGCCTGTACTCTCTTTAGTAGGCCTGTACTCTTTAGTAGGCCTGTACTCTTTAGTAGGCCTGTACTCTCTTTAGTAGGCCTGTACTCTTTAGTAGGCCTGTACTCTTTAGTAGGCCTGTACTCTTTAGTAGGCCTGTACTCTTTAGTAGGCCTGTACTCTCTTTAGTAGGCCTGTACTCTTTAGTAGGCCTGTACTCTCTTTAGTAGGCCTGTACTCTTTAGTAGGCCTGTACTCTCTTTAGTAGGCCTGTACTCTTTAGTAGGCCTGTACTCTTTAGTAGGCCTGTACTCTTTAGTAGGCCTGTACTCTTTAGTAGGCCTGTACTCTCTTTAGTAGGCCTGTACTCTTTAGTAGGCCTGTACTCTTTAGTAGGCCTGTACTCTTTAGTAGGCCTGTACTCTCTTTAGTAGGCCTGTACTCTTTAGTAGGCCTGTACTCTTTAGTAGGCCTGTACTCTTTAGTAGGCCTGTACTCTTTAGTAGGCCTGTACTCTTTAGTACTCTCTTTAGTAGGCCTGTACTCTTTAGTAGGCCTGTACTCTTTAGTAGGCCTGTACTCTTTAGTAGGCCTGTACTCTTTAGTAGGCCTGTACTCTTTAGTAGGCCTGTACTCTCTTTAGTAGGCCTGTACTCTTTAGTAGGCCTGTACTCTCTTTAGTAGGCCTGTACTCTCTTTAGTAGGCCTGTACTCTTTAGTAGGCCTGTACTCTTTAGTAGGCCTGTACTCTTTAGTAGGCCTGTACTCTCTTTAGTAGGCCTGTACTCTTTAGTAGGCCTGTACTCTTTAGTAGGCCTGTACTCTTTAGTAGGCCTGTACTCTTTAGTAGGCCTGTACTCTTTAGTAGGCCTGTACTCTTTAGTAGGCCTGTACTCTTTAGTAGGCCTGTACTCTTTAGTAGGCCTGTACTCTTTAGTAGGCCTGTACTCTTTAGTAGGCCTGTACTCTCTTTAGTAGGCCTGTACTCTTTAGTAGGCCTGTACTCTCTTTAGTAGGCCTGTACTCTTTAGTAGGCCTGTACTCTTTAGTAGGCCTGTACTCTCTTTAGTAGGCCTGTACTCTTTAGTAGGCCTGTACTCTCTTTAGTAGGCCTGTACTCTTTAGTAGGCCTGTACTCTCTTTAGTAGGCCTGTACTCTTTAGTAGGCCTGTACTCTTTAGTAGGCCTGTACTCTCTTTAGTAGGCCTGTACTCTTTAGTAGGCCTGTACTCTTTAGTAGGCCTGTACTCTCTTTAGTAGCCTGTACTCTTTGTAGGCCTGTACTCTCTTTAGTAGGCCTGTACTCTTTAGTAGGCCTGTACTCTTTAGTAGGCCTGTACTCTCTTTAGTAGGCCTGTACTCTTTAGTAGGCCTGTACTCTTTAGTAGGCCTGTACTCTCTTTAGTAGGCCTGTACTCTCTTTAGTAGGCCTGTACTCTTTAGTAGGCCTGTACTCTTTAGTAGGCCTGTACTCTCTTTAGTAGGCCTGTACTCTTTAGTAGGCCTGTACTCTTTAGTAGGCCTGTACTCTTTAGTAGGCCTGTACTCTCTTTAGTAGGCCTGTACTCTCTTTAGTAGGCCTGTACTCTTTAGTAGGCCTGTACTCTTTAGTAGGCCTGTACTCTCTTTAGTAGGCCTGTACTCTTTAGTAGGCCTATACTCTCTTTAGTAGGCCTGTACTCTTTAGTAGGCCTGTACTCTTTAGTAGGCCTGTACTCTCTTTAGTAGGCCTGTACTCTTTAGTAGGCCTGTACTCTCTTTAGTAGGCCTGTACTCTTTAGTAGGCCTGTACTCTCTTTAGTAGGCCTGTACTCTTTAGTAGGCCTGTACTCTTTAGTAGGCCTGTACTCTCTTTAGTAGGCCTGTACTCTCTTTAGTAGGCCTGTACTCTTTAGTAGGCCTGTACTCTTTAGTAGGCCTGTACTCTCTTTAGTAGGCCTGTACTCTTTAGTAGGCCTGTACTCTTTAGTAGGCCTGTACTCTCTTTAGTAGGCCTGTACTCTTTAGTAGGCCTGTACTCTCTTTAGTAGGCCTGTACTCTTTAGTAGGCCTGTACTCTCTTTAGTAGGCCTGTACTCTTTAGTAGGCCTGTACTCTCTTTAGTAGGCCTGTACTCTTTAGTAGGCCTGTACTCTTTAGTAGGCCTGTACTCTTTAGTAGGCCTGTACTCTCTTTAGTAGGCCTGTACTCTTTAGTAGGCCTATACTCTCTTTAGTAGGCCTGTACTCTTTAGTAGGCCTGTACTCTTTAGTAGGCCTGTACTCTTTAGTAGGCCTGTACTCTCTTTAGTAGGCCTGTACTCTTTAGTAGGCCTGTACTCTTTAGTAGGCCTGTACTCTTTAGTAGGCCTGTACTCTCTTTAGTAGGCCTGTACTCTTTAGTAGGCCTGTACTCTTTAGTAGGCCTGTACTCTTTAGTAGGCCTGTACTCTTTAGTAGGCCTGTACTCTCTTTAGTAGGCCTGTACTCTTTAGTAGGCCTGTACTCTCTTTAGTAGGCCTGTACTCTTTAGTAGGCCTGTACTCTTTAGTAGGCCTGTACTCTTTAGTAGGCCTGTACTCTTTAGTAGGCCTGTACTCTTTAGTAGGCCTGTACTCTTTAGTAGGCCTGTACTCTTTAGTAGGCCTTTAGTAGGCCTGTACTCTTTAGTAGGCCTGTACTCTTTAGTAGGCCTGTACTCTCTTTAGTAGGCCTGTACTCTTTAGTAGGCCTGTACTCTTTAGTAGGCCTGTACTCTCTTTAGTAGGCCTGTACTCTTTAGTAGGCCTGTACTCTTTAGTAGGCCTGTACTCTCTTTAGTAGGCCTGTACTCTTTAGTAGGCCTGTACTCTCTTTAGTAGGCCTGTACTCTTTAGTAGGCCTGTACTCTTTAGTAGGCCTGTACTCTCTTTAGTAGGCCTGTACTCTTTAGTAGGCCTGTACTCTCTTTAGTAGGCCTGTACTCTTTAGTAGGCCTGTACTCTTTAGTAGGCCTGTACTCTCTTTAGTAGGCCTGTACTCTTTAGTAGGCCTGTACTCTCTTTAGTAGGCCTGTACTCTTTAGTAGGCCTGTACTCTTTAGTAGGCCTGTACTCTTTAGTAGGCCTGTACTCTTTAGTAGGCCTGTACTCTTTAGTAGGCCTAGGCCTACTCTTTAGTAGGCCTGTACTCTTTAGTAAGCCTGTACTATCTTTAGTAGGCCTGTACTCTCTTTAGTAGGCCTATGGACTTCAGTAGGCCTGTACTCTTTAGTAGGCCTGTACTCTCTTTAGTAGGCCTGTACTCTTTAGTAGGCCTGTACTCTTTAGTAGGCCTGTACTCTCTTTAGTAGGCCTGTACTCTTTAGTAGGCCTGTACTCTTTAGTAGGCCTGTACTCTCTTTAGTAGGCCTGTACTCTTTAGTAGGCCTGTCTCTTTAGTAGGCCTGTACTCTCTTTAGTAGGCCTGTACTCTTTAGTAGGCCTGTACTCTTTAGTAGGCCTGTACTCTTTAGTAGGCCCTGTCTCTTTAGTAGGCCTGTACTCTTTAGTAGGCCTGTACTCTTTAGTAGGCCTGTACTCTCTTTAGTAGGCCTGTACTCTTTAGTAGGCCTGTACTCTTTAGTAGGCCTGTACTCTTTAGTAGGCCTGTACTCTCTTTAGTAGGCCTGTACTCTTTAGTAGGCCTGTACTCTTTAGTAGGCCTGTACTCTTTAGTAGGCCTGTACTCTTTAGTAGGCCTGTACTCTCTTTAGTAGGCCTGTACTCTTTAGTAGGCCTGTACTCTTTAGTAGGCCTGTACTCTCTTTAGTAGGCCTGTACTCTCTTTAGTAGGCCTGTACTCTCTTTAGTAGGCCTGTACTCTCTTTAGTAGGCCTGTACTCTCTTTAGTAGGCCTGTACTCTCTTTAGTAGGCCTGTACTCTTTAGTAGGCCTGTACTCTTTAGTAGGCCTGTACTCTCTTTAGTAGGCCTGTACTCTCTTTAGTAGGCCTGTACTCTCTTTAGTAGTCCCTTAATCTTTAGTAGGCCTGTGCTCTCTTTAGTAGGCCTGTACTCTTTAGTAGGCCTGTACTCTCTTTAGTAGGCCTGTACTCTCTTTAGTAGGCCTGTACTCTTTAGTAGGCCTGTACTCTCTTTAGTAGGCCTGTACTCTTTAGTAGGCCTGTACTCTCTTTAGTAGGCCTGTACTCTTTAGTAGGCCTGTACTCTTTAGTAGGCCTGTACTCTTTAGTAGGCCTGTACTCTTTAGTAGGCCTGTACTCTTTAGTAGGCCTGTACTCTTTAGTAGGCCTGTACTCTTTAGTAGGCCTGTACTCTTTAGTAGGCCTGTACTCTTTAGTAGGCCTGTACTCTCTTTAGTAGACCTGTACTCTTTAGTAGGCCTGTACTCTCTTTAGTAGGCCTGTACTCTTTAGTAGGCCTGTACTCTTTAGTAGGCCTGTACTCTCTTTAGTAGGCCTGTACTCTCTTTAGTAGGCCTGTACTCTTTAGTAGGCCTGTACTCTCTTTAGTAGGCCTGTACTCTCTTTAGTAGGCCTGTACTCTTTAGTAGGCCTGTACTCTCTTTAGTAGGCCTGTACTCTCTTTAGTAGGCCTGTACTCTTTAGTAGGCCTGTACTCTCTTTAGTAGGCCTGTACTCTTTAGTAGGCCTGTGCTCTCTTTAGTAGGCCTGTACTCTCTTTAGTAGGCCTGTACTCTTTAGTAGGCCTGTACTCTTTAGTAGGCCTGTACTCTTTAGTAGGCCTGTACTCTTTAGTAGGCCTGTACTCTTTAGTAGGCCTGTACTCTCTTTAGTAGGCCTGTACTCTTTAGTAGGCCTGTACTCTCTTTAGTAGGCCTGTACTCTCTTTAGTAGGCCTGTACTCTTTAGTAGGCCTGTACTCTCTTTAGTAGGCCTGTACTCTTTAGTAGGCCTGTACTCTCTTTAGTAGGCCTGTACTCTCTTTAGTAGGCCTGTACTCTCTTTAGTAGGCCTGTACTCTCTTTAGTAGGCCTGTAGACTTTAGTAGGCCTGTACTCTTTAGTAGGCCTGTACTCTTTAGTAGGCCTGTACTCTCTTTAGTAGGCCTGTACTCTTTAGTAGGCCTGTACTCTCTTTAGTAGGCCTGTACTCTCTTTAGTAGGCCTGTACTCTCTTTAGTAGGCCTGTACTCTCTTTAGTAGGCCTGTACTCTTTAGTAGGCCTGTACTCTCTTTAGTAGGCCTGTACTCTTTAGTAGGCCTGTACTCTTTAGTAGGCCTGTACTCTTTAGTAGGCCTGTACTCTCTTTAGTAGGCCTGTACTCTTTAGTAGGCCTGTACTCTCTTTAGTAGGCCTGTACTCTTTAGTAGGCCTTTAGTAGGCCTGTACTCTCTTTAGTAGGCCTGTACTCTTTAGTAGGCCTGTACTCTCTTTAGTAGGCCTGTACTCTTTAGTAGGCCTGTACTCTTTAGTAGGCCTGTACTCTTTAGTAGGCCTGTACTCTTTAGTAGGCCTGTACTCTCTTTAGTAGGCCTGTACTCTTTAGTAGGCCTGTACTCTTTAGTAGGCCTGTACTCTCTTTAGTAGGCCTGTACTCTTTAGTAGGCCTGTACTCTTTAGTAGGCCTGTACTCTTTAGTAGGCCTGTACTCTTTAGTAGGCCTGTACTCTTTAGTAGGCCTGTACTCTTTAGTAGGCCTGTACTCTTTAGTAGGCCTGTACTCTCTTTAGTAGTCCCTTAATCTTTAGTAGGCCTGTGCTCTCTTTAGTAGGCCTGTACTCTTTAGTAGGCCTGTACTCTCTTTAGTAGGCCTGTACTCTTTAGTAGGCCTGTACTCTTTAGTAGGCCTGTACTCTCTTTAGTAGGCCTGTACTCTCTTTAGTAGGCCTGTACTCTTTAGTAGACCTATACTCTTTAGTAGGCCTGTACTCTCTTTAGTAGGCCTGTACTCTCTTTAGTAGGCCTGTACTCTTTAGTAGGCCTGTACTCTCTTTAGTAGGCCTGTACTCTTTAGTAGGCCTGTACTCTCTTTAGTAGGCCTGTACTCTTTAGTAGGCCTGTACTCTTTAGTAGGCCTGTACTCTTTAGTAGGCCTGTACTCTCTTTAGTAGGCCTGTACTCTTTAGTAGGCCTGTACTCTCTTTAGTAGGCCTGTACTCTTTAGTAGGCCTGTACTCTCTTTAGTAGGCCTGTACTCTTTAGTAGGCCTGTACTCTTTAGTAGGCCTGTACTCTCTTTAGTAGGCCTGTACTCTTTAGTAGGCCTGTACTCTCTTTAGTAGGCCTGTACTCTCTTTAGTAGGCCTGTACTCTTTAGTAGGCCTGTACTCTTTAGTAGGCCTGTACTCTTTAGTAGGCCTGTACTCTCTTTAGTAGGCCTGTACTCTTTAGTAGGCCTGTACTCTTTAGTAGGCCTGTACTCTTTAGTAGGCCTGTACTCTTTAGTAGGCCTGTACTCTCTTTAGTAGGCCTGTACTCTTTAGTAGGCCTGTACTCTCTTTAGTAGGCCTGTACTCTTTAGTAGGCCTGTACTCTTTAGTAGGCCTGTACTCTCTTTAGTAGGCCTGTACTCTTTAGTAGGCCTGTACTCTTTAGTAGGCCTGTACTCTCTTTAGTAGGCCTGTACTCTCTTTAGTAGGCCTGTACTCTTTAGTAGGCCTGTACTCTCTTTAGTAGGCCTGTACTCTTTAGTAGGCCTGTACTCTTTAGTAGGCCTGTACTCTCTTTAGTAGGCCTGTACTCTTTAGTAGGCCTGTACTCTTTAGTAGGCCTGTACTCTCTTTAGTAGGCCTGTACTCTTTAGTAGGCCTGTACTCTCTTTAGTAGGCCTGTACTCTCTTTAGTAGGCCTGTACTCTCTTTAGTAGGCCTGTACTCTTTAGTAGGCCTGCTCTTTAGTAGGCCTGTACTCTCTTTAGTAGGCCTGTACTCTTTAGTAGGCCTGTACTCTCTTTAGTAGGCCTGTACTCTCTTTAGTAGGCCTGTACTCTTTAGTAGGCCTGTACTCTCTTTAGTAGGCCTGTACTCTTTAGTAGGCCTGTACTCTTTAGTAGGCCTGTACTCTCTTTAGTAGGCCTGTACTCTCTTTAGTAGGCCTGTACTCTTTAGTAGGCCTGTACTCTCTTTAGTAGGCCTGTACTCTCTTTAGTAGGCCTGTACTCTTTAGTAGGCCTGTACTCTCTTTAGTAGGCCTGTACTCTTTAGTAGGCCTGTACTCTTTAGTAGGCCTGTACTCTTTAGTAGGCCTGTACTCTCTTTAGTAGGCCTGTACTCTTTAGTAGGCCTGTACTCTTTAGTAGGCCTGTACTCTTTAGTAGGCCTGTACTCTTTAGTAGGCCTGTACTCTTTAGTAGGCCTGTACTCTCTTTAGTAGGCCTGTACTCTTTAGTAGGCCTGTACTCTTTAGTAGGCCTGTACTCTTTAGTAGGCCTGTACTCTTTAGTAGGCCTGTACTCTCTTTAGTAGACCTGTACTCTTTAGTAGGCCTGTACTCTTTAGTAGGCCTGTACTCTCTTTAGTAGGCCTGTACTCTTTAGTAGGCCTGTACTCTCTTTAGTAGGCCTGTACTCTCTTTAGTAGGCCTGTACTCTCTTTAGTAGGCCTGTACTCTCTTTAGTAGGCCTGTACTCTTTAGTAGGCCTGTACTCTTTAGTAGGCCTGTACTCTTTAGTAGGCCTGTACTCTCTTTAGTAGGCCTGTACTCTTTAGTAGGCCTGTACTCTCTTTAGTAGGCCTGTACTCTTTAGTAGGCCTGTACTCTTTAGTAGGCCTGTACTCTCTTTAGTAGGCCTGTACTCTTTAGTAGGCCTGTACTCTCTTTAGTAGGCCTGTACTCTTTAGTAGGCCTGTACTCTCTTTAGTAGGCCTGTACTCTCTTTAGTAGGCCTGTACTCTTTAGTAGGCCTGTACTCTCTTTAGTAGGCCTGTACTCTTTAGTAGGCCTGTACTCTTTAGTAGGCCTGTACTCTCTTTAGTAGGCCTGTACTCTTTAGTAGGCCTGTACTCTTTAGTAGGCCTGTA
The DNA here is from genome assembly GCF_034236695.1 of Oncorhynchus nerka. NCBI lineage: Eukaryota > Metazoa > Chordata > Actinopteri > Salmoniformes > Salmonidae > Oncorhynchus > Oncorhynchus nerka. The sequence continues at coordinate 11,670,238 of NC_088400.1, read as the reverse complement.
CTCTTTAGTAGGCCTGTACTCTTTAGTAGGCCTGTACTCTTTAGTAGGCCTGTACTCTCTTTAGTAGGCCTTTGTAGGCCTGTCTCTTTAGTAGGCCTGTACTCTTTAGTAGGCCTGTACTCTCTTTAGTAGGCCTGTACTCTCTTTAGTAGGCCTGTACTCTTTAGTAGGCCTGTACTCTTTAGTAGGCCTGTACTCTCTTTAGTAGGCCTGTACTCTTTAGTAGGCCTGTACTCTCTTTAGTAGGCCTGTACTCTTTAGTAGGCCTGTACTCTTTAGTAGGCCTGTACTCTCTTTAGTAGGCCTGTACTCTTTAGTAGGCCTGTACTCTTTAGTAGGCCTGTACTCTCTTTAGTAGGCCTGTACTCTTTAGTAGGCCTGTACTCTTTAGTAGGCCTGTACTCTCTTTAGTAGGCCTGTACTCTCTTTAGTAGGCCTGTCTCTTTAGTAGGCCTGTACTCTCTTTAGTAGGCCTGTACTCTTTAGTAGGCCTGTACTCTTTAGTAGGCCTGTACTCTCTTTAGTAGGCCTGTACTCTTTAGTAGGCCTGTACTCTTTAGTAGGCCTGTACTCTCTTTAGTAGGCCTGTACTCTTTAGTAGGCCTGTACTCTTTAGTAGGCCTGTACTCTTTAGTAGGCCTGTACTCTCTTTAGTAGGCCTGTACTCTTTAGTAGGCCTGTACTCTCTTTAGTAGGCCTGTACTCTCTTTAGTAGGCCTGTACTCTTTAGTAGGCCTGTACTCTTTAGTAGGCCTGTACTCTCTTTAGTAGGCCTGTACTCTTTAGTAGGCCTGTACTCTTTAGTAGGCCTGTACTCTCTTTAGTAGGCCTGTACTCTTTAGTAGGCCTGTACTCTCTTTAGTAGGCCTGTACTCTTTAGTAGGCCTGTACTCTCTTTAGTAGGCCTGTACTCTCTTTAGTAGGCCTGTACTCTCTTTAGTAGGCCTGTACTCTCTTTAGTAGGCCTGTACTCTCTTTAGTAGGCCTGTACTCTTTAGTAGGCCTGTACTCTCTTTAGTAGGCCTGTACTCTCTTTAGTAGGCCTGTACTCTTTAGTAGGCCTGTACTCTTTAGTAGGCCTGTACTCTCTTTAGTAGGCCTGTACTCTTTAGTAGGCCTGTACTCTTTAGTAGGCCTGGCCTTGTAGGCCTCTCTTTAGTAGGCCTGTACTCTCTTTAGTAGGCCTGTACTCTCTTTAGTAGGCCTGTACTCTTTAGTAGGCCTGTACTCTTTAGTAGGCCTGTACTCTCTTTAGTAGGCCTGTACTCTTTAGTAGGCCTGTACTCTTTAGTAGGCCTGTACTCTCTTTAGTAGGCCTGTAGACTTTAGTAGGCCTGTACTCTCTTTAGTAGGCCTGTACTCTTTAGTAGGCCTGTCTCTTTAGTAGGCCTGTACTCTTTAGTAGGCCTGTACTCTCTTTAGTAGGCCTGTACTCTCTTTAGTAGGCCTGTACTCTCTTTAGTAGGCCTGTACTCTTTAGTAGGCCTGTACTCTCTTTAGTAGGCCTGTACTCTTTAGTAGGCCTGTACTCTCTTTAGTAGGCCTGTACTCTCTTTAGTAGGCCTGTACTCTTTAGTAGGCCTGTACTCTCTTTAGTAGGCCTGTACTCTCTTTAGTAGGCCTGTACTCTTTAGTAGGCCTGTACTCTCTTTAGTAGGCCTGTACTCTTTAGTAGGCCTGTACTCTTTAGTAGGCCTGTACTCTCTTTAGTAGGCCTGTACTCTCTTTAGTAGGCCTGTACTCTCTTTAGTAGGCCTGTACTCTTTAGTAGGCCTGTACTCTTTAGTAGGCCTGTACTCTCTTTAGTAGGCCTGTACTCTTTAGTAGGCCTGTACTCTTTAGTAGGCCTGTACTCTTTAGTAGGCCTGTACTCTTTAGTAGGCCTGTACTCTCTTTAGTAGGCCTGTACTCTTTAGTAGGCCTGTACTCTCTTTAGTAGGCCTGTACTCTTTAATAGGCCTGTACTCTTTAGTAGGCCTATACTCTCTTTAGTAGGCCTGTACTCTTTAGTAGGCCTGTACTCTCTTTAGTAGGCCTGTACTCTCTTTAGTAGGCCTGTACTCTTTAGTAGGCCTGTACTCTCTTTAGTAGGCCTGTACTCTTTAGTAGGCCTGTACTCTCTTTAGTAGGCCTGTACTCTTTAGTAGGCCTGTACTCTCTTTAGTAGGCCTGTACTCTTTAGTAGGCCTGTACTCTCTTTAGTAGGCCTGTACTCTTTAGTAGGCCTGTACTCTTTAGTAGGCCTGTACTCTCTTTAGTAGGCCTGTACTCTTTAGTAGGCCTGTACTCTTTAGTAGGCCTGTACTCTTTAGTAGGCCTGTACTCTTTAGTAGGCCTGTACTCTCTTTAGTAGGCCTGTACTCTTTAGTAGGCCTGTACTCTCTTTAGTAGGCCTGTACTCTCTTTAGTAGGCCTGTACTCTCTTTAGTAGGCCTGTACTCTCTTTAGTAGGCCTGTACTCTTTAGTAGGCCTGTACTCTCTTTAGTAGGCCTGTACTCTTTAGTAGGCCTGTACTCTCTTTAGTAGGCCTGTACTCTTTAGTAGGCCTGTACTCTTTAGTAGGCCTGTACTCTCTTTAGTAGGCCTGTACTCTTTAGTAGGCCTGTACTCTCTTTAGTAGGCCTGTACTCTTTAGTAGGCCTGTACTCTCTTTAGTAGGCCTGTACTCTTTAGTAGGCCTGTACTCTTTAGTAGGCCTGTACTCTCTTTAGTAGGCCTGTACTCTCTTTAGTAGGCCTGTACTCTCTTTAGTAGGCCTGTACTCTCTTTAGTAGGCCTGTACTCTTTAGTAGGCCTGTACTCTTTAGTAGGCCCTCTTTAGTAGGCCTCTCTTTAGTAGGCCTGTACTCTTTAGTAGGCCTGTACTCTCTTTAGTAGGCCTGTACTCTCTTTAGTAGGCCTGTACTCTCTTTAGTAGGCCTGTACTCTCTTTAGTAGGCCTGTACTCTCTTTAGTAGGCCTGTACTCTTTAGTAGGCCTGTACTCTTTAGTAGGCCTGTACTCTCTTTAGTAGGCCTGTACTCTTTAGTAGGCCTGTAGGCCTGTACTCTTTAGTAGGCCTGTACTCTCTTTAGTAGGCCTGTACTCTCTTTAGTAGGCCTGTACTCTTTAGTAGGCCTGTACTCTTTAGTAGGCCTGTACTCTTTAGTAGGCCTGTACTCTCTTTAGTAGGCCTGTACTCTCTTTAGTAGGCCTGTACTCTCTTTAGTAGGCCTGTACTCTTTAGTAGGCCTGTACTCTTTAGTAGGCCTGTACTCTCTTTAGTAGGCCTGTACTCTCTTTAGTAGGCCTGTACTCTTTAGTAGGCCTGTACTCTTTAGTAGGCCTGTACTCTCTTTAGTAGGCCTGTACTCTTTAGTAGGCCTGTACTCTTTAGTAGGCCTGTACTCTCTTTAGTAGGCCTGTACTCTTTAGTAGGCCTGTACTCTTTAGTAGGCCTGTACTCTTTAGTAGGCCTGTACTCTTTAGTAGGCCTGTACTCTCTTTAGTAGGCCTGTACTCTTTAGTAGGCCTGTACTCTTTAGTAGGCCTGTACTCTTTAGTAGGCCTGTACTCTCTTTAGTAGGCCTGTACTCTCTTTAGTAGGCCTGTACTCTTTAGTAGGCCTGTACTCTTTAGTAGGCCTGTACTCTCTTTAGTAGGCCTGTACTCTTTAGTAGGCCTGTACTCTCTTTAGTAGGCCTGTACTCTCTTTAGTAGGCCTGTACTCTCTTTAGTAGGCCTGTACTCTTTAGTAGGCCTGTACTCTTTAGTAGGCCTGTACTCTTTAGTAGGCCTGTACTCTCTTTAGTAGGCCTGTACTCTTTAGTAGGCCTGTACTCTCTTTAGTAGGCCTGACTTTAGTAGGCCTGTACTCTTTAGTAGGCCTGTACTCTCTTTAGTAGGCCTGTACTCTCTTTAGTAGGCCTGTACTCTTTAGTAGGCCTGTACTCTCTTTAGTAGGCCTGTACTCTCTTTAGTAGGCCTGTACTCTTTAGTAGGCCTGTACTCTCTTTAGTAGGCCTGTACTCTCTTTAGTAGGCCTGTACTCTTTAGTAGGCCTGTACTCTTTAGTAGGCCTGTACTCTTTAGTAGGCCTGTACTCTTTAGTAGGCCTGTACTCTCTTTAGTAGGCCTGTACTCTTTAGTAGGCCTGTACTCTTTAGTAGGCCTGTACTCTCTTTAGTAGGCCTTTACTCTCTTTAGTAGGCCTGTACTCTTTAGTAGACCTATACTCTCTTTAGTAGGCCTGTACTCTCTTTAGTAGGCCTGTACTCTTTAGTAGGCCTGTACTCTCTTTAGTAGGCCTGTACTCTTTAGTAGGCCTGTACTCTTTAGTAGGCCTGTACTCTCTTTAGTAGGCCTGTACTCTTTAGTAGGCCTGTACTCTTTAGTAGGCCTGTACTCTTTAGTAGGCCTGTACTCTCTTTAGTAGGCCTGTACTCTTTAGTAGGCCTGTACTCTTTAGTAGGCCTGTACTCTTTAGTAGGCCTGTACTCTTTAGTAGGCCTGTACTCTCTTTAGTAGGCCTGTACTCTCTTTAGTAGGCCTGTACTCTTTAGTAGGCCTGTACTCTTTAGTAGGCCTGTACTCTCTTTAGTAGGCCTGTACTCTTTAGTAGGCCTGTACTCTTTAGTAGGCCTGTACTCTTTAGTAGGCCTGTACTCTTTAGTAGGCCTGTACTCTTTAGTAGGCCTGTACTCTCTTTAGTAGGCCTGTACTCTCTTTAGTAGGCCTGTACTCTTTAGTAGGCCTGTACTCTCTTTAGTAGGCCTGTACTCTTTAGTAGGCCTGTACTCTTTAGTAGGCCTGTACTCTCTTTAGTAGGCCTGTACTCTTTAGTAGGCCTGTACTCTCTTTAGTAGGCCTGTACTCTTTAGTAGGCCTGTACTCTCTTTAGTAGGCCTGTACTCTCTTTAGTAGGCCTGTACTCTCTTTAGTAGGCCTGTACTCTCTTTAGTAGGCCTGTACTCTTTAGTAGGCCTGTACTCTTTAGTAGGCCTGTACTCTCTTTAGTAGGCCTGTACTCTCTTTAGTAGGCCTGTACTCTTTAGTAGGCCTGTACTCTTTAGTAGGCCTGTACTCTCTTTAGTAGGCCTGTACTCTTTAGTAGGCCTGTACTCTCTTTAGTAGGCCTGTACTCTTTAGTAGGCCTGTACTCTTTAGTAGGCCTGTACTCTTTAGTAGGCCTGTACTCTTTAGTAGGCCTGCTCTTTAGTAGGCCTGTACTCTCTTTAGTAGGCCTGTACTCTTTAGTAGGCCTGTACTCTCTTTAGTAGGCCTGTACTCTTTAGTAGGCCTGTACTCTCTTTTAGTAGGCCTTTAGTAGGCCTGTACTCTTTAGTAGGCCTGTACTCTTTAGTAGGCCTGTACTCTTTAGTAGGCCTGTACTCTTTAGTAGGCCTGTACTCTTTAGTAGGCCTGTACTCTCTTTAGTAGGCCTGTACTCTCTTTAGTAGGCCTGTACTCTCTTTAGTAGGCCTGTACTCTTTAGTAGGCCTGTACTCTCTTTAGTAGGCCTGTACTCTTTAGTAGGCCTGTACTCTTTAGTAGGCCTGTACTCTTTAGTAGGCCTGTACTCTCTTTAGTAGGCCTGTACTCTTTAGTAGGCCTGTACTCTTTAGTAGGCCTGTACTCGTTAGTAGGCCTGTACTCTCTTTAGTAGTCCCTTAATCTTTAGTAGGCCTGTGCTCTCTTTAGTAGGCCTGTACTCTTTAGTAGGCCTGTGCTCTCTTTAGTAGGCCTGTACTCTTTAGTAGGCCTGTACTCTTTAGTAGGCCTGTACTCTTTAGTAGGCCTGTGCTCTTTAGTAGGCCTGTACTCTCTTTAGTAGGCCTGTACTCTTTAGTAGGCCTGTACTCTTTAGTAGGCCTGTACTCTCTTTAGTAGGCCTGTACTCTCTTTAGTAGGCCTGTACTCTTTAGTAGGCCTGTACTCTTTAGTAGGCCTGTACTCTTTAGTAGGCCTGTACTCTTTAGTAGGCCTGTACTCTTTAGTAGGCCTGTACTCTCTTTAGTAGGCCTGTACTCTCTTTAGTAGGCCTGTACTCTTTAGTAGGCCTGTACTCTCTTTAGTAGGCCTGTACTCTTTAGTAGGCCTGTACTCTTTAGTAGGCCTGTACTCTTTAGTAGGCCTGTACTCTCTTTAGTAGGCCTGTACTCTTTAGTAGGCCTGTACTCTTTAGTAGGCCTGTACTCTCTTTAGTAGGCCTGTACTCTCTTTAGTAGGCCTGTACTCTCTTTAGTAGGCCTGTACTCTCTTTAGTAGGCCTGTACTCTTTAGTAGGCCTGTCTCTTTCTCTTTAGTAGGCCTGTACTCTTTAGTAGGCCTGTACTCTCTTTAGTAGGCCTGTACTCTCTTTAGTAGGCCTGTACTCTCTTTAGTAGGCCTGTACTCTCTTTAGTAGGCCTGTACTCTTTAGTAGGCCTGTACTCTCTTTAGTAGGCCTGTACTCTTTAGTAGGCCTGTACTCTCTTTAGTAGGCCTGTACTCTCTTTAGTAGGCCTGTACTCTTTAGTAGGCCTGTACTCTTTAGTAGGCCTGTACTCTTTAGTAGGCCTGTACTCTCTTTAGTAGGCCTGTACTCTTTAGTAGGCCTGTACTCTTTAGTAGGCCTGTACTCTTTAGTAGGCCTGTACTCTTTAGTAGGCCTGTACTCTCTTTAGTAGGCCTGTACTCTTTAGTAGGCCTGTACTCTTTAGTAGGCCTGTACTCTCTTTAGTAGGCCTGTACTCTTTAGTAGGCCTGTACTCTCTTTAGTAGGCCTGTACTCTTTAGTAGGCCTGTACTCTTTAGTAGGCCTGTACTCTCTTTAGTAGGCCTGTACTCTTTAGTAGGCCTGTACTCTTTAGTAGGCCTGTACTCTCTTTAGTAGGCCTGTACTCTTTAGTAGGCCTATACTCTTTAGTAGGCCTGTACTCTCTTTAGTAGGCCTGTACTCTCTTTAGTAGGCCTGTACTCTCTTTAGTAGGCCTGTACTCTTTAGTAGGCCTGTACTCTTTAGTAGGCCTGTACTCTTTAGTAGGCCTGTACTCTTTAGTAGGCCTGTACTCTCTTTAGTAGGCCTGTACTACTCTTTAGTAGGCCTGTACTCTCTTTAGTAGGCCTGTACTCTTTAGTAGGCCTGTACTCTTTAGTAGGCAGTACTCTTTAGTAGGCCTGTACTCTCTTTAGTAGGCCTGTACTCTTTAGTAGGCCTGTACTCTCTTTAGTAGGCCCTTTGTAGGCCTCTTTAGTAGGCCTGTACTCTCTTTAGTAGGCCTGTACTCTTTAGTAGGCCTGTACTCTTTAGTAGGCCTGTACTCTTTAGTAGGCCTGTACTCTCTTTAGTAGACCTGTACTCTTTAGTAGACCTGTACTCTTTAATAGGCCTGTACTCTTTAGTAGGCCTGTACTCTTTAGTAGGCCTATACTCTCTTTAGTAGGCCTGTACTCTTTAGTAGACCTGTACTCTTTAGTAGGCCTGTACTCTTTAGTAGGCCTGTACTCTTTAGTAGGCCTGTACTCTTTAGTAGGCCTGTACTCTTTAGTAGGCCTGTACTCTCTTTAGTAGGCCTGTACTCTTTAGTAGGCCTGTACTCTCTTTAGTAGGCCTGTACTCTTTAGTAGGCTGTACTCTTTAGTAGGCCTGTACTCTTTAGTAGGCCTGTACTCTTTAGTAGGCCTGTACTCTTTAGTAGGCCTGTACTCTCTTTAGTAGGCCCTTACTCTTTAGTAGGCCTGTGCTCTCTTTAGTAGGCCTGTACTCTTTAGTATGCCTGTACTCTTTAGTAGGCCTATACTCTCTTTTGTAGACCTGTACTCTTTAATAGGCCTGTACTCTTTAGTAGGCCTATACTCTCTTTAGTAGACCTGTACTCTTTAGTAGGCCTATACTCTCTTTAGTAGGCCTGTACTCTTTAGTAGGCCTGTACTCTTTAGTAGGCCTGTCTCTTTAGTAGGCCTGTACTCTTTAGTAGGCCTGTACTCTTTAGTAGGCCTGTACTCTTTAGTAGGCCTGTACTCTCTTTAGTAGGCCTGTACTCTTTAGTAGGCCTGTACTCTCTTTAGTAGGGTCTTTAGTACTCTTTAGTAGGCCTGTACTCTTTAGTAGGCCTGTACTCTCTTTAGTAGGCCTGTACTCTCTTTAGTAGGCCTGTACTCTTTAGTAGGCCTGTACTCTCTTTAGTAGGCCTGTACTCTTTAGTAGGCCTGTACTCTTTAGTAGGTCTGTACTCTTTAGTAGCCTGCTCTTTAGTAGGCCTGTACTTTTTAGTAGGCCTGTACTCTTTAGTAGGCCTGTACTCTTTAGTAGACCTGTACTCTTTAGTAGGCCTGTACTCTCTTTAGTAGGCCTGTACTCTTTAGTAGGCCTGTACTCTTTAGTAGGCCTGTACTCTTTAGTAGGCCTGTACTCTTTAGTAGGCCTGTACTCTCTTTAGTAGGCCTGTACTCTTTAGTAGGCCTGTACTCTCTTTAGTAGGCCTGTACTCTTTAGTAGGCCTGTACTCTTTAGTAGGCCTGTACTCTTTAGTAGGCCTGTACTCTTTAGTAGGCCTGTACTCTTTAGTAGGCCTGTACTCTTTAGTAGGCCCTCTTTAGTAGGTCTGTACTCTTTAGTAGGCCTGTACTCTTTAGTAGGCTCTGTAGGCCTCTCTTTAGTAGCCTGTACTCTCTTTAGTAGGCCTGTACTCTTTAGTAGGCCTGTACTCTTTAGTAGGCCTGTACTCTTTAGTAGGCCTGTACTCTTTAGTAGGCCTGTACTCTTTAGTAGGCCTGTACTCTTTAGTAGGCCTGTACTCTCTTTAGTAGACCTGTACTCTTTAGTAGGCCTGTACTCTCTTTAGTAGGCCTGTAGACCTGTCTCTTTAGTAGGCCTGTACTCTTTAGTAGGCCTGTACTCTCTTTAGTAGAACTGTACTCTTTAGTAGGCCTATACTCTTTAGTAGGCCTGTACTCTTTAGTAGGCCTGTACTCTTTAGTAGGCCTATACTCTTTAGTAGGCCTGTACTCTTTAGTAGGCCTGTACTCTTTAGGACCTGTACTCTTTAGTAGGCCTGTACTCTCTTTAGTAGGCCTGTACTCTTTAGTAGGCCTGTACTCTTTAGTAGGTCTGTACTCTTTAGTAGGCCTGTACTCTTTAGTAGGTCTGTACTCTCTTTAGTAGGCCTGTACTCTTTAGTAGGCCTGTACTCTTTAGTAGGCCTGTACTCTTTAGTAGGTCTGTACTCTCTTTAGTAGGCCTGTACTCTCTTTAGTAGGTCTGTACTCTTTAGTAGGCCTGTACTCTTTAGTAGGCCTGTACTCTTTAGTAGGCCTGTACTCTCTTTAGTAGGCCTGTACTCTCTTTAGTAGGCCTGTACTCTCTTTAGTAGGCCTGTCTCTTTAGTAGGCCTGTACTCTTTAGTAGGCCTGTACTTTAGTAGACCTCTTTAGTAGGCCTGTACTCTTTAGTAGGCCTGTACTCTTTAGTAGGCCTGTACTCTTTAGTAGGCCTGTACTCTTTAGTAGGCCTGTACTCTTTAGTAGGCCTGTACTCTCTTTAGTAGGCCTGTACTCTTTAGTAGGCCTGTACTCTCTTTAGTAGGCCTGTACTCTCTTTAGTAGGCCTGTACTCTCTTTAGTAGGCCTGTACTCTTTAGTAGGCCTGTACTCTCTTTAGTAGGCCTGTACTCTCTTTAGTAGGCCTGTACTCTCTTTAGTAGGCCTACTCTCTTTAGTAGGCCTGTACTCTCTTTAGTAGGCCTGTACTCTTTAGTAGGCCTGTCTCTTTAGTAGGCCTGTACTCTCTTTAGTAGGCCTGTACTCTCTTTAGTAGGCCTGTACTCTCTTTAGTAGGCCTGTACTCTTTAGTAGGCCTGTACTCTTTAGTAGGCCTGTACTCTCTTTAGTAGGCCTGTACTCTCTTTAGTAGGCCTGTACTCTCTTTAGTAGGCCTGTACTCTCTTTAGTAGGCCTGTACTCTTTAGTAGGCCTGTACTCTTTAGTAGGCCTGTACTCTTTAGTAGGCCTGTACTCTCTTTAGTAGGCCTGTACTCTCTTTAGTAGACCTGTACTCTTTAGTAGGCCTGTACTCTCTTTAGTAGGCCTGTACTCTTTAGTAGGCCTGTACTCTCTTTAGTAGGCCTGTACTCTTTAGTAGGCCTGTACTCTTTAGTAGGCCTGTACTCTTTAGTAGGCCTGTACTCTCTTTAGTAGGCCTGTACTCTTTAGTAGGCCTGTACTCTTTAGTAGGTCTGTACTCTCTTTAGTAGGCCTGTACTCTTTAGTAGGCCTATACTCTTTAGTAGGCCTGTACTCTTTAGCAGACCTATACTCTTTAGTAGGTCTGTACTCTCTTTAGTAGGTCTGTACTCTCTTTAGTAGGCCTATACTCTTTAGTAGGCCTGTACTCTCTTTAGTAGAACCTGTACTCTTTAGTAGGCCTATACTCTTTAGTAGCCTGTACTCTTTAGTAGGCCTGTACTCTTTAGTAGGCCTATACTCTTTAGTAGGCCTGTACTCTTTAGTAGGCCTATACTCTTTAGCAGACCTGTACTCTTTAGTAGGCCTGTACTCTTTAGTAGGTCAGTACTCTTTAGTAGGCCTGTACTCTTTAGTAGGTCTGTACTCTTTAGTAGGCCTGTACTCTTTAGTAGGTCTGTACTCTCTTTAGTAGGCCTGTACTCTTTAGTAGGCCTGTACTCTCTTTAGTAGGTCTGTACTCTCTTTAGTAGGTCTGTACTCTCTTTAGTAGGCCTGTACTCTTTAGTAGGCCTGTACTCTTTAGTAGGTCTGTACTCTTTAGTAGGTCTGTACTCTCTTTAGTAGGTCTGTACTCTCTTTAGTAGGCCTATACTCTTTAGTAGGCCTGTACTCTCTTTAGTAGAACTGTACTCTTTAGTAGGCCTGTACTCTTTAGTAGGTCTGTACTCTCTTTAGTAGGTCTGTACTCTCTTTAGTAGACCTATACTTTTTAGTAGGCCTGTACTCTTTAGTAGGCCTGTACTCTTTAGTAGGCCTGTACTCTTTAATAGGTCAGTACTCTTTAGTAGGCCTGTACTCTTTAGTAGGCCTGTACTCTTTAGTAGGTCTGTACTCTCTTTAGTGGACCTATTCTTTAGAAGGCCTGTACTCTTTAGTAGGCCTGTACTCTCTTTAGTAGACCTATACTTTTTAGTAGGCCTGTACTCTTTAGTAGGCCTGTACTCTTTAGTAGGCCTATACTCGCTTTAGTAGACCTGTACTATTTAGTAGACCTGTACTCTCTTTACTAGGCCTATACTCTTTAGTAGGCCTGTACTCTTTAGTAGGCCTATACTCTTTAGTAGGCCTGTACTCTTTAGTAGACCTGTACTCTTTAGTAGGCCTGTACTCTTTAGTAGGCCTGTACTCTCTTTAGTAGGTCTGTACTCTTTAGTAGGCCTGTACTCTCTTTACTAGGCCTATACTCTTTAGTAGGCCTGTACTCTTTAGTAGGCCCTTTTTAGTAGGCTCTTTAGTAGGCCTGTACTCTTTAGTAGGCCTGTACTCTTTAGTAGGCCTGTACTCTTTAGTAGGCCTGTACTCTTTAGTAGGCCTGTACTCTTTAGTAGGTCTGTACTCTTTAGTAGGCCTGTACTCTTTAGTTACTCTTTAGTAGGCCTGTACTCTTTAGTAGGCCTGTACTCTCTTTAGTAGGCCTGTACTCTTTAGTAGGCCTGTACTCTTTAGTAGGCCTGTACTCTTTAGTAGGCCTGTACTCTCTTTAGTAGGCCTGTACTCTCTTTAGTAGGCCTGTACTCTTTAGTAGGCCTGTACTCTCTTTAGTAGGCCTTTACTCTCTTTAGTAGGCCTATACTCTTTAGTAGGCCTGTACTCTCTTTAGTAGGCCTGTACTCTTTAGTAGGCCTGTACTCTTTAGTAGGTCTGTACTCTCTTTAGTAGGCCTGTACTCTCTTTAGTAGGCCTGTACTCTTTAGTAGGCCTGTACTCTTTAGTAGGCCTGTACTCTTTAGTAGGCCTGTACTCTCTTTAGTAGGCCTGTACTCTTTAGTAGGCCTGTACTCTTTAGTAGGCCTGTACTCTCTTTAGTAGACCTGTACTCTTTAGTAGGCCTGTACTCTTTAGTAGGCCTGTACTCTTTAGTAGGCCTATACTCTCTTTAGTAGGCCTGTACTCTTTAGTAGGCCTGTACTCTTTAGTAGGCCTATACTCTTTGTACTCTCTTTAGTAGGCCTGTACTCTTTAGTAGGCCTGTACTCTTTAGTAGGCCTGTACTCTTTAGTAGGTACTCTTTAGTAGTTCTGTACTCTTTAGTAGGTCTGTACTCTTTAGTAGGCCTGTACTCTTTAGTAGGTCTGTACTCTCTTTAGTAGGTACTCTTTGTACTCTCTTTAGTAGGCCTGTACTCTTTAGTAGGCCTGTACTCTTTAGTAGGCCTGTACTCTTTAGTAGGCCTGTACTCTTTAGTAGGTCTGTACTCTTTAGTAGGCCTGTACTCTTTAGTAGGTCTGTACTCTCTTTAGTAGGCCTGTACTCTCTTCAGTAGACCTATACTCTTTAGTAGGCCTGTACTCTTTAGTAGACCTGTACTCTTTAGTAGGCCTGTACTCTTTAGTAGGCCTGTACTCTTTAGTAGGCCTGTACTCTTTAGTAGGCCTGTACTCTTTAGTAGGCCTGTACTCTTTAGTAGGCCTGTACTCTCTTTAGTAGACCTGTACTCTTTAGTAGGCCTGTACTCTTTAGTAGGTCAGTACTCTTTAGTAGGCCTGTACTCTTTAGTAGGCCTGTACTCTTTAGTAGGCCTGTACTCTTTAGTAGGCCTGTACTCTCTTTAGTAGGCCTGTACTCTTTAGTAGGGCTCTTTAGTAGGCCTGTACTCTTTAGTAGGCCTGTACTCTCTTTAGTAGCCTGTACTCTCTTTAGTAGGCCTGTACTCTCTTTAGTAGGCCTGTACTCTTTAGTAGGCCTGTACTCTTTAGTAGGCCTGTACTCTTTAGTAGGCCTGTACTCTCTTTAGTAGGCCTGTACTCTCTTTAGTAGGCCTGTACTCTCTTTAGTAGGCCTCTTTAGTAGGCCTGTACTCTCTTTAGTAGACCTGTACTCTTTAGTAGGCCTGTACTCTTTAGTAGGCCTGTACTCTTTAGTAGGCCTGTACTCTAGGTCTGTACTCTCTTTAGTAGGCCTGTACTCTTTAGTAGGCCTACTCTTTAGTAGGCCTGTACTCTCTTTAGTAGGCCTGTACTCTTTAGTAGGCCTGTACTCTTTAGTAGGCCTGTACTCTTTAGTAGGTCTGTACTCTCTTTAGTAGGCCTGTACTCTCTTTAGTAGGCCTGTACTCTTTAGTAGGCCTGTACTCTCTTTAGTAGGCCTGTACTCTTTAGTAGGCCTGTACTCTTTAGTAGGCCTGTACTCTTTAGTAGGCCTGTACTCTCTTTAGTAGGCCTGTACTCTTTAGTAGGCCTGTACTCTTTAGTAGGCCTGTACTCTTTAGTAGGCCTGTACTCTCTTTAGTAGGCCTGTACTCTCTTTAGTAGGCCTGTACTCTCTTTAGTAGGCCTGTACTCTCTTTAGTAGGCCTGTACTCTTTAGTAGGCCTGTACTCTTTAATAGGTCAGTACTCTTTAGTAGGCCTGTACTCTTTAGTAGGCCTGTACTCTTTAGTAGACCTGTACTCTTTAGTAGGCCTGTACTCTCTTTAGTAGGCCTGTACTCTTTAGTAGGCCTGTACTCTCTTTACTAGGCCTATACTCTTTAGTAGGCCTGTACTCTTTAGTAGGCCTATACTCTTTAGTAGGCCTGTACTCTCTTTAGTAGAACTGTACTCTTTAGTAGGCCTGTACTCTTTAGTAGGTCTGTACTCTCTTTAGTAGGCCTGTACTCTTTAGTAGGCCTGTACTCTTTAGTAGGCCTGTACTCTTTAGTAGGCCTATACTCTTTAGTAGGTCTGTACTCTCTTTAGTAGGCCTGTACTCTCTTTAGTAGGCCTGTACTCTTTAGTAGGCCTGTACTCTCTTTAGTAGGCCTGTACTCTTTAGTAGGCCTGTACTCTTTAATAGGTCTGTACTCTTTAGTAGGCCTGTACTCTTTAGTAGGCCTATACTCTTTAGTAGGCCTGTACTCTTTAGTAGGCCTATACTCTTTAGCAGACCTGTACTCTTTAGTAGGCCTGTACTCTTTAGTAGGTCAGTACTCTTTAGTAGGCCTGTACTCTTTAGTAGGTCTGTACTCTTTAGTAGGCCTGTACTCTTTAGTAGGTCTGTACTCTCTTTAGTAGGCCTGTACTCTTTAGTAGGTCTGTACTCTCTTTAGTAGGTCTGTACTCTCTTTAGTAGGTCTGTACTCTCTTTAGTAGGCTTGTACTCTTTAGTAGGCCTGTACTCTTTAGTAGGTCTGTACTCTCTTTAGTAGGTCTGTACTCTCTTTAGTAGGTCTGTACTCTCTTTAGTAGGCCTATACTCTTTAGTAGGCCTGTACTCTCTTTAGTAGAACTGTACTCTTTAGTAGGCCTGTACTCTTTAGTAGGTCTGTACTCTCTTTAGTAGGTCTGTACTCTCTTTAGTAGACCTATACTTTTTAGTAGGCCTGTACTCTTTAGTAGGCCTGTACTCTTTAGTAGGCCTGTACTCTTTAATAGGTCAGTACTCTTTAGTAGGCCTGTACTCTTTAGTAGGCCTGTACTCTTTAGTAGGTCTGTACTCTCTTTAGTGGACCTATATTCTTTAGAAGGCCTGTACTCTTTAGTAGGCCTGTACTCTCTTTAGTAGACCTATACTTTTTAGTAGGCCTGTACTCTTTAGTAGGCCTGTACTCTTTAGTAGGCCTATACTCGCTTTAGTAGACCTGTACTATTTAGTAGACCTGTACTCTCTTTACTAGGCCTATACTCTTTAGTAGGCCTGTACTCTTTAGTAGGTCTGTACTCTCTTTAGTAGGCCTGTACTCTTTAGTAGGCCTATACTCTTTAGTAGGCCTGTACTCTTTAGCAGACCTATACTCTTTAGTAGGTCTGTACTCTCTTTAGTAGGTCTGTACTCTCTTTAGTAGGCCTGTACTCTTTAGTAGGCCTGTACTCTCTTTAGTAGAACTGTACTCTTTAGTAGGCCTGTACTCTTTTAGGTAGTACTCTTTAGTAGGCCTGTACTCTTTAGTAGGCCTGTACTCTTTAGTAGGCCTGTACTCTTTAGTAGGCCTATACTCTTTAGCAGACCTGTACTCTTTAGTAGGCCTGTACTCTTTAGTAGGTCAGTACTCTTTAGTAGGCCTGTACTCTTTAGTAGGTCTGTACTCTTTAGTAGGCCTGTACTCTTTAGTAGGTCTGTACTCTTTAGTAGGCCTGTACTCTTTAGTAGGCCTGTACTCTTTAGTAGGTCTGTACTCTTTAGTTTCTTTAGTAGGTCTGTACTCTCTTTAGTAGGTCTGTACTCTCTTTAGTAGGTCTGTACTCTTTAGTAGGCCTTACTCTTTAGTAGGCCTGTACTCTTTAGTAGGCCTGTACTCTTTAGTAGGCCTGTACTCTTTAGTAGGTCTGTACTCTCTTTAGTAGGCCTGTACTCTCTTTAGTAGGCCTGTACTCTTTAGTAGGCCTGTACTCTTTAGTAGGCCTGTACTCTTTAGTAGGCCTGTCAGTACTCTTTAGTAGGCCTGTACTCTTTAGTAGGCCCTTTAGTAGGTCTGTACTCTCTTTAGTAGGCCTGTACTCTTTAGTAGGCCTGTACTCTTTAGTAGGCCTGTACTCTTTAGTAGACCTGTACTTTTAGTAGGCCTGTACTCTTTAGTAGGCCTGTACTCTTTAGTAGGCCTGTACTCTTTAGTAGGCCTGTACTCTTTAGTAGGCCTGTACTCTTTAGTAGGCCTGTACTCTTTAGTAGGCCTGTACTCTTTAGTAGGCCTGTACTCTTTAGTAGGCCTGTACTCTTTAGTAGACCTGTACTCTTTAGTAGGTCTGTACTCTTTAGTAGGCCTGTACTCTCTTTAGTAGGCCTGTACTCTTTAGTAGGCCTGTACTCTTTAGTAGGCCTGTACTGTCTTTAGTAGGCCTTTACTCTCTTTAGTAGGCCTGTACTCTTTAGTAGGCCTGTACTCTCTTTAGTAGGCCTGTACTCTTTAGTAGGCCTGTACTCTCTTTAGTAGGCCTGTACTCTTTAGTAGGCCTGTACTCTTTAGTAGGCCTGTACTCTTTAGTAGGCCTGTACTCTTTAGTAGGCCTGTATACTCTTTAGCAGACCTCTCTTTAGTAGGCCTGTACTCTTTAGTAGGTCAGTACTCTTTAGTAGGCCTGTACTCTTTAGTAGGTCTGTACTCTTTAGTAGGCCTGTACTCTTTAGTAGGCCTGTACTCTTTAGTAGGCCTGTACTCTTTAGTAGGCCTGTACTCTTTAGTAGGCCTGTACTCTTTAGTAGGTCTGTACTCTCTTTAGTAGGCCTGTACTCTCTTTAGTAGGCCTGTACTCTCTTTAGTAGGTCTGTACTCTCTTTAGTAGGCCTGTACTCTTTAGTAGGCCTGTACTCTTTAGTAGGCCTGTACTCTCTTTAGTAGGCCTGTACTCTTTAGTAGGCCTGTACTCTCTTTAGTAGGCCTGTACTCTTTAGTAGGCCTGTTCTTTAGTAGGCCTGTACTCTTTAGTAGGCCTGTACTCTTTAGTAGGCCTGTACTCTTTAGTAGGTCTGTACTCTCTTTAGTAGGCCTGTACTCTTTAGTAGGCCTGTACTCTTTAGTAGGCCTGTACTCTTTAGTAGGTCTGTACTCTCTTTAGTAGGCCTGTACTCTCTTTAGTAGGCCTGTACTCTTTAGTAGGCCTGTACTCTCTTTAGTAGGCCTGTACTCTTTAGTAGGCCTGTACTCTTTAGTAGGCCTGTACTCTCTTTAGTAGGCCTGTACTCTTTAGTAGGCCTGTACTCTTTAGTAGGCCTGCTCTTTAGTAGGTCTGTACTCTTTAGTAGGCCTGTACTCTCTTTAGTAGGCCTGTACTCTTTAGTAGGCCTGTACTCTCTTTAGTAGGCCTGTACTCTCTTTAGTAGGCCTGTACTCTCTTTAGTAGGCCTGTACTCTCTTTAGTAGGCCTGTACTCTTTAGTAGGCCTGTACTCTTTAGTAGGCCTGTACTCTTTAGTAGGCCTGTACTCTTTAGTAGGCCTGTACTCTTTAGTAGGCCTGTACTCTTTAGTAGGCCTGTACTCTTTAGTAGGCCTGTACTCTTTAGTAGGCCTGTACTCTTTAGTAGGCCTGTACTCTTTAGTAGGTCTGTACTCTCTTTAGTAGGCCTGTACTCTTTTTAGTACTCTTTAGTAGGCCTGTACTCTTTAGTAGGTCTGTACTCTCTTTAGTAGGCCTGTACTCTCTTTAGTAGGTCTGTACTCTCTTTAGTAGGCCTGTACTCTTTAGTAGGCCTGTACTCTTTAGTAGGTCTGTACTCTCTTTAGTAGGCCTGTACTCTTTAGTAGGCCTGTACTCTCTTTAGTAGGCCTGTACTCTTTAGTAGGCCTGTACTCTTTAGTAGGCCTGTACTCTTTAGTAGGCCTGTACTCTTTAGTAGGCCTGTACTCTTTAGTAGGCCTGTACTCTTTAGTAGGCCTGTACTCTTTAGTAGGCCTGTACTCTTTAGTAGGCCTGTACTCTTTAGTAGGCCTGTACTCTTTAGTAGGCCTGTACTCTTTAGTAGGCCTGTACTCTTTAGTAGGCCTGTACTCTTTAGTAGGCCTGTACTCTTTGTAGGCCTGTACTCTCTTTAGTAGGCCTGTACTCTCTTTAGTAGGTCTGTACTCTCTTTAGTAGGCCTGTACTCTTTAGTAGGTCTGTACTCTTTAGTAGGCCTGTACTCTTTAGTAGGCCTGTACTCTTTAGTAGGCCTTTAGTAGGCCTATACTCTTTAGTAGGCCTGTACTCTTTAGTAGGCCTGTACTCTTTAGTAGGCCTGTACTCTTTAGTAGGTCTGTACTCTTTAGTAGGCCTGTACTCTTTAGTAGGCCTTTAGTAGGCCTCTCTTTAGTAGGCCTGTACTCTTTAGTAGGCCTGTACTCTTTAGTAGGTCTGTACTCTGTAGTAGGTCTGTACTCTGTAGTAGGCCTGTACTCTCTTCAGTAGACCTATACTCTTTAGTAGGCCTGTACTCTTTAGTAGGCCTGTACTCTTTAGTAGGCCTGTACTCTTTAGTAGGCCTGTACTCTTTAGTAGGCCTGTACTCTTTAGTAGGCCTGTACTCTTTAGTAGGCCTGTACTCTTTAGTAGGCCTGTACTCTTTAGTAGGCCTGTACTCTTTAGTAGGCCTGTACTCTTTAGTAGGCCTGTACTCTTTAGTAGGCCTGTACTCTTTAGTAGGCCTGTACTCTCTTTAGTAGGCCTGTACTCTTTAGTAGGCCTGTACTCTTTAGTAGGCCTGTACTCTTTTAGGTAGGTAGGCCTGTACTCTTTAGTAGGCCTGTACTCTTTAGTAGGCCTGTACTCTTTAGTAGGCCTGTACTCTTTAGTAGGCCTGTACTCTTTAGTAGGCCTGTACTCTTTAGTAGGCCTGTACTCTTTAGTAGGCCTGTACTCTCTTTAGTAGACCTGTACTCTTTAGTAGGCCTGTACTCTCTTTAGTAGGCCTGTACTCTTTAGTAGGCCTGTACTCTTTAGTAGGCCTGTACTCTCTTTAGTAGACCTATACTCTTTAGTAGGCCTGTACTCTTTAGTAGGCCTGTACTCTTTAGTAGGCCTGTACTCTGTAGTAGGTCTGTACTCTGTAGTAGGCCTGTACTCTTTAGTAGGCCTGTACTCTTTTATACTCTTTAGCAGACCTGTACTCTTTAGTAGGCCTGTACTCTTTAGTAGGTCTGTACTCTTTAGTAGGCCTGTACTCTTTAGTAGGTCTGTACTCTTTAGTAGGCCTGTACTCTTTAGTAGGCCTGTACTCTTTAGTAGGCCTGTACTCTTTAGTAGGCCTGTACTCTTTAGTAGGCCTGTACTCTTTAGTAGGCCTGTACTCTCTTTAGTAGGTCTGTACTCTTTAGTAGGCCTGTACTCTCTTTAGTAGGTCTGTACTCTCTTTAGTAGGCCTACTACTCTTTAGTAGGCCTGTACTCTTTAGTAGGTCTGTACTCTTTAGTAGGTCTGTACTCTTTAGTAGGTCTGTACTCTTTAGTAGGCCTGTACTCTCTTTAGTAGGCCTGTACTCTTTAGTAGGCCTGTACTCTCTTTAGTAGACTCTCTTTAGTAGGCCTGTACTCTTTAGTAGGTCTGTACTCTCTTTAGTAGGCCTGTACTCTTTAGTAGGCCTGTACTCTTTAGTAGGCCTGTACTCTTTAGTAGGCCTGTACTCTCTTTAGTAGACCTATACCTTTAGTAGGTCTGTACTCTCTTTAGTAGGCCTGTACTCTTTAGTAGGCCTATACTCTTTAGTAGGCCTGTACTCTTTAGTAGGCCTGTACTCTTTAGTAGGCCTATACTCTTTAATAGGTCAGTACTCTTTAGTAGGCCTGTACTCTTTAGTAGGCCTGTACTCTTTAGTAGGCCTGTACTCTCTTTAGTAGGCCTGTACTCTTTAGTAGGCCTGTACTCTTTAGTAGGCCTGTACTCTTTTAGGTAGGCTCTTTGTAGGCCTACTCTTTAGTAGGCCTGTACTCTTTAGTAGGCCTGTACTCTTTAGTAGGCCTATACTCGCTTTAGTAGACCTGTACTATTTAGTAGACCTGTACTCTCTTTACTAGGCCTATACTCTTTAGTAGGCCTGTACTCTTTAGTAGGCCTATACTCTTTAGTAGGCCTGTACTCTTTAGCAGACCTATACTCTTTAGTAGGCCTGTACTCTTTAGTAGGCCTGTACTCTTTAGTAGGTCAGTACTCTTTAGTAGGCCTGTACTCTTTAGTAGGTCTGTACTCTTTAGTAGGCCTGTACTCTTTAGTAGGTCTGTACTCTCTTTAGTAGGCCTGTACTCTTTAGTAGGCCTGTACTCTTTAGTAGGCCTGTACTCTTTAGTAGGTCTGTACTCTCTTTAGTAGGCCTGTACTCTCTTTAGTAGGTCTGTACTCTCTTTAGTAGGTCTGTACTCTCTTTAGTAGGCCTGTACTCTTTAGTAGGTCTGTACTCTCTTTAGTAGGCCTGTACTCTCTTTAGTAGGCCTATACTCTTTAGTAGGCCTGTACTCTCTTTAGTAGAACTGTACTCTTTAGTAGGCCTGTACTCTTTAGTAGGTCTGTACTCTTTAGTAGGCCTGTACTCTTTAGTAGGCCTGTACTCTTTAGTAGGTCTGTACTCTCTTTAGTAGGCCTGTACTCTTTAGTAGGCCTGTACTCTTTTAGGTTAGTACTCTTTAGTAGGCCTGTACTCTTT
Source organism: Oncorhynchus nerka (assembly GCF_034236695.1). Classification (NCBI taxonomy): domain Eukaryota; kingdom Metazoa; phylum Chordata; class Actinopteri; order Salmoniformes; family Salmonidae; genus Oncorhynchus; species Oncorhynchus nerka. The sequence goes on along the minus strand of NC_088400.1, from coordinate 11,650,014 downwards.
AGTAGGTCTGTACTCTTTAGTAGGCCTGTACTCTTTAGTAGGCCTGTACTCTCTTTAGTAGGCCTGTACTCTTTAGTAGGCCTGTACTTTAGTAGGCCTGTTTAGTAGGCCTGTACTCTTTAGTAGGCCTGTACTCTTTAGTAGGCCTGTACTCTCTTTAGTAGGTCTGTACTCTTTAGTAGGTCTGTACTCTCTTTAGTAGGCCTGTACTCTCTTTAGTAGGTCTGTACTCTTTAGTAGGTCTGTACTCTCTTTAGTAGGCCTGTACTCTTTAGTAGGCCTGTACTCTTTAGTAGAACTGTACTCTTTAGTAGGCCTGTACTCTTTAGTAGGTCTGTACTCTCTTTAGTAGGCCTGTACTCTTTAGTAGGCCTGTACTCTTTAGTAGGCCTGTACTCTTTAGCAGACCTGTACTCTTAGTAGGCCTGTACTCTTTAGTAGGCCTGTACTCTTTAGTAGGCCTGTACTCTTTAGTAGGCCTGTACTCTTTAGTAGAACTGTACTCTTTAGTAGGCCTGTACTCTTTTAGGTAGTACTCTTTAGTAGGCCTGTACTCTTTAGTAGGCCTGTACTCTTTAGTAGGCCTGTACTCTTTAGTAGGCCTGTACTCTTTAGTAGGCCTGTACTCTCTTTAGTAGGCCTGTACTCTTTAGTAGGTCTGTACACTCTTTAGTAGGCCTGTACTCTTTAGTAGGCCTGTACTCTTTAGTAGGCCTGTACTCTTTAGTAGGGCTGTACTCTCTTTAGTAGGCCTGTACTCTTTAGTAGGCCTGTACTCTTTAGTAGGTCTGTACTCTCTTTAGTAGGCCTGTACTCTCTTTAGTAGGTCTGTACTCTCTTTAGTAGGCCTGTACTCTTTAGTAGGCCTGTACTCTTTAGTAGGCCTGTACACTTTAGTAGGTCTGTACTCTTTAGTAGGCCTGTACACTTTAGTAGGTCTGTACTCTCTTTAGTAGGTCTGTACTCTTTAGTAGGCCTGTACTCTTTAGTAGGCCTGTACTCTTTAGTAGGCCTGTACTCTTTAGTAGGCCTGTACTCTTTAGTAGGCCTGTACTCTCTTTAGTAGGCCTGTACTCTTTTAGTAGGCCTGTACTCTTTAGTAGGCCTGTACTTTAGTAGGCCTAGTAGGCCTACTCTTTAGTAGGTCAGTACTCTTTAGTAGGCCTGTACTCTTTAGTAGACCTGTACTCTTTAGTAGGTCTGTACTCTCTTTAGTAGGCCTGTACTCTCTTTAGTAGGCCTGTACTCTTTAGTAGGCCTGTACTCTTTAATAGGTCAGTACTCTTTAGTAGGCCTGTACTCTTTAGTAGGTCTGTACTCTCTTTAGTAGGCCTGTACTCTTTAGTAGGCCTGTACTATTTAGTAGGTCTGTACTCTCTTTAGTAGGCCTGTACTCTCTTTAGTAGGTCTGTACTCTCTTTAGTAGGTCTGTACTCTCTTTAGTAGGCCTGTACTCTTTAGTAGGTCTGTACTCTCTTTAGTAGGCCTGTACTCTTTAGTAGGCCTATACTCTTTAGTAGGCCTGTACTCTTTAGCAGACCTATACTCTTTAGTAGGCCTGTACTCTTTAGTAGGTCAGTACTCTTTAGTAGGCCTGTACTCTTTAGTAGACCTGTACTCTTTAGTAGGTCTGTACTCTCTTTAGTAGGCCTGTACTCTCTTTAGTAGGCCTGTACTCTTTAGTAGGCCTGTACTCTTTAATAGGTCAGTACTCTTTAGTAGGCCTGTACTCTTTAGTAGGTCTGTACTCTCTTTAGTAGGCCTGTACTCTTTAGTAGGCCTGTACTATTTAGTAGGCCTGTACTCTTTAGTAGGTCTGTACTCTCTTTAGTAGGCCTGTACTCTCTTTAGTAGGTCTGTACTCTCTTTAGTAGGTCTGTACTCTCTTTAGTAGGCCTGTACTCTTTAGTAGGTCTGTACTCTCTTTAGTAGGTCTGTACTCTCTTTTAGGTATACCTTTAGTAGGCCTGTCTCTTTAGTAGAACTGTACTCTTTAGTAGGCCTATACTCTTTAATAGGTCAGTACTCTTTAGTAGGCCTGTACTCTTTAGTAGGCCTGTACTCTATAGTAGGCCTGTACTCTTTAGCAGACCTGTACTCTTTAGTAGGCCTGTACTCTTTAGTAGGCCTGTACTCTTTAGTAGGCCTGTACTCTTTAGTAGGTCTGTACTCTTTAGTAGGCCTGTACTCTTTAGTAGGCCTGTACTCTTTAGTAGGTCTGTACTCTTTAGTAGGCCTGTACTCTCTTTAGTAGGCCTGTACTCTTTAGTAGGCCTGTACTCTCTTTAGTAGGTCTGTACTCTTTAGTAGGTCTGTACTCTCTTTAGTAGGTCTGTACTCTCTTTAGTAGGTCTGTACTCTCTTTAGTAGGCCTATACTCTTTAGTAGGCCTGTACTCTTTAGTAGAACTGTACTCTTTAGTAGGCCTGTACTCTTTAGTAGGTCTGTACTCTCTTTAGTAGGCCTGTACTCTTTAGTAGGCCTGTACTTTAGTAGGCCTGTACTCTTTAGTAGACCTATACTCTTTAGTAGGTCTGTACTCTCTTTAGTAGGTCTGTACTCTCTTTAGTAGGCCTATACTCTTTAGTAGGCCTGTACTCTCTTTAGTAGAACTGTACTCTTTAGTAGGCCTGTACTCTTTAGTAGGTCTGTACTCTTTAGTAGGCCTGTACTCTTTAGTAGGCCTGTACTCTTTAGTAGGTCTGTACTCTCTTTAGTAGGCCTGTACTCTTTAGTAGGCCTGTACTCTTTAGTAGGCCTGTACTCTTTAGTAGGCCTGTACTCTTTAGTAGGTCTGTACTCTTTAGTAGGCCTGTACTCTTTAGTAGGCCTGTACTCTTTAGTAGACCTGTACTCTCTTTAGTAGGCCTACTCTCTTTAGTAGGCCTGTACTCTTTAGTAGGTTACTCTTTAGTAGGCCTGTACTCTTTAGTAGGCCTGTACTCTTTAGTAGGCCTGTACTCTTTAGTAGGCCTGTACTCTTTAGTAGGCCTGTACTCTCTTTAGTAGGCCTGTACTCTTTAGTAGGCCTGTACTCTTTAGTAGGCCTGTACTCTCTTTAGTAGGTCTGTACTCTCTTTAGTAGGTCTGTACTCTCTTTAGTAGGCCTGTACTCGTTAGTAGGTCTGTACTCTCTTTAGTAGGTCTGTACTCTCTTTAGTAGGTCTGTACTCTCTTTAGTAGGTCTGTACTCTCTTTAGTAGGCCTATACTCTTTAGTAGGCCTGTACTCTCTTTAGTAGAACTGTACTCTTTAGTAGGCCTGTACTCTTTAGTAGGTCTGTACTCTCTTTAGTAGGCCTGTACTCTTTAGTAGGCCTATACTCTTTAGTAGGCCTGTACTCTTTAGCAGACCTATACTCTTTAGTAGGTCTGTACTCTCTTTAGTAGGTCTGTACTCTCTTTAGTAGGCCTATACTCTTTAGTAGGCCTGTACTCTCTTTAGTAGAACTGTACTCTTTAGTAGGCCTATACTCTTTAATAGGTCAGTACTCTTTAGTAGGCCTGTACTCTTTAGTAGGCCTATACTCTTTAGTAGGCCTGTACTCTTTAGTAGGTACTCTTTAGTAGGCCTGTACTCTTTAGTAGGCCTGTACTTTAGTAGGCCTGTACTTTAGTAGGTCTGTACTCTTTAGTAGGCCTGTACTCTTTAGTAGGCCTGTACTCTTTAGTAGGCCTGTACTCTTTAGTAGGCCTGTACTCTTTAGTAGGCCTGTACTCTTTAGTAGGCCTGTACTCTCTTTAGTAGGCCTCTTTACTTTTCTTTAGTAGGTCTGTACTCTTTTTAGGCCTGTACTCTTTAGTAGGTCTGTACTCTCTTTAGTAGGCCTGTACTCTTTAGTAGGCCTGTACTCTTTAGTAGGCCTGTACTCTTTAGTAGGCCTGTACTCTTTAGTAGGTCAGTACTCTCTTTAGTAGGCCTGTACTCTTTAGTAGGCCTGTACTCTTTAGTAGGCCTGTACTCTTTAGTAGGCCTGTACTCTTTAGTAGAACTAGCAGTACTCTTTAGTAGGCCTGTACTCTTTACTCTTTAGTAGGCCTGTACTCTTTAGTAGGCCTGTACTCTTTAGTAGGCCTGTACTCTCTTTAGTAGGCCTGTACTCTTTAGTAGGCCTGTACTCTTTAGTAGGCCTGTACTCTTTAATAGGTCTCTTTAGTAGGCCTGTACTCTTTAGTAGGTCTGTACTCTCTTTAGTAGGCCTGTACTCTTTAGTAGGCCTGTACTTTAGTAGGCCTGTACTCTTTAGTAGGTCTGTACTCTTTAGTAGGCCTGTACTCTTTAGTAGGCCTGTACTCTCTTTAGTAGGTCTGTACTCTTTAGTAGGCCTGTACTCTTTAGTAGGTCTCTTTAGTAGGCCTGTACTCTCTTTAGTAGGCCTGTACTCTTTAGTAGGCCTGTACTTTAATAGGTCAGTACTCTTTAGTAGGCCTGTACTCTTTAGTAGGCCTACTCTCTTTAGTAGGCCTGTACTCTTTAGCAGACCTGTACTCTTTAGTAGGCCTGTACTCTTTAGTAGGCCTGTACTCTTTAGTAGGCCTGTACTCTTTAGTAGGCCTGTACTCTTTAGTAGGCCTGTACTCTTTAGTAGGCCTGTACTCTTTAGTAGGCCTGTACTCTCTTTAGTAGGTCTGTACTCTTTAGTAGGCCTGTACTCTTTAGTAGGCCTGTACTCTTTAGTAGGTCTGTACTCTCTTTAGTAGGCCTGTACTCTTTAGTAGGTCTGTACTCTTTAGTAGGCCTGTACTCTTTAGTAGGCCTGTACTCTTTAGTAGGCCTGTACTCTCTTTAGTAGAACTGTACTCTTTAGTAGGCCTGTACTCTTTAGTAGGTCTGTACTCTTTAGTAGGCCTGTACTCTTTAGTAGGCCTGTACTCTTTAGTAGGCCTGTACTCTTTTTAGACCTGTACTCTTTAGTAGGTTGTACTCTCTTTAGTAGGTCTGTACTCTCTTTAGTAGGCCTGTACTCTTTAGTAGGCCTGTACTCTCTTTAGTAGAACTGTACTCTTTAGTAGGCCTATACTCTTTAATAGGTCAGTACTCTTTAGTAGGCCTGTACTCTTTAGTAGGCCTATACTCTTTAGTAGGCCTGTACTCTTTAGTAGGCCTGTACTCTTTTAGCAGACCTGTACTCTTTAGTAGGCCTGTACTCTTTAGTAGGCCTGTACTTTAGTAGGTCAGTACTCTTTAGTAGGCCTGTACTCTTTAGTAGGCCTGTACTCTTTAGTAGACCTGTACTCTTTAGTAGGCCTGTACTCTCTTTAGTAGGCCTGTACTCTTTAGCAGACCTGTACTCTTTAGTAGGCCTGTACTCTTTAGTAGGTCTGTACTCTTTAGTAGGCCTGTACTCTTTAGTAGGCCTGTACTCTTTAGTAGGCCTGTACTCTTTAGTAGGCCTGTACTCTTTAGTAGGTCTGTACTCTTTAGTAGGCCTGTACTCTTTAGTAGGCCTGTACTCTTTAGTAGGCCTGTACTCTTTAGTAGGTCTGTACTCTTTAGTAGGTCTGTACTCTCTTTAGTAGGCCTGTACTCTTTAGTAGGTCTGTACTCTTTAGTAGGTCTGTACTCTCTTTAGTAGGTCTGTACTCTCTTTAGTAGGTCTGTACTCTCTTTAGTAGGCCTGTACTCTTTAGTAGGTCTGTACTCTCTTTAGTAGGCCTGTACTCTTTAGTAGGCCTGTACTCTTTAGTAGGTCTGTACTCTCTTTAGTAGGCCTGTACTCTTTAGTAGGTACTCTTTAGTAGGCCTGTCTCTTTAGTAGGCCTGTACTCTTTAGTAGGTCTGTACTCTCTTTAGTAGGTCTGTACTCTCTTTAGTAGGCCTATACTCTTTAGTAGGCCTGTACTCTCTTTAGTAGAACTGTACTCTTTAGTAGGCCTGTACTCTTTAATAGGTCAGTACTCTTTAGTAGGCCTGTACTCTTTAGTAGGCCTGTACTCTTTAGTAGGCCTGTACTCTTTAGTAGGCCTATACTCTTTAGCAGACCTGTACTCTTTAGTAGGCCTGTACTCTTTAGTAGGCCTGTACTCTTTAATAGGTCAGTACTCTTTAGTAGGCCTGTACTCTTTAGTAGGCCTGTACTCTTTAGTAGACCTGTACTCTTTAGTAGGCCTGTACTCTCTTTAGTAGGCCTGTACTCTTTAGTAGGCCTATACTCTTTAGCAGACCTATACTCTTTAGTAGGCCTGTACTCTTTAGTAGGTCAGTACTCTTTAGTATTTCTGTACTCTTTAGTAGGTCTGTACTCTTTATTAGGCCTGTACTCTTTAGTAGGTCTGTACTCTCTTTAGTAGGCCTGTACTCTTTCGTAGGCCTGTACTCTTTCGTAGGCCTGTACTCTTTAGTAGGTCTGTACTCTTTTTAGTAGGCCTGTACTCTCTTTAGTAGGTCTGTACTCTCTTTAGTAGGTCTGTACTCTCTTTAGTAGGCCTGTACTCTTTAGTAGGTCTGTACTCTCTTTAGTAGGTCTGTACTCTCTTTAGTAGGCCTATACTCTTTAGTAGGCCTGTACTCTCTTTAGTAGAACTGTACTCTTTAGTAGGCCTGTACTCTTTAATAGGTCAGTACTCTTTAGTAGGCCTGTACTCTTTAGTAGGCCTGTACTCTCTTTAGTAGGCCTGTACTCTTTAGCAGACCTGTACTCTTTAGTAGGCCTGTACTCTTTAGTAGGTCAGTACTCTTTAGTAGGCCTGTACTCTTTAGTAGGTCTGTACTCTTTAGTAGGCCTGTACTCTTTAGTAGGCCTGTACTCTTTAGTAGGTCTGTACTCTCTTTAGTAGGCCTGTACTCTTTAGTAGGCCTGTACTCTTTAGTAGGCCTGTACTCTTTAGTAGGCCTGTACTCGTTAGTAGGTCTGTACTCTCTTTAGTAGGTCTGTACTCTCTTTAGTAGGTCTGTACTCTCTTTAGTAGGCCTGTACTCTCTTTAGTAGGCCTGTACTCTCTTTAGTAGGTCTGTACTCTCTTTAGTAGGTCTGTACTCTCTTTAGTAGGCCTGTACTCTTTAGTAGGTCTGTACTCTTTAGGTAGGCCTAGTAGGCCTGTACTCTTTAGTAGGCCTGTACTCTTTAGTACTGTACTCTTTAGTAGGTCTGTACTCTCTTTAGTAGGCCTGTACTCTTTAGTAGGCCTATACTTTTTAGTAGGCCTGTACTCTTTAGCAGACCTATACTCTTTAGTAGGTCTGTACTCTCTTTAGTAGGTCTGTACTCTCTTTAGTAGGCCTATACTCTTTAGTAGGCCTGTACTCTCTTTAGTAGAACTGTACTCTTTAGTAGGCCTATACTCTTTAATAGGTCAGTACTCTTTAGTAGGCCTGTACTCTTTAGTAGGCCTATACTCTTTAGTAGGCCTGTACTCTTTAGTAGGCCTATACTCTTTAGCAGACCTGTACTCTTTAGTAGGCCTGTACTCTTTAGTAGGTCAGTACTCTTTAGTAGGCCTGTACTCTTTAGTAGGTCTGTACTCTTTAGTAGGCCTGTACTCTTTAGTAGGTCTGTACTCTCTTTAGTAGGCCTGTACTCTTTAGTAGGCCTGTACTCTTTAGTAGGCCTGTACTCTTTAGTAGGTCTGTACTCTCTTTAGTAGGTCTGTACTCTCTTTAGTAGGTCTGTACTCTTTAGTAGGCCTGTACTCTTTAGTAGGCCTGTACTCTTTAGTAGGTCTGTACTCTTTAGTAGGTCTGTACTCTCTTTAGTAGGTCTGTACTCTCTTTAGTAGGCCTGTACTCTTTAGTAGGTCTGTACTCTCTTTAGTAGGCCTGTACTCTCTTTAGTAGGTCTGTACTCTCTTTAGTAGGCCTGTACTCTCTTTAGTAGGCCTGTACTCTTTTACTTTTAGTAGGCCAGTACTCTTTAGTAGGCCTGTACTCTTTAGTAGGCCTGTACTCTTTAGTAGACCTGTACTCTTTAGTAGGCCTGTACTTTTTAGTAGGCCTGTACTCTCTTTAGTAGGCCTATACTCTTTAGTAGGCCTGTACTCTTTAGTAGGCCTATACTCTTTAGTAGGCCTGTACTCTTTAGTAGGCCTATACTCTTTAGCAGACCTATACTCTTTAGTAGGCCTGTACTCTTTAGTAGGTCAGTACTCTTTAGTAGGTCTGTACTCTTTAGTAGGTCTGTACTCTTTAGTAGGCCTGTACTCTTTAGTAGGTCTGTACTCTCTTTAGTAGGCCTGTACTCTTTAGTAGGCCTGTACTATTTAGTAGGCCTGTACTTTAGTAGGTCTGTACTCTTTAGTAGGCCTGTACTCTCTTTAGTAGGTCTGTACTCTCTTTAGTAGGTCTGTACTCTCTTTAGTAGGCCTGTACTCTTTAGTAGGTCTGTACTCTCTTTAGTAGGTCTGTACTCTCTTTAGTAGGCCTATACTCTTTAGTAGGCCTGTACTCTCTTTAGTAGAACTGTACTCTTTAGTAGGCCTATACTCTTTAATAGGTCAGTACTCTTTAGTAGGGCTCTTTAGTAGGCCTGTACTCTTTAGTAGGCCTGTACTCTTTAGCAGACCTGTACTCTTTAGTAGGCCTGTACTCTTTAGTAGGTTACTCTTTAGTAGGCCTGTACTCTTTAGTAGGCCTGTACTCTTTAGTAGGGTACTCTTTAGTAGGCCTATACTCTTTAGTAGGCCTGTACTCTTTAGTAGGCCTGTACTCTTTAGTAGGCCTGTACTCTTTAGTAGGCCTGTACTCTTTAGTAGGCCTGTACTCTTTAGTAGGCCTGTACTCTTTAGTAGGCCTGTACTCTTTAGTAGGCCTGTACTCTCTTTAGTAGGCCTGTACTCTTTAGTAGGTCTGTACCTCTTTAGTAGGTCTGTACTCTCTTTAGTAGGCCTGTACTCTTTAGTAGGTCTGTACTCTTTAGTAGGCCTGTACTCTTTAGTAGGTCTGTACTCTCTTTAGTAGGCCTGTACTCTTTAGTAGGCCTGTACTCTTTAGTAGGCCTGTACTCTTTAGTAGGTCTGTACTCTCTTTAGTAGGCCTGTACTCTCTTTAGTAGGTCTGTACTCTCTTTAGTAGGTCTGTACTCTCTTTAGTAGGCCTGTACTCTTTAGTAGGCCTGTACTCTTTAGTAGGTCTGTACTCTCTTTAGTAGGCCTATACTCTTTAGTAGGCCTGTACTCTTTAGTAGAACTGTACTCTTTAGTAGGCCTATACTTTAATAGGCCTGTACTCTTTAGTAGGCCTGTACTCTTTAGTAGGCCCTACTCTTTAGTAGGCCTGTACTCTTTAGTAGACCTGTACTCTTTAGTAGGCCTGTACTCTTTAGTAGGTACTCTTTAGTAGGCCTGTACTCTTTAGTAGGTCTGTACTCTTTAGTAGGCCTGTACTCTGTACTCTTTAGTAGGCCTGTACTCTTTAGTAGGCCTGTGTACTCTTTAGTAGGTCTGTACTCTTTAGTAGGCCTGTACTCTTTAGTAGGTCTGTACTCTTTAGTAGGCCTGTACTCTTTAGTAGGTCTGTACTCTTTAGTAGGTCTGTACTCTTTAGTAGGTCTGTACTCTCTTTAGTAGGTCTGTACTCTCTTTAGTAGGCCTGTACTCTTTAGTAGGCCTGTACTCTCTTTAGTAGAACTGTCTTTAGTAGGCCTGTACTCTTTAGTAGGTCTGTACTCTCTTTAGTAGGCCTGTACTCTTTAGTAGGCCTGTACTCTTTAGTAGGTCTGTACTCTTTAGTAGGTACTCTCTTTAGTAGGTCTGTACTCTCTTTAGTAGGCCTATACTCTTTAGTAGGCCTGTACTCTCTTTAGTAGAACTGTACTCTTTAGTAGGCCTGTACTCTTTAATAGGTCTGTACTCTTTAGTAGGCCTGTACTCTTTAGTAGGCCTATACTCTTTAGTAGGCCTGTACTCTCTTTAGTAGGCCTATACTCTTTAGCAGACCTGTACTTTTAGTAGGCCTGTACTCTTTAGTAGGTCTGTACTCTTTAGTAGGTCTGTACTCTTTAGTAGGTCTGTACTCTTTAGTAGGCCTGTACTCTTTAGTAGGTCTGTACTCTTTAGTAGGCCTGTACTCTTTAGTAGGCCTGTACTCTTTAGTAGGCCTGTACTCTTTAGTAGGTCTGTCTTTAGTAGGTCTGTACTCTCTTTAGTAGGTCTGTACTCTCTTTAGTAGGCCTGTACTCTTTAGTAGGCTGTACTCTTTAGTAGGTCTGTACTCTCTTTAGTAGGTCTGTACTCTCTTTAGTAGGTCTGTACTCTCTTTAGTAGGCCTGTACTCTTTAGTAGGCCTGTACTCTTTAGTAGGTCTGTACTCTTTAGTAGGTCTGTATTCTTTAGTAGGCCTGTACTCTCTTTAGTAGGCCTGTACTCTTTAGTAGGCCTGTACTCTTTAATAGGTCAGTACTCTTTAGTAGGCCTATACTCTTTAGTAGGCCTGTACTCTTTAGTAGACCTGTACTCTCTTTAGTAGGCCTGTACTCTTTAGTAGGCCTGTACTCTCTTTACTAGGCCTATACTCTTTAGTAGGCCTGTACTCTTTAGTAGGCCTGTACTCTTTAGTAGGCCTGTACTCTTTAGTAGGCCTATACTCTTTTAGCAGACCTGTACTCTTTAGTAGGCCTGTACTCTTTAGTAGGTCTGTACTCTTTAGTAGTTCTGTACTCTTTAGTAGGTCTGTACTCTTTAGTAGGCCTGTACTCTTTAGTAGGTCTGTACTCTCTTTAGTAGGCCTGTACTTTAGTAGGCCTGTACTATTTAGTAGGCCTGTACTCTTTAGTAGGTCTGTACTCTCTTTAGTAGGCCTGTACTCTCTTTAGTAGGTCTGTACTCTCTTTAGTAGGTCTGTACTCTCTTTAGTAGGCCTGTACTCTTTAGTAGGTCTGTACTCTCTTTAGTAGGTCTGTACTCTCTTTAGTAGGCCTATACTCTTTAGTAGGCCTGTACTCTCTTTAGTAGAACTGTACTCTTTAGTAGGCCTATACTCTTTAATAGGTCAGTACTCTTTAGTAGGCCTGTACTCTTTAGTAGGCCTGTACTCTATAGTAGGCCTGTACTCTTTAGCAGACCTGTACTCTTTAGTAGGCCTGTACTCTTTAGTAGGTCAGTACTCTTTAGTAGGCCTGTACTCTTTAGTAGGTCTGTACTCTTTAGTAGGCCTGTACTCTTTAGTAGGCCTGTACTCTTTAGTAGGTCTGTACTCTCTTTAGTAGGCCTGTATTCTTTAGTAGGCCTGTACTCTTTAGTAGGCCTGTACTCTTTAGTAGGCCTGTACTCTTTAGTAGGTCTGTACTCTCTTTAGTAGGTCTGTACTCTCTTTAGTAGGCTTGTACTCTTTAGTAGGCTTGTACTCTTTAGTAGGTCTGTACTCTCTTTAGTAGGTCTGTACTCTCTTTAGTAGGTCTGTACTCTCTTTAGTAGGCCTGTACTCGTTAGTAGGTCTGTACTCTCTTTAGTAGGTCTCTCTTTAGTAGGTCTGTACTCTCTTTAGTAGGTCTGTACTCTCTTTAGTAGGCCTGTACTCTCTTTAGTAGGCCTGTACTCTTTACTGTACTCTTTAGTAGGTCTGTACTCTCTTTAGTAGGTCTGTACTCTTTAGTAGGCCTGTACTCTTTAGTAGGCCTGTACTCTTTAGTAGACCTGTACTCTTTAGTAGGTCTGTACTCTCTTTAGTAGGTCTGTACTCTCTTTAGTAGGCCTGTACTCTCTTTAGTAGGCCTGTACTCTTTAGTAGGCCTGGCTCTTTAGTAGGCCTGTACTCTTTAGTAGGCCTGTACTACTCTTTAGTAGGCCTGTACTCTTTAGTAGGCCTGTACTCTTTAGTAGGCCTGTACTCTTTAGTAGGTCAGTACTCTTTAGTAGGCCTGTACTCTTTAGTAGGCCTGTACTCTTTAGTAGGCCTGTACTCTTTAGTAGGCCTGTACTCTTTAGTAGGCCTGTACTCTCTTTAGTAGGCCTATACTCTTTAGTAGGCCTGTACTCTTTAGTAGGCCTGTACTCTTTAGTAGGCCTGTACTCTTTAGTAGGCCTGTACTCTTTAGCAGACCTGTACTCTTTAGTAGGCCTGTACTCTTTAGTAGGTCAGTACTCTTTAGTAGTTCTGTACTCTTTAGTAGGTCTGTACTCTTTATTAGGCCTGTACTCTTTAGTAGGTCTGTACTCTCTTTAGTAGGCCTGTACTCTTTAGTAGGCCTGTACTATTTAGTAGGCCTGTACTCTTTAGTAGGCCTATACTCTTTAGTAGGCCTGTACTCTTTAGTAGGTCTGTACTCTCTTTAGTAGGTCTGTACTCTCTTTAGTAGGCCTGTACTCTTTAGTAGGTCTGTACTCTCTTTAGTAGGTCTGTACTCTCTTTAGTAGGCCTATACTCTTTAGTAGGCCTGTACTCTCTTTAGTAGAACTGTACTCTTTAGTAGGCCTATACTCTTTAATAGGTCAGTACTCTTTAGTAGGCCTGTACTCTTTAGTAGGCCTGTACTCTTTAGTAGGCCTGTACTCTTTTAGACCTGTACTCTTTAGTAGGCCTGTACTCTTTAGTAGGTCTGTACTCTTTAGTAGGCCTGTACTCTTTAGTAGGTACTCTTTAGTAGGCCTGTACTCTTTAGTAGGCCTGTACTCTTTAGTAGGTCTGTACTCTCTTTAGTAGGCCTGTACTCTCTTTAGTAGGCCTGTACTCTTTAGTAGGCCTGTACTCTTTAGTAGGTCTGTACTCTCTTTAGTAGGTCTGTACTCTCTTTAGTAGGTCTGTACTCTCTTTAGTAGGCTTGTACTCTTTAGTAGGCTTGTACTCTTTAGTAGGTCTGTACTCTCTTTAGTAGGTCTGTACTCTCTTTAGTAGGTCTGTACTCTCTTTAGTAGGCCTGTACTCGTTAGTAGGTCTGTACTCTCTTTAGTAGGTCTGTACTCTCTTTAGTAGGTCTGTACTCTCTTTAGTAGGCCTGTACTCTCTTTAGTAGGCCTGTACTCTTTAGTAGGCCTGTACTCTTTAATAGGTCAGTACTCTTTAGTAGGCCTGTACTCTTTAGTAGGCCTGTACTCTTTAGTAGACCTGTACTCTTTAGTAGGCCTGTACTCTCTTTAGTAGGCCTGTACTCTTTAGTAGGCCTGTACTCTCTTTACTAGGCCTATACTCTTTAGTAGGCCTGTACTCTTTAGTAGGCCTATACTCTTTAGTAGGCCTGTACTCTTTAGTAGGCCTATACTCTTTAGCAGACCTATACTCTTTAGTAGGCCTGTACTCTTTAGTAGGTCAGTACTCTTTAGTAGTTCTGTACTCTTTAGTAGGTCTGTACTCTTTATTAGGCCTGTACTCTTTAGTAGGTCTGTACTCTCTTTAGTAGGCCTGTACTCTTTAGTAGGCCTGTACTATTTAGTAGGCCTGTACTCTTTAGTAGGTCTGTACTCTCTTTAGTAGGCCTGTACTCTCTTTAGTAGGTCTGTACTCTCTTTAGTAGGTCTGTACTCTCTTTAGTAGGCCTGTACTCTTTAGTAGGTCTGTACTCTCTTTAGTAGGTCTGTACTCTCTTTAGTAGGCCTATACTCTTTAGTAGGCCTGTACTCTCTTTAGTAGAACTGTACTCTTTAGTAGGCCTATACTCTTTAATAGGTCAGTACTCTTTAGTAGGCCTGTACTCTTTAGTAGGCCTGTACTCTTAGTAGGCCTGTACTCTTTAGCAGACCTGTACTCTTTAGTAGGCCTGTACTCTTTAGTAGGTCAGTACTCTTTAGTAGGCCTGTACTCTTTAGTAGGTCTGTACTCTTTAGTAGGCCTGTACTCTTTAGTAGGCCTGTACTCTTTAGTAGGTCTGTACTCTCTTTAGTAGGCCTGTACTCTTTAGTAGGCCTGTACTCTTTAGTAGGCCTGTACTCTTTAGTAGGTCTGTACTCTCTTTAGTAGGCCTGTACTCTCTTTAGTAGGCCTGTACTCTCTTTAGTAGGTCTGTACTCTCTTTAGTAGGTCTGTACTCTCTTTAGTAGGCCTGTACTCTTTAGTAGGTCTGTACTCTCTTTAGTAGGTCTGTACTCTCTTTAGTAGGTCTGTACTCTCTTTAGTAGGTCTGTACTCTCTTTAGTAGGCCTATACTCTTTAGTAGGCCTGTACTCTCTTTAGTAGAACTGTACTCTTTAGTAGGCCTGTACTCTTTAGTAGGTCTGTACTCTCTTTAGTAGGCCTGTACTCTTTAGTAGGCCTATACTCTTTAGTAGGCCTGTACTCTTTAGCAGACCTATACTCTTTAGTAGGTCTGTACTCTCTTTAGTAGGTCTGTACTCTCTTTAGTAGGCCTATACTCTTTAGTAGGCCTGTACTCTCTTTAGTAGAACTGTACTCTTTAGTAGGCCTATACTCTTTAATAGGTCAGTAGGCCTGTACTCTTTAGTAGGCCTGTACTCTTTAGTAGGCCTATACTCTTTAGTAGGCCTGTACTCTTTAGTAGGCCTATACTCTTTAGCAGACCTGTACTCTTTAGTAGGCCTGTACTCTTTAGTAGGCCTGTACTCTTTAATAGGTCAGTACTCTTTAGTAGGCCTGTACTCTTTAGTAGGCCTATACTCTTTAGTAGGCCTGTACTCTTTAGTAGGCCTATACTCTTTAGCAGACCTATACTCTTTAGTAGGCCCGTACTCTTTAGTAGGTCAGTACTCTTTAGTAGTTCTGTACTCTTTAGTAGGTCTGTACTCTTTATTAGGCCTGTACTCTTTAGTAGGTCTGTACTCTCTTTAGTAGGCCTGTACTCTTTAGTAGGCCTGTACTATTTAGTAGGCCTGTACTCTTTAGTAGGTCTGTACTCTCTTTAGTAGGCCTGTACTCTCTTTAGTAGGTCTGTACTCTCTTTAGTAGGTCTGTACTCTCTTTAGTAGGCCTGTACTCTTTAGTAGGTCTGTACTCTCTTTAGTAGGTCTGTACTCTCTTTAGTAGGCCTATACTCTTTAGTAGGCCTGTACTCTCTTTAGTAGAACTGTACTCTTTAGTAGGCCTATACTCTTTAATAGGTCAGTACTCTTTAGTAGGCCTGTACTCTTTAGTAGGCCTGTACTCTATAGTAGGCCTGTACTCTTTAGCAGACCTGTACTCTTTAGTAGGCCTGTACTCTTTAGTAGGTCAGTACTCTTTAGTAGGCCTGTACTCTTTAGTAGGTCTGTACTCTTTAGTAGGCCTGTACTTTTTAGTAGGCCTGTACTCTTTAGTAGGTCTGTACTCTCTTTAGTAGGCCTGTACTCTTTAGTAGGCCTGTACTCTTTAGTAGGCCTGTACTCTTTAGTAGGTCTGTACTCTCTTTAGTAGGCCTGTACTCTCTTTAGTAGGTCTGTACTCTCTTTAGTAGGTCTGTACTCTCTGTAGGCCTCTCTTTAGTAGGCCTGTACTCTTTAGTAGGTCTGTACTCTCTTTAGTAGGTCTGTACTCTCTTTAGTAGGCCTATACTCTTTAGTAGGCCTGTACTCTCTTTAGTAGAACTGTACTCTTTAGTAGGCCTGTACTCTTTAGTAGGTCTGTACTCTCTTTAGTAGGCCTGTACTCTTTAGTAGGCCTATACTCTTTAGTAGGCCTGTACTCTTTAGCAGACCTATACTCTTTAGTAGGTCTGTACTCTCTTTAGTAGGTCTGTACTCTCTTTAGTAGGCCTATACTCTTTAGTAGGCCTGTACTCTCTTTAGTAGAACTGTACTCTTTAGTAGGCCTATACTCTTTAATAGGTCAGTACTCTTTAGTAGGCCTGTACTCTTTAGTAGGCCTATACTCTTTAGTAGGCCTGTACTCTTTAGTAGGCCTATACTCTTTAGCAGACCTGTACTCTTTAGTAGGCCTGTACTCTTTAGTAGGCCTGTACTCTTTAATAGGTCAGTACTCTTTAGTAGGCCTGTAGTCTTTAGTAGGCCTGTACTCTTTAGTAGACCTGTACTCTTTAGTAGGCCTGTACTCTCTTTAGTAGGCCTGTACTCTTTAGTAGGCCTGTACTCTCTTTACTAGGCCTATACTCTTTAGTAGGCCTGTACTCTTTAGTAGGCCTATACTCTTTAGTAGGCCTGTACTCTTTAGTAGGCCTATACTCTTTAGCAGACCTATACTCTTTAGTAGGCCTGTACTCTTTAGTAGGTCAGTACTCTTTAGTAGTTCTGTACTCTTTAGTAGGTCTGTACTCTTTATTAGGCCTGTACTCTTTAGTAGGTCTGTACTCTCTTTAGTAGGCCTGTACTCTTTAGTAGGCCTGTACTATTTAGTAGGCCTGTACTCTTTAGTAGGTCTGTACTCTCTTTAGTAGGCCTGTACTCTCTTTAGTAGGTCTGTACTCTCTTTAGTAGGTCTGTACTCTCTTTAGTAGGCCTGTACTCTTTAGTAGGTCTGTACTCTCTTTAGTAGGTCTGTACTCTCTTTAGTAGGCCTATACTCTTTAGTAGGCCTGTACTCTCTTTAGTAGAACTGTACTCTTTAGTAGGCCTATACTCTTTAATAGGTCAGTACTCTTTAGTAGGCCTGTACTCTTTAGTAGGCCTGTACTCTATAGTAGGCCTGTACCCTTTAGCAGACCTGTACTCTTTAGTAGGCCTGTACTCTTTAGTAGGTCAGTACTCTTTAGTAGGCCTGTACTCTTTAGTAGGTCTGTACTCTTTAGTAGGCCTGTACTCTTTAGTAGGCCTGTACTCTTTAGTAGGTCTGTACTCTCTTTAGTAGGCCTGTACTCTTTAGTAGGCCTGTACTCTTTAGTAGGCCTGTACTCTTTAGTAGGTCTGTACTCTCTTTAGTAGGGCTGTACTCTCTTTAGTAGGTCTGTACTCTCTTTAGTAGGTCTGTACTCTCTTTAGTAGGCCTGTACTCGTTAGTAGGTCTGTACTCTCTTTAGTAGGTCTGTACTCTCTTTAGTAGGTCTGTACTCTCTTTAGTAGGCCTATACTCTTTAGTAGGCCTGTACTCTCTTTAGTAGAACTGTACTCTTTAGTAGGCCTGTACTCTTTAGTAGGTCTGTAATCTCTTTAGTAGGCCTGTACTCTTTAGTAGGCCTATACTCTTTAGTAGGCCTGTACTCTTTAGCAGACCTATACTCTTTAGTAGGTCTGTACTCTCTTTAGTAGGTCTGTACTCTCTTTAGTAGGCCTATACTCTTTAGTAGGCCTGTACTCTCTTTAGTAGAACTGTACTCTTTAGTAGGCCTATACTCTTTAATAGGTCAGTACTCTTTAGTAGGCCTGTACTCTTTAGTAGGCCTATACTCTTTAGTAGGCCTGTACTCTTTAGCAGACCTGTACTCTTTAGTAGGCCTGTACTCTTTAGTAGGCCTGTACTCTTTAGTAGGTCAGTACTCTTTAGTAGGCCTGTACTCTTTAGTAGGTCTGTACTCTTTAGTAGGCCTGTACTCTTTAGTAGGTCTGTACTCTCTTTAGTAGGCCTGTACTCTTTAGTAGGCCTGTACTCTTTAGTAGGCCTGTACTCTTTAGTAGGTCTGTACTCTCTTTAGTAGGTCTGTACTCTCTTTAGTAGGTCTGTACTCTCTTTAGTAGGCTTGTACTCTTTAGTAGGCTTGTACTCTTTAGTAGGTCTGTACTCTCTTTAGTAGGTCTGTACTCTCTTTAGTAGGTCTGTACTCTCTTTAGTAGGCCTATACTCTTTAGTAGGCCTGTACTCTCTTTAGTAGAACTGTACTCTTTAGTAGGCCTGTACTCTTTAGTAGGTCTGTACTCTCTTTAGTAGGTCTGTACTCTCTTTAGTAGACCTATACTTTTTAGTAGGCCTGTACTCTTTAGTAGGCCTGTACTCTTTAGCAGACCTATACTCTTTAGTAGGCCTGTACTCTTTAGTAGGTCAGTACTCTTTAGTAGGCCTGTACTCTTTAGTAGGTCTGTACTCTTTAGTAGGTCTGTACTCTCTTTAGTAGGCCTGTACTCTCTTTAGTAGGCCTGTACTCTTTAGTAGGCCTGTACTCTTTAATAGGTCAGTACTCTTTAGTAGGCCTGTACTCTTTAGTAGGCCTGTACTCTTTAGTAGGCCTGTACTCTCTTTAGTGGACCTATATTCTTTAGTAGGCCTGTACTCTTTAGTAGGCCTGTACTCTTTAGTAGGTCTGTACTCTCTTTAGTAGGCCTGTACTCTCTTTAGTAGGTCTGTACTCTCTTTAGTAGGTCTGTACTCTCTTTACTAGGCCTGTACTCGTTAGTAGGTCTGTACTCTCTTTAGTAGGTCTGTACTCTCTTTAGTAGGTCTGTACTCTCTTTAGTAGGCCTATACTCTTTAGTAGGCCTGTACTCTCTTTAGTAGAACTGTACTCTTTAGTAGGCCTGTACTCTTTAGTAGGTCTGTACTCTCTTTAGTAGGCCTGTACTCTTTAGTAGGCCTATACTCTTTAGTAGGCCTGTACTCTTTAGCAGACCTATACTCTTTAGTAGGTCTGTACTCTCTTTAGTAGGTCTGTACTCTCTTTAGTAGGCCTATACTCTTTAGTAGGCCTGTACTCTCTTTAGTAGAACTGTACTCTTTAGTAGGCCTATACTCTTTAATAGGTCAGTACTCTTTAGTAGGCCTGTACTCTTTAGTAGGCCTATACTCTTTAGTAGGCCTGTACTCTTTAGTAGGCCTATACTCTTTAGCAGACCTGTACTCTTTAGTAGGCCTGTACTCTTTAGTAGGTCAGTACTCTTTAGTAGGCCTGTACTCTTTAGTAGGTCTGTACTCTTTAGTAGGCCTGTACTCTTTAGTAGGTCTGTACTCTTTAGTAGGCCTGTACTCTTTAGTAGGCCTGTACTCTTTAGTAGGTCTGTACTCTCTTTAGTAGGTCTGTACTCTCTTTAGTAGGTCTGTACTCTCTTTAGTAGGCTTGTACTCTTTAGTAGGCTTGTACTCTTTAGTAGGTCTGTACTCTCTTTAGTAGGTCTGTACTCTCTTTAGTAGGTCTGTGCTCTCTTTAGTAGGCCTATACTCTTTAGTAGGCCTGTACTCTCTTTAGTAGAACTGTACTCTTTAGTAGGCCTGTACTCTTTAGTAGGTCTGTACTCTCTTTAGTAGGTCTGTACTCTCTTTAGTAGGCCTGTACTCTTTAGTAGGCCTGTACTCTCTTTAGTAGGCCTGTACTCCCTGTAGTATACAGAATGGTGTCGTCTGCTTAGAGGTGGGTCAGAGAATCACCAGCAGATCAACTCTTCATCCCTGTGCTCTCTGATAGGACATTGGTGGTTTGAGTCAGCATGGAGTGATTTTCTCCCTGGCTGGTGGATAATTTCACCGACTCAGATTCCTGTACATTCAGATGGATGTGGTGGATAAAGGTGATTTTGACTCTGGGATGTGAGAAGCCAACACTGGTCATGCTTTACCCTGCATGATAATTCACTGTTTAGTGCTGGAGAGGGGTTGCTAAGCAGCCACATGGGGGGGGGGACCAGCTTCAGTGAGTGGGATTCAAGCAGAAGGGATTGAAAGCTGTGTGCCACTGCTGTTGCTGATTCTTCAGCCAGAGTTAAAAAAATATTTTTTTAAAACATTTTTTTTAAGAAAACTGCTGCTTTGTGTTGTTGTGGCTGGGCTTGGGCAACATGTGGGGTGCAGACAGCGAGTGAGTGTTGGCTACTTTGTTGTGATGTGTTATGGATATTCAACCCATTTCATAATGCATTTTATCTTTGGAAACAAAACAATCAAAATGGATGAAACATTTCAGAGTGTGTTGGACTGCCGACTAACGACAACAACAGATGCCATTAATCCTCAGCAGAGAATCCTTAGTTCCTGTTTTTAAACCAAGCTGTTCCTGTACAAACAAACAACCACACTGCTATACTTTCATATTTATAATACTCTCTCTCTCCCTCTTTCTCTCTCCAGGTTGGTGCAACACTACCAGTTTCAGATTTTTAGGAGGGGTTGAATTTCATGCCAGCTCAGCATGAATAGTATTACAACAGACAATATGAGTCTCCAGCTGAGAGTGATGTTAGACATTCTAGAATTTCCATTATGTAACATAACTTAATCATTTAGAATAGTTGAAAGATCCTGTTGTTGAAATCTTTGGTTAAATATCACTGACTGGAAAAGAC